>NW_027325358.1:18291571-18891571 GCF_036924035.1 Leuresthes tenuis | reverse complement strand
GAACGAGCTTTGCCCACATCAGTGCACCTCATTTAAGATGCATTTAAGATAATGAATAAAGGACACAAAGTCAACAAATCTTGAATGTTAACTTCTCTTAATGAGCAGTTTTTGATGAGCAGTTCAAAGTTTATAAAGATTATTGGAACCTTTACGTATAACGGCTTTGTTGTTCTTTCACTTGGGGGGAAAAAAGTCCCACCAACTCACATCCCTTACCTCTCTTTCTCATCCTTCCTTTCGGGGGTGTGGTCGACAGTGAGTTTAAGGACCTTGCCCTTGTGGCACAGCATGGCTCGACTATCCCCCACACTGGCAACCACCAGCTCGATGCCATCCCTCAGCAGGGCCACAGTGGCCGTGGTTCCTGCGTTTATCCCTGGTCCTACAGAGACATGAGAGGGACCGTCAGATGTGGAACGAGCCATAACGAGCCACAGAGAAGGGCAAAAATGACACGGTGTGTCTCACACTGTCAAATCCACACACTAGAACATAAACATGGGTGGGAAGTCCCCTAGTTGACTTGGAGTGAAACTACAGTTTACACAGTAAACAACGGAGGAGGCAGTCGTACATGCAGGTTGGACTGTTGCAGCACAGAGTTGAAATCCAAAGCAGGTTTTATAGCAGCTTAGTCTAAAGGTGAAAACTGACATAGAAACTGACATATAATGTCCAGTATTGAGCTCGATTCTCAAAACTGACGTGAAAAAAGTCAGAGTAATCGCAAGGTGCATTTTACTTCTTCTGCTGTGTATGAACACATCTAAAGCTGTCAGAGAGACACTAAACGGCTCCAAGAAAAACATCAGGAGAGTACAAATCTGAACAATTATGATGAAAAGTTGTGTCGCTAACTGCTTGAAATTTGCACATTTCATTATTTTGTAACAGTGATGCATGTCTGTTCTTTTTGACGCAGACAAACACTAACATTCCTTTTAATGTGCAGGATAAGAAGGGTTTCTTTCCAACCATATGACTCTGACATAAAGTGTGCAGACACATACAACTAAACTTAAGTTCCTTAAGGGATGACAAATTTGACTTGTTTTTTGGCCTGTTTTAGATTCAAACATGCAGCATCTGACGTATATATTTGTCACTGACAATACACTGTACGTCTCATACACTTGTTAAACCAATCCACTGCCTCACAAGAAGCGTTGCATACACTTGGTAAGAGAGGACAAAGAAAAGAAAGAGAGAAAGGATTGAGAGAAAGATAGGGAACCTTCCAGTAGTCCAGGATTTAGGACCCGCTGGACTCTCCTTCAATATCTAGCCCCTCGTCATCCACACTGGTACCAAGGGCCTCCAGCTCTTAGCTGGGTCAGCAGCTGCCGTAGATAACATGCACACACACACACAGGCATATTGGGACATTTCACACAGCGTGGCCAAAGTATGGCCACACAGCAGGTACACTAGCTTTTATATTAACACATAACCTTTACTCACACTAAACGATGACTGAGAAAAGCTCATCTGAAGACTTTCTACACAACTAAAAACACCTCAATCATTATCTATTGAGAGACATTTCCTTTTTTGAATTCACTTTTTTTTTTTGCGGGAATCCTCAAATTACCCTTAAAAACTAGTTTGCTGACGTTGCAAAACAATATACTTGGCAGACTAAGAAGTAGTAAACAGATGGGTAACAAATTAAAGGAAAACAAAGCTGCTTTAACCAGACAAGACTCGAGAGCAGCTTCAGTGTTTGCATATGTAGATAAAAAGGCTAAAAAAACCAAACAACCAACCCCAAACCCTCCCCCCCAAAAAACCTAATTCAGTCATCAATCTTAAGTCTTTAGTGTTAGTCAAAAGTTTTCATTATAACATGAAATAAACCTCTCCTGCCCTGCGTAAAGTGACCCGTATCTGTGCGGTTTAGCCATGCGTGTGCTCAGGTTTTTCCTTCAATTTGTTGCCTGTCTGCATACACAGATGGGCTCATGCTGCACGTACAGATGTATTAGTGTTTTGCTGTACACGAAGCTGGCTTATTGTTCAATGATTATTATGGAGAGAGAAAAAAAAAAAACAACTCTTGATGGAACGACAGACCTCTAACCAAATGTGTTCAGGTCATGTCAGTTGGGAAATCCAAAGCCTCAAAGCCTAAGTAAGATAAGTACATTAGGTTTGAAGAGAGAAGAAAAAAACCGTTTCAATACATTTATAAATATACACGTCTTTACTGTACAGTAAAGGGGAAGCGACAGAACCTACCATTTGGAGAGAAGTGCAAATGCCTCGCAAAAGCTTTGTCTACTTCAAGAAAGGCTTTCGATAAAACTAATTCCAGATTGTCTTCCTCTGGCAGAAGGTTCCTGAAATAAGATCACAAAGAGTATCAACTAAAAACTCCGATTTGTAGCATCCAAATTCTTCATCAGTCAGCTGATGTAGACATGTGGTGACGGTATATTTCTGGATTTCCTTACTTGATGAATTTCTCCATGTACTTTTCACAGAAGTCAGCTGCCTCTGGCCCGCCATGTCCGTCAAACACAGCAAAGTAAAGGATGTTGTCGGTCATTTGGGAGACCTTGTAGCGGTCTTCATTTTCCTTGCGCTGACCAATAAGGGAGGCACAGCCTACCTTTGATAAGCTAACTTTGGGTATGAGCTTCCCATAACGAATGCTGGGGGGCAGCAGGATGGGCTCATCAATACGATCGTCCCAAATGCCGAATGAATCCCAAGTGGTAAGGCGGCCACTGCTGTCTGGATCGAAGCGCGTGTTGCTGTACCGTGTCCCCGATGGCCCATGAAAGTGTCTGCTGAAGATGGGGAACTCTGGGTGGTTGTTGTGCTGGAATGGCAGTGGGGCAAGAGCCATCTGGAAGAGACCACTGCGACCAACATGGGGACCGCTGCACCTCGCCAGGCGCACAAGACAGGTAACTGACATCACCCGGACTGCACAAACACTGGATGTAGAGGCCGAGCAGTGTAGTGTCCAAACACTAAAGAAAAATGGATTATTTAGATCGGAGACAAAATTGAACTAAATATTTAAAAAAATACCTTTTATTTTTGTCCTGGAGAGGGCCGTACGTAACTGCCACCATCTCGGTTTTCTAGGCCACAAAGATATCTTCGAACAAAACGTCTCAATGCAAATGATTTGCCTTGTTATCTCAGAACAGACAGCAGCTAGATAAACCATACAAATCTTTTTTTTTTTTTTTTCATCTGAGGTGCCCACATCTCCATTGAGACAGCGAAAACTTCAATTCTGGCGTTTACTATTATACTGTACTTTGACATTTGGCAGACAACTCAAAATTCACAGGTAGTTGTTGTTCAATATACGTAGGTTAAGTAGTACTTATGAGACATATTATTCCACTTCTAACTGCATCACATAACAAATTAATAATATGTAATAGAATAAGTTAAAAGAAATAAGGCTTAGAAGCCATACAAACAATATATTCCTAAAAAGAAAGACGGACAACATGTAGCTGTGCACCATGCTACACAACGTCAACAGCACCAACAACAACTGCATGTCAATGAGTTAGCTGCTAATACTGTCGATCTAATCTAATTATGTCGACAAAATAAAGATGTGTCCCACACAGGGCGGGTCTGTGTCTCCGCTGTCCCTAATAAAATATAATTTCACCATTACAGAGCTATAAACAAATCACTGGACTGATTTAATCAGATTTTGGTCTTACATTAACTTCTTAGCTGTGTGTAGCTAGAACGACGAACTAGCTTGGTAGCTAGCTTCAGCTAGCTTCGCAGTCTGTCCAACATAAAACAGACCAACCCCCTAAACCCCTTCAGTTGTCGGTTGAATAAAAAAGAAAAATCATACCTGGAATATTTATATCTTTGAGGGTATGTTCGAATCGTTTTCAGACTTCTCAAAGTGTACCTTGATACGCACTGAATGAAAACAGCCGCCTCCGCCCTCGGATTCTTCAATGTTATCAAACAAGGCCTCTGATGTGATCGCGCCAATCAGCATGCGCTTTGTTTTACGCCCCTTAATAGTTTCTTATGATTGGTCACGGAAAGGCTCATTGCCACGTAAGTGAACCAATCATTAAGCAGTAACTTGGGCCAATACATGAAATATGAGATGATATGTGAATTTTCTTGATCTTATTTTTTTCTCATTCTCTGCCTCTATTTTGGTCCTAGTTTTATTTGGCTCAATCCCTTCTGCTTCCTCTGTGACAGCTACAGTTGTTATATTGTATTTATAGTCATATGAAACCTGAATATTTTCCCGAGTTCTCCTTTGACCCTGTTGCAATTTTGGGTTATTGGGTGACAGATAGAGTCCAGTTACAATATATTGGTTTCACTATGCAAAACTGCACTCATGTTTATTGAATTCATTTAATTCTTTTCTTATTCCAACTAGTTAGAATTCAGAATTGCATGATCAGAAAACCTCCAATTTTCTTTTCCTTGCCCAACTACGTTATTGAATCTTAAATTACACATTAAATTCCATAATGCCCGAAGACAGTTAAGCTCCTATCACCTTTATAATCAAACTAATAAAGTTGGTATGACAATTTCTTTCATACATTTACTTATAAAGAGCTTGTGTTATTAACTCCTTATTGGGGGGAGATAGACGTAGACATTAAATCCCTGCGAATGTCCAGCAAGTACTGTTTTCTCCTTGTAGGTTATTTTTATCCTTGATGAACATTGAAACGGTTTTGATTTTGCAGCCTCCTCATTATGCAAACCAGTGGTATGGCATGAGATCTACTTCACAGCATTTTTTTAACCGCCTACAGTATCTTGCTGTATACCAGGACTGGACCTGAAACAACATAGGGATTGTCATGAACTAAGCACTTTACTTTACTCAAACGGTGATGTCAGAGGTCTTACGTGAAGGAAAATAAATAAGAGAGACAGAAGTCAAACGTGATAGAAGGATACAGGAAATCCAAGTGCAACAGAAAATGTGTTATCTGGAAGTATTATAGCTTCCCAGACATGCCTTCTGCTTCTTGAGGCTATTACTTAGGGAAGTTTGGCTCTATTTTAAAAAACATGAAGTGTCTTGAAAAAATATTATTTTCTCTTGGTGCTATTATTGTCTTGGTGCTATATATTTTCACAGTTACATATTATGTTGAGTACGTTGTGTCACCTGTTTTTCTGTGTGTAATTTGTTGAATTTCTGTGACACCCAAAGGTTATTTTATGACCAAATTATTAGCCGAATGTGAGCTGTATGTGTAAACACTACACTCTGGTGCTATAAAAATGGTAGGTTTCTTTAATAAACATTAAAGCGTCACAATTTTTAGCCAACATCAGCTATCAAAATGTGTGACCGTGTCTTAACTCCAGCAACATTTTTGCTAATACCAATGATGCTAATTACTGAGACAAAAGTTATACGACTTTTGTGAGAACAATGCAGCTACAGTATCTAGGTCACAAAATGTGACGGGCCACATAATTGATTGCTACACCTGCACTTCCTGTTCAGTTAGCCAATCGCATCTTTCTTGCTTGCAGGGTTTGGTGACGTAACCAGCCTTGATACTTCCTCGTTTGTTTTCTGAGCTGCTAAACCGAAACCGAGCGTTCAATTTCAGGATGCGTTTGCCAAGGTGCGTACACAGTTTTTAACTTTGCATGAACCTGCCGCAGCTTTAAAATGTTTTTTTTTTACGAGACTTATACTGGCACTGCTGACAACAGGTCACCGGCTGGTTTCTGTTGGTGATAAAACTCCCAGTCAGCGTTGCTTTAGCCTGCCATGGTTAGTTAGCTATAAACTGGGATAGCTTTCGTGGGTCATCAAGCCTTCTTTTCAGGTTAGTTAACTTAACTGACGCTGCAAATGTCAGTGGGGATATTTAGGTATAGCTGGGGACTGTGTCCATAATATCTGCACAACACGGATCACCAGGCCATTGCAACATTGTTGTCATTTTATTGATGTGCAGACTGGAGCGGTCTGGGCTAAACTTAGCTACTAGCTGAACGGAATGAGAACAATAATGTAAACAAACCAGACTCCTACCAATTCAAAATCATGGACAAGTCTTACAGTATTTAATCTCTTTGGCTATCAGTTTTAGTGACTGAAAGTTATTGTACTAGTAATACTGATACTACTAATCGACGCTGGTCACCTGATCAGTTTAAAAATGCCAGCATAAACAAAATATATCGATCTCGGCTACAACGCAGGAATATTTCAGAGATGAATCAGTCCTTTGGCTATCCTCTTGACTAATTATTTTTGATATCGAAAATACTTCTAATTCATTAATATTAATGATTTACAGGGTTGAAGGTAACATTTTTAACTGATTGTTTGGTCTGACCAACTGGTCACAAGGTCAAAACTCAGCATTTATTTATTTTTTTTGTCTGCTGATTAATTAGTTAATAATGTAATTAGGGCTGTAAAAAGTAAAAGCATCCTACAGGAATTTTTTCAAAAGTACTGCTGTGATTAATATGTTTTAGTTGGCAATAATTTTTTTCAAATCCTCATCGATGCACTGAGAAGCTTCTCATCCCTTAAATGTTCATGTCTATTTATCTGTATGAAATCAGTTGGGTGAAAGTGACCGAGAAGCCTTAGTCCAACCTTGTTTCCCCACCATTTGATAGAGTGAAATGATTGAGCCCTTTAAATGACATCATCTTGTTCACCCATGGCCTCTGCTGGGACATGTCATACCTGCCAAAATATTAACCGACACATGCTTTCCTCTTCCTGCTCATGCTTTTGCTTAAATTAATCTTTTGTGAAGTTATGCACCTTGCTTGATATGAGTAGGCTTGTGTTTTAGTGCTGTCAATAAAAAAAACAGAGAAAGTTCATTTGATTGTTAATCACAATTGTTTGTATGTCCATTCATTTTTTGCATAAAGTTTTCAAAATCTCTACAATAGAGATGGAATCTGACATTTCTTTTTGTTGGTTTTTTACACTTGAAAATTGGAAAAAAAATAGTTCAACAATTGCAAAACAGGTGATTTTGAAATACCTGTGATAGACACACTTTTAGTCACAAGTACACCTGAATCTATATCAGTGCATATTCATCATTGTTCAAAGTTATCAGCCGTGGTCTGCCAGATCTCAATGTTTTTTTTTTTTCATTTAGCAATATTATATGGACTATATAGTATGGTTTTTGCTTTGAGATTTTATGCGTCATGTTTGTTTATTCTAACATGAGTATTATGAGTGGACGGACGCTCAGGCGGGACTGCTTGGAGCTGCTTAAGCCAGGATTACACTGCCAGGGTTTATTTAAACACACTGCCTGTTCCTCCTTGTCATTGTGCTTACATCATTCTATACCCAGTGTCTTTTTCATCATTGAAACATTGTCCGGATCTAGCCGTGCGATCATATCGTGTTCCAAATGAAGGTGATAATGTAGTCCTGCTGCTTTTGTGTCTTTCAGGGTTGGTATTTACATGAAGAGGAGAAAGCGGGGCTGTTCTCAGGCTTGAACATTATTGTCTTCCTCCATCTGGCCTTCACTCTCTCCGCCTCTTGATACTGGTGCTCATTTCCTCTTCCTTCACCACCATGCTGTGCTGGGGGAATGCCAGGGATGGGCAGCTGGGTATTGGTTTGGAGAGAAACCCTGTGTTCGAGCCGAGGAGCTGTCATGTGTTCAGTGGCAGAGGACTGAAAGAGATCGCCTGTGGAGGGCAACACACACTGTTCCTCCTGCAGGATGGTAGTGTGTACACATGTGGCTCTAACAGCTGTGGACAGCTGGGCCACGACAAAGCTGAGAGTTGCCCAGGTAAGCTTTGAGCACGAAAAACAGATTCAGAGATATCTGGTTAGCCCTTACGGATTGCACCTCCCCTAAGCCCCGCTTATGTGTTTTTGGAAAGTCAGTCAGGGTGAACCTGACAGGATTTGTTCATGTGGTCTGACTCTGTTGGTACTGATTGAGCTGGTGGCTTAATAATAATAATAAAAAAATTGCATTTCACAGGCTTGAATGAACCTTTTTTTGTTTTCCTTTCTGATATAATAAAAATCATCACAAAGTGGGAGCGGTTTGGACTGGCTTTTCTCCACATGACCATTGTATTACTGTAACATACATGTAACATAAAGGGTGCAAGTTTTCTGTTACCTTTGCCCATTTCTCCCAGTTTCCTCAACATCCTTCATCACAGTCATAGCCACATCTTTTTTCCTGTTTCTCTTTTACATACAAACTTGTTTTTTTCTTGTTCTCTCCTTCAGTTGCTGATGTAGCGCAATTCTACACATCTTTGAAGTGATTATTGTTTCTAATTATACCGCTCGTCTAAATTGACATTTTACTTTTATCACGCTGTCATCTGTCTCCTAATTGTCGTTATCTGAAATTATCTAGTTTGTTCTAGTTCTGCATAGTTCTGCTTCATCTTCTTAAAACCTTTGACATTCCCTTCTTTTATTGGTAGGTGAACATATTGCTGATAACTTTATTAATCCATTGTTTGAGCCTCAGGTCCAATGTGCCTGGGATAATGGCTCTGTTATAAGCAACAAATCTCCGATATTTAAGCTCTGTCCAGAGTCTCTATTAAAACCTTGGTTCTAATGTAAATCAAGTGACATTATTTACCTGTTCAGGTTGTTCCTTTGTCACATCGGTGTCATTTTTAACATGAAATATCACAAACCCTGAGTGATTTAATAGTCTAAGTCACAGAGCTGGATTTGCAGTAGCAGTCAGAGCATAGAGAGTAGTACAAATCGTACAGTAAAAAACCCTTTTGCAGGTCCCAGCAAGTTTTAGTTGCTGTTGTGCTTTTACATGCACTTCACAACCTGGATAATAGGAGGTCTGCAGTACAAAGATATGTACCTATCTGAATTTGGTACAGATTAAATGTATCTTTGTCAAAAGTCGAACGTCACAGTAGCAGAAAGCAGTGGAGATGGTGGTTGGCCTGTGCTGTTATCTTATGTGTGGAAGTGTGTTGAGTCTCACGTTGTTTGGGCATGTGTGTGATCCTCTAACAAGCATACTTACTAAAGTGCAAAAACAAAAAACGCTACCTTGGTCGTATCAAACTTATTGCATTTTTTTCACCCCTAAAATATGCATATTTTCCTTGAAAGTTCTATTATTTGTTTATTTCTAATGATTTTTTACAAGCTTGTTGACATGTTAAACCACCATAAAGCTGCAAGAATCCACACAGGAAGCAAAGAGCACCAACTTCAGGTTTCTGATCAGCACCCCTGCACCTCCTGTTCACTGGTGCTTTCTGCTTAATTTCATAGAGCAGATATTAACATTGAAAGCATCTTTTCTCCTGTATGCGTTTCACATACCGCTCGGTTTTTCTTTTTGGTCATTTCAGGTCTGATCTGGCACTTTTTGCTTAATTCCTTACATGGGTGAGCAGTAGGAATGCTCTCTCTTTAAACAAGTCAGAAAACGACAATGACTAACCATTTGGACTTTGTAGCTGTATGACTAAAGAACAAAAGGTTGGATCTAACATTTTCTGTTAGATTTGAAAATGCTAGCAAGTGTTTGCTGAAGGACAGGCGTGTTCTACCTCTGCTGTAGTCTGAGAAGGTTCCTCTTGTGTTCACAGAGTTGGTGGGGGCTCTGGATACTCAGAAGATCACAATGGTGTCGTGTGGTCGGGCCCATTCGATGGCGGTGAACGAGCAGGGTCAAGTGTTTGCGTGGGGAGCTGGTGAAGGGGGACAGCTCGGCCTGGGGACTGTAGAGGCAGTCGTTCGGATCCCAAGGTGAATGTGTAGAGCATCATTGAGGAGATTAGGCTTTCAGCCTAACAGGACAGAAACACCTACACTTGTGGTTGTTGCAAAAAGCCGAAGGTGGTGTTTGATACCGTTAACACAGAAAACCTAAGCGGATGCAGGAAAGACGCTTGGTTAGAGACGTGTTTTTAGAAGAAAAGACGATGCAACGTAGCGGTAAACATGCCTCTTCCAGCTCGTACGAGCTGATCCCAGCATTTTGGTGCATCGGTAACTTGAATGTGAAATGTTATGCACGTTGATTCTTTTCGTTCTGATGAATATTTTTTCCTTTTTCTAGGCTGGTTAAAAGATTGTGTGACCACAGCGTCTCCCAGATAATGTGTGGGAATCAGCACTGCATCGCACTTTCAAGAGGTGTGAAAGACACAGTCTCTACACGACACTGCAGCACTGCTCACATCATGAATGTTACATCCATACACTCCACATCCCGACCGTGTCCACATCCAAAACCCTGTACTTTATTTTCCTCTTGTATGATTTTTTTTTCCATAGTGGGACAGTATAACCACTGGGTTGAGTATCGGGGGGGAAATATGAAAGAAAAGCTCAGGGTGAATTACCCCGATGAAGGCCGTGTGCCGAAATGAATTTGATCTCTCGGTCCTTGAAACATGCAGATGAGGGGTGAATAATACGACCGCACTCTCATCCCTGAGGATGGAAGTGTCAACCAGCATCATCTGGGTCACTCCTGTTTGGACTTGAGGCATAAACATTTTCAACAGGGAGCCTGCGGTGCAGACTAACTGTGTGGAAATGTGGGACAAAGTGCTTTTTATCAGAAGAAAATCTTATCGAATATCAGAGCACGTCCTGTTGAGGGGGAAAAAATAAAGATAAGTCAGGGTTGTTTAAGACACGAGCTTAAAAAAAAAGTGTCATGCAGAGGATGGATACCTGTTTGGATGAATAACATCTGTGTGTGTGTGTGTGTTCTCTCTCAGATGGCCAGCTGTTCACGTGGGGCCAGAACACCAGTGGCCAGCTCGGTCTGGGCAAAGGAGAGCCCAGCAAGCTGTACCCTCAACCTCTGAAGTCTCTGGCAGGAATTCCTTTAGCGCAGATAACTGCAGGAGGAGACCACAGTTTTGCACTCTCACTGTCCGGAGCCGTATTTGGCTGGGGCAAAAACCGAGCCGGACAGCTGGGTCTTAATGACAAGCAAGGTAATAATCGGCAGGTTAGAAATAAGGTGCACTCGGCCATTTCCAAAGATAAAGGATTCCACAGGGAGAAGAGCAGTGTTTGTTGTAATCGTATTTGTGCACTTTTGTTTAAGATGTATACAAATGGAAGGAAGAGATGTGGGATTATTTAACAGCAGCACTATAGTTCAACAGTGTCTCACATCGTCCCACGACAGGGAGCACTTTTGAATGTTTTTTTGTTTTTTTTTAATCTCATAGATGGTGGTTTTATTCATTTAAAACCCTCTTTGGTTTTCTTTTCCGCTGTTCGTCTCTCGCATGGTAGCATTAAAGGATTATCTATCGAAGAGTGAACCTTTAGCTCAGTTACTCAGTAAATGCAGAAGATGTAGCGTTCCACTCGTTTGTTTGAACACATGGAACTGCCGTCCAACACTGTGACCTGGCTTGACTGTTGCTTCCATCCTCAGATCGGGCCGTGCCGTGCCACATCAAATTTTTGAGATCTCAGAAAGTTGTTTACATCAGCTGTGGAGATGAACATACAGCAGCCCTCACAAAGGTACGGACATTACTCAACTCTTTCCAGAGAGAGTTTCACATTAGAGGCTCTAATGAGAATCGCAGCTGTATTATTCTACAGGATAGGTCTTAGTCCTATCACTCTGCTGAACTCTTCTTAATGCTGATCATCCACCTGAAGAGCCTGTATTTGTCATTGCAACAGAACATTTCAGTGCTATGTTTCCTCTGTGGCAGGATGGAGGTTTGTTTACATTTGGCGATGGCTCGTGGGGCCAGCTGGGTCACGGCTCCACCAATAACGAACTTTTACCAAGACGAGTGCTGGAGGTCATGGGTACGGAGGTGTCCCAGATCACCTGTGGCAGGTACCTTCTGTTCTAAAACCACAACAGGTGTGAACACTGTAGCAACCCAACAGATTTACACCCTCCGTGTTAGTTGAACTTTGGTCAGTCCCGCTCCCATTCAGCTCAAGTGTTTTTAGGCTTTTTGTCAGTGATGGTGATGTGTTTCCAGCATTTCGTCACCTCCGATTTGCATCCTGACAACAACCATCAGCTATTTTTATTTTTTTGTCCATGGTTCGTTGTCCCTGACAACAGCAGGAGGACACAACACGCCAACAAGGCTGCTGACATGACCCAACTCTAATTAATCTCTGTTGGAAACCTGAAAAACTTGCATCCACCCAGTTAGTTAGTACCATGATTACTAGTCATTTCCTGCTGCATTTCTGTTGACTTAATCTGAAATAGCAAAAGTCAAAGCGAGTGATTCTGACACTATCCAGATCGTGTCCCTGGGTGTTTTTGGTCATGATACTGTTTCATGTTAGAGCATCTTTCTCAGAGTGGTGTAGGACCATTGACCAAGTCCAAAGACACACTGTTTATACACAGCTTGATAAGCACAAAATATTATATGTATATATGTATAAAGAAAAGTTAGGCTTTAAAGGTTCAGTTGGCCGGTGGCTTAAATGTTTACAACAACAGCTGTGAATGATGTGGATTCAAACAGGGACCCTTTGCTGCATTTTCAGCTCGCTCATCAGCTGTTATCTTGACCTGAAGAGCAAAATACAAAAAAAAAAAAAAAAAAAAATGACTCTGTGAGTGTGTTTTCATACCTCTGCGTGTTGAAACATGCTTTTCCTTTTACCAGGCACCACACAATGGCATTCGTGCCATCCTCCGGCATGGTGTATGCGTTTGGGTGCAACAGCCACGGCCAGCTGGGCACAGGAATACTGGGGGATTCCAGAAGCCCGTTTCCTGTGAAGACCAGTTTCCTGACAGGAAATCTTCAGAGAAGAGGTGAGCAGATGGTTTGTTGATCAGTCTGTATGTGATGCGAAATGGCATCTTGGGGCGTACCTGGCTGTTACTTGACGTCTTTTTGTGAGTGATCATTTATAAATCCTCTTCATAATGTTGAGCAAGCTTAGAAAGTCTTTAGAATATCATAGCAGACGGATGAGAACTCACGGAAATGGATGCTCAGTTGTGCTCAGGCAATGATGAAATGTCGTGTGAGTGGCCCACCAGGCTCCTCTGCTTTGCTGTGACTTTGACATCCTGATGAGGGTCATTTATAAGTTACGCTGTCCAGACTGTTGGCAAAACAAGCTGTGGTAAAAGAAGGTTGCCTTTAAGGATGGTTACAGCACAAACAAGGTAGTCTTCATTTACACAGCAGAGCCTTGCATTGGATTTCCCAGAAATTAGCTTGTAATGTGACATTAGGATGCTTCCTTGGCAGGATGGGTCCTTCCAAGTTGTGTCCTTCCTAAGCTAGGTAAGACTCCTTTCTTGCATTTGGAAAACGCACACTGGATGCTCAGAACGTTACCGTGACAACATATACAGTGAAAACAAAGGAATGACAAATTGAAATGGGGGAAAACAAAACATTTTGCCAACCTCGGCCCATCCGTAGTCGGTCTGCACTCTCTTTGTCGAGCGCAGTGGATTGTGGATGCTTTGAGGAAAATCGAATCCTTGACATGGGAACAGCTGTTCAGCGAGATGTTATGATCTGGCATCCTAAAAAAAACATTGCCGTTAAAGAGTCTTCCTTGACTCTGAGGAGCACTTAATGTTTGCTGACAAAGTCATCAGGGGTCACAGAATCTTTTATTTCTTATAAAAAGATTGTAAAGAAATTAAAATTTTCAGAAGTTTATGATTCTTCGTATTCCATTACTACATATCAAACTTCTGTACTAATTTCACAAACATGTATTTTAAACAACGCCAGACTTAAAGCTATTCTTGCTCACAATAAACACTTTGATTCACTGTTGTCAAAGCTTAAAGCCTCTTTCTTTCTGTGTCAGAATCAAAGCAATATAAAGTGGTCAAGATCACGTGCGGAGGAGACCACAGCTTCTTACTGTACACGAACGAGCAGGTAGGTGATGCCACACTGAAGCTTGTTTCATATCAGTGTATCTCAAATCTGTCTTTATATTTTAGGAGTTTTTTTTTCTTCTCTTCGGACAGAGATTTATCAAGCAGATTTATCAAATTTCCACATTTTCTCAGCAGTCATCCGTGGTTTCAGTCCTTTTTATTTGGAATTTGAATGCATTCATGCTGTACATTTACTCGTGTTAAAGCAGGAAGAGAAAGTGTCCATATAGAAGAGAAAATGTATTAATTTAGCAATTTTAGCACCGACAAACGGTTAAACCCGTGTTAATCGGATTCAGAGTTTCACCACAGGGTGGCATTAATGTCTCAGCTTTTTACCCCTTCGTTTGTAGCAACTATGCTGTATGTGGAGCATTTTTTTTTTTTTCCAAGGACAAACTTCAGTCAAGTGATAGAGACAATTCAACATGCAGCCTCGACCACACACCCTGGCAAAAATATTTACACGTCTGACCTAGCTTATTACTTTAATCTGCTTTGACGAGGTAGACGCAACCCAGAGTGAACTGTGCCACACACAGCTGAAGTGCCAGTGTAAACAGCCTTGTGTGCTTGAGTTTGTGATGCTACGTTTGTCTTCACCTCTGCAGAGTTCTGCCACCCCAGAAGACTTCAGAGTGGTTAATGTCACTAAAAGCCTTTCCCCGATCAATCACGACAGGCTAAATTCGTGGAGGTTAAAGCTGATGTACAGCACAGACTCGAGTGTCACAAAGTAAGTGGGTCGTTCCAATAAGTCAAATCTGTTCGATTCTAGTGCACATGGTTACATTTTCACCTGAAAGCTCATTTTTGGTTAACTGATCACACTGTTATAGTGTCCGTGTACTTTTTGTTAGCTGATATCTTTTTGCTTCGTTCGCAGTGACATCATAATTCATCTCTCCTCAACGGCGTGTTGGAATGCCAGCTTCCTGGACCAAAGGTACAAATAGCTTCATCTGGAAGGAAAAGCTGTTGGGAGAGCTGTTAAATGTCTGAATGCTTACATTTCAGCGGTGAAAAGTAGCCCTTTGAAGCAAGAAACTTAAACGTGGCGATCGACAATACTAAAGTGCTTTTAAATCAAATTATTTAAAGAATCTCTAAAACAGCATTATATGCCATTAAAGTACATTTTTCCTTTTTTAGGACTTTAAATAGGACTTTTTTTTTTTTACTATAATGGAATAAAGATTAAAATTCCACGCTGCATGAACAGCACTGAAGATGAATACATGTCTTCTGTGTTGAAAGGATATTGAAGGTCTTTGTTTTATTTGTTTTATTTTTAAAAATATGTTAGTCTTTATATGAAGGGCTTCTATATGAGGATCACTCATTCTTACAGGTGGAAGAAGTATTCACTCAAGCACAGCATATGCAAAAAAGTTAGTACACATTTAGTTAATAAACATTTTGTTTGAAAGCAACGCAGCGCATGTTCAGGAAATGTGTGTGTTTGTGTGTGTGTTTCAAATGATATTAAGGTGGCAGTGCTGCATTAAAACTGTCCCGATCCTGCGACACATTATGTGTAAACGTGGTGCAAATAAGGAAAAAAAAACAAAGTCGCAGCTTAAAAAAGAAGCGGCCTTCTTTGATTAGTGGGTTTTGAATCAGTGCAGTCTCATCATACATGTGCAATCCAAAAAGGAAAGAAAAGCGCACTCCATGCGTCAATAAATAATTGTTTTACTGCACATGCTCGTGTGCTCATGTGACGCCTGTGAATGGATTGATGGCTGACCTCATGAGGTCCTTTAACTCTGCGTATCGCATACTTTCTGACGACATGCATAAGCTTATCCAGCAAAACTTGCACGATCATCTGGCCTGGGAAAGATGGTATCTGTCCGGTAAGCGAGATCTGTGTGAGCCCAGATTTTCCTTTTTTTTCCACACCTGTGTGTAGGTCATGGCTCTTTAGGGTCGACCCCATCAGCAGATACTTATCACATCCTGGGAATTAGTTATGGAGATCAACACGGTGGAAAAGAGACCTCTACAGACATATACAGTCATTAATACCCTACACTCTGTTAAATCCCACTGGGAATCATTTCAGGTGTGGATGGGGGTTTCTCTATAGATCCACAGACTGTATATAAAAGCTAAGAGAAAAAAAATGGACTTAGCCAAGAGGTCTGAAACATTAGACCAGCAAGGAAGTGCCTTAAAGTGCAGTGCAGCTTCTGGCAGTGCTGTCTGCAAAACATCTCTTGCTCCAATTGACTTAACACCTCTCATAACGAAGTCAGTAACAAGTAAATATGATTACGGGCTTCAGAATGGCCGCCCACAGACAGGAGGGCGATGTCGGAGTGGCTTCATTCACCTTCTCTTTATATTCTCTGAAGATTTGCTTCAAACGGGACTGAATGAATCTGATTGATCAAATGTGTTCAAGATATTTCATGATAATGCAAATTAGAATGAATCATTAGTTGCGACGTCAGTTAATTACATGAGAACAACATAAACAGACATAAATGGGCAGCTCTTGCTAAGAGAAACGATGAACTGATCAGTCTGTAATGGAAATTAGAAATGTGCCAAAAACCGTTCAAGTTTGCCACAGTTAGTTTAGATTTATTCCACAGTGTACCTTTAATATTTTATCTGTATTTAGAACTAGATGTATTTTAGCCTGTGCGATCAGTTTTCTCTTCATCCTGCCTTTTCCTCCTGCTTAAACTGTCCATAAGCGGCAAGCTATTCAGGTCTTTGTGTTTTAATTTTAAGGAGAAGCAGCCCAAATCGTCTGTGGTTTAAGGGTCTTGGTCATGATGTTCTATTTTTCGTTTCTTTCTTTTTTTTTGCGCAACAGTAAATGGAAAATGTTGGCGTTTTGAAATATTAAGGCCATTTCAAGGCATCACTCGGCTTAGAGGAGATCGTAACGGGGATTTATCTGTTATTTCCTGTATTCCTGTTCTTTCTGTTGGAGAGTGAGAGCAGTAGGATATGCTGACGATGCTTTTTTTTTTCTTTTTTTCTTCCTTTTAAAAAGCATGCATTCGCAGCTAACGCGGCCGTTTTTTTTCGCTGCTTTCGTGTCACATTTGTGACCCTGAGATGCTCAAACGCTCTTCACGTTTAAACAGCTCCTGTGATTCAGCGGCTCATTTTTCTGGTTTGTTGCCTATTGAGTGTACTATCTGCAACTCGGACTCTGTGTTGTTTTTTTTTTTTGTGTTGGGCAAACAGTCTCCACGGGCTCTGGTGTGTTTGTGTTGTGGCTAAATAAAACCTTTGCTCTTAAGAATGTGAAAGCTTACTATAAACAGCCTCTGTCTGACATGTTGAGGGTTGTGTTGGCTTTGGTTCAGGCTCTGGAAGTGCAAATCAGTTAGTGTTTACAATCCCAGGCTCCCAAGCTGAAGAGGATATCTGCTTAGGGATAGACTTAAAGACGTTTCGGCTCCTTGTGTATACACAAGCAGTGCCTAAGTCGTAGTGAGAATTAGCACATCCACCCACAGCACCTTTCGGTGAACTTGACTCGCAGCTGACCTGCCTCGTGGCCTGTTGGAGTGGATTCTTGTTTAAGCCAAAGCGGTGTGCACCTTCACACAGACTGTACCACTGAATCCGAACCGTGTAACATATTTCTATCCCGTTAGTGATCACAGAGGCGTCAGTCATGTTTTTGTATGTTTTCACAGTGATGATACTCACTTCAAAACCAACCCAAAGATCCCGGGAATCGATCTCAACTCCGTCAGAACGCTGTTTGAGACTCTCAGTAAACCGGCCTTTTCTGGACTTCTGGAACAGGTATTGATTCGGAAGTCGGATGTTTTTGTTAATTCTGACATACCCTAAACTTAATTGACATGTTTTTTTATTTTGCGTTTTGCATTTAATTGCGCATTTAAAGCTACACTTATCAATATTTCTATCATCTGCATGTAGGAGGTTTGTGGTTTGTTTGTCTCGAGGATTGCTCGAAATTAAGCCCAAACAATAGAGGTTCAGAATCATCTGGCCTCTAACGAAGCTGAGAGAGAACAGAACTAAGAGTAGAGTCAATTTTGGATTTTACTTCATGCAAATGCTGCTCTTTTTCTTCTAGTTGCTTGTTGCTGCTGTGTAGAAAACAATAAATGGTCTCGGTTTCAGGACTTGAGAATAAGTGATGGGAAATGTGATGTTCATTCCAGCTCAAAATGATTTTTTCTTGTGTATTTTTAAATCAGGAACCTCTAAATTGTCCTTTGGGGAGATATTTGAATGCATCATTATTGTAGCAACTGATTTCTGATTTGATTAAAAGACACAAAGTTACCTTTAGGTTTTAGCACCACGATGAAGTCGGCAGAAGAAGACGAAATACTTCAGACTAATGCAGCATTTGCAGTTAAAAGAAAAAAAATAATAAATCCTTGACTGATGTACTAAAATCAGATTTTTAAAGTACTGTACATCAGGTTCTGCCACAGATCCCTAAAAAGGCAGGACTGACTCATAACCTCTACTTGTGGCTCGGTAATGTTGGGTTTGGAAATGTTTTAACTAAAACCTAATATAAATTGTAATTAGAGGGTAGACTGTGGCCACAGTCCAAACCACTAAAGCTCCTCCTAAAATGTTGATGCATTTCTTCTCCAGCTCCCTGACGGACCCAGATTGTTTTGAAAATATCCCATAAATTCTCTGCTGTACTGATTATTTCTCTCTGCTTTTAAACATACTTTTGCCAATCTCCGTGTCACATTTTTTTCTTTGACCTTCATTCTCCGAATATCAACCTTCTGATCTCTTGTGTCCTCCCTCTTGTTTAGGCAACCAAGAGTTTCGAGAGTCTGTTGATCCCCCAGCTGCCACGTTCGCCTCCTGATGTCGAGGCCATGAGGATCTACCTCATCTTATCCGAGTGTCCAGCTCTGCTGGACTCCAAGAACTACATCCGCCTCACTATTCCCCTGGCAATGGCCATTCTCCGGCTAGACGCCAACCCCAGCAAAGTATTGGGTATCATTTTTGCATGCACACACTAGAACCTCTCTTTCTTCTTCTCCTTCTTCTTCCTCACTCCACTCTAAGTCATCTACAGTTGCTTTTGATGGGTAAAAATGACAGAACAGTCAGAAGAGCGTATTGACACCCTGCGGCACCACGTAGCATTTAAGTAAGTGTCCTCATCCAGACCCACGCGTCTGGTCGGTTATCTCAGGCACAGATGACGCACAACCCTAAACAAGAAAATGCATTCCGAAATGCACAGAATGTCTCTAAACAGTTGAGACGGACTGGTTTGTACCCGTTGTATCTGAAAATCCGATGTGTTCCTCACTGAGGTGCGTGTACAGCTGGAAAATGATACACACCTTATCAAACTTTGTGGACCCCGCCTCTTCAAACCAAACGACTGCCTCTGGCAGCCAGTCACCCCGGGACTTGTTTTTGTTAGTGAAATGAGTTAAATCCATCCTGTTTCCTCTCCCTGCAGATAACTGGTGGTGTTTTGTGGACGGCAGCGTCTTCACCAGAATGGTCGACATGTACAAGAGCATTGTTGTGTTCATGCTTACGGGAGGCAAGACGCTCCTCGTGCCCGTGTTCTACGAGAACTATTTTTTGGCCACGCTCAGGCTGCTGGAGAAACTCCACAAGGTACCCATTAATGGCCCCTGATGCTGCTATAAACAAACCAGCACCGCACCGATGCTCGGGCCTGTCAGGAGAAAATGTTTGTGTCTTGTTCTGATGGTTCCTGCGACGCTGTGTTTTATTTCTTGTTACCAGGTGAACTTAAAGGCCCAGCATGTGGATTATAACCGCTTTTATATCCCAGACATCACCAGCCTGGTGGACATCCAGGAAGACTACCTCAAATGGTTTCTGAGTAAAGCAGACATTGTGAGTAATAATGCCTGCTTTACATTTATACTGCAGCTGCACAGCTTTGTGTGGACTTTCATTCACAAATGCTTGTGTCTCCACTACAGACCTTTGAAGCTGCAACTCTTAGATATCAGAACCTTTTTCAACTCTTACGATGTTCTTTAGCTTTTTTCCATTTTCCAGTTAGATCGTTTACATTTTTCTCCCTCTCATTGTGATTTCTAGAAAATGGGATCATCCCCGTCGCAGGTACTGAATTCTGAGTTTTAAGCACATTAGATGGCTGTCTTTCACAGTTATGGTGTAATAAGCCGAAGTATTATTTCCCCCGCAGAATGACTTTCCCTCAGTGAACCTATGTGCCTATCCGTTCATACTGAACGCCCAAGCCAAGACAACAATGCTGCAAACAGATGCTGAACTGCAAATGCAGGTTTGCGTTCTAGAGTTTAAGACTGCGACAGTGCATTGTTTTCATTTAATACGTAAAAAAGGGAGAATTTTATTGTGTTGTTCTTCTAATTTAATGTCCTACAGAATGATTTACTGTCTGCCTTCTTATTTTCCTGCCTCTGCCTGTCAACGTCACCAAGATGGCAGTAAGCGGTGCAAACCTACACAATGTCTTTATGCTGCTCACGCTGGAACCGCAGCTCGCCAGGAATCCATACCTGGTGCTGCATGTCCGCAGGAACCATTTAGTGAGTGACACGCTCCGTGAGATCACCACGTACTCTGATGTGGACCTGAAGAAACCTCTCAAGGTGAAGTAACTTTGAGTGTCTGAGTTGAATGCCCGTTTCCTTCCCTGCCTTCTTATTTCCACCCTTCGTATCTGCTTGGCCCTCCTTCCAGGTGATCTTTGACGGGGAGGAGGCCGTAGACGCAGGTGGAGTAACTAAAGAGTTCTTCCTGCTGCTGTTGAAGGAGCTGATGGATCCAGTCTATGGGATGTTCAGTCATTACAAAGAGTCCAACTTGCTGTGGTTCTCTGACAAAGTAAGTTGTGGTGCAGCGCTGAAGTGGGGAAGTTTATACGGCTTTCCCTGGTTGACATTTTTGTATTTGAGCTTTAATTTGAAACATGATGTAGAGTCATTTGGGAAGAATCCTCTTCATGTGTCCCAGCTTCAAACAATGTCACAGACATTCAGAGTTTTTTTTGTTTTTTTCATTTATAGTGGCAGTGATTATTTAATTATCCCTCATTAACTCTTTCAAATGTCAAGAAATGCGTCTGTTAGATTCCCCCAAGACTCGCTGTAGATGAGGAGGCGAACGTCCCTTCCTTAGTTACAATGTAAACTTTACCTCCATTGTTATTGTGGTTAATTGCAGAAACAGCCCATTGAGAATAGATTTTTAGAGAATATAGAAGATTTATTCATATATTGTTTTCTGTATGAGACACCAGATGCACTGGCCCACACCCCGGCATCCTGCAGATGCCTGTAAGATCGAGATGACGTCAGCGGGTTTCCTCCTCTTGTGCCAGTGTCTGCAGATTTTTGCACCCCTCCTCTGAGTTTGGAGAGGAGTGTCTTTATTCTTTATTCTGCTGTGTTACAATGAAAGCTCCTGAAGGAGTTTAAAAACGGTTTCCTCTGGTTTCAGGCCGAGTTTAGCCGGTCCTTTTCACATGTGTAAAATCGTTTCTTATAAGCCTCAGTAAATCAAGGGGCCCCTTTGTTGGACATTTTCTCACATGTTCTCATTCTCCATTTTTCTGAGACGCATGCGTATCTACAGACTATGTGCGGGCATCTATTTGACCTGAAGGAATTTCCAGGAAGAGCTTTTGTTTTTCTAGTTATTGCAAAGTGATACCATAAGTCAGTGGGAACAGTCAGGTTGACAAAACACTTCATGCCCCATGAGTAAACCTGACTGTTGTTAGTTTCCTAAGAAAAATGTACAGTGAACACCTTGTGAGACAGAGACATGATGATGCAATCAAATACCTTTTTTGCGACCTTTAGTCATTTAATTCCCATCGATTGGTGTAAAAGTTTGATTTATTTAGACCTGGACCATTATGTATTTACCCTTTACCATCTCTAAATAGCGCTTCACCCTTAGTTGTTTGTTCAGAGGAGCATGCTTTCCACGCCTGGTTGCCACTAACCGTAGCAATGTTTTGCCAAACCACGACTTTGGCTCAGATCAAAATGTCTAATCGATTTATGATCTGCAGAGGATGAATCCATCTTATGTTGGAAATCGAGCAGCTTTTCCACTTGGGCCTCCAGCAGCTCAAATTTTCCACTTTGTTCCTCATAAAACCTGGTCGTGGGATTTTTCTTAAAATCTTGAAATGTCTTCCCCTGCTCCTCATTTAGCACATTGATCTGGTCTGCATGCACGTTTACACTTTCAGCCCCACATTAACTTATTCCTGTGTGCTTCTGTAGTGTTTTGTGGAGCAGAACTGGTTTCACCTGATCGGGATCATCTGCGGTCTGGCCATCTATAACTCCACCGTGGTGGACCTGCACTTCCCCCTGGCTCTCTACAAGAAGCTGTTGGATGTATTACCAACGCTAGAGGACTTCAAAGAACTCTCACCCATTGAGGCCAGGTAAAGCACGCTTCTTTTTTTTTTTTTTTCCTCACACAGATGTGTACTTAAGCTGTGGCACAGCACCTGTTAGAGAGTTTATTTGGATCACATTACCCGTTGGACCTTTGTGCTCCGAAAGGTGGGGTAAATGTTTGTTTTCCCTCTTAGAGAGGCAGTAGAGCTGACTGCTGCTTCAATGAGTTTTAATCAGAAAAGGCTCCGATTTTCTGTAGTGCCTAATTGTCTCAGCTCACTATTGATTTTAAGATTATCTGTTGGAGACGGAGGCTTCTGAGCCTAAAGCTTTAGAGACATAAATGAATATGTCTGGATTCGTTTCAAGTTTGAAAATGAGTTGCTTTGGGGAGCACACAGACCACATCAAATAGGCAGGAGACACTCTAGTTTCTTGGAGTTTTCGGTAGTGTTGTGACCCCGGGCCTTTAACAATAATACTGCGTCCTCTTCCACTAATTAGCTTTCCTGCGCCAGCCTGTCTGCGTTTCCTGTGTTTTGGTGGTAAATACGCAGCAGGAAAAGTAGCATAACACTCCCTCTGAGTCATTTCCTATTAGTAGTTAACACCTTACCCCTTCACCTCTAATCCAACTGTTTCTGTGCTCCTGATCTGCTCGGTCCATTCTGCTTTCAGGCAGACACGGCTCACCCCGGAGCTGAAGTTAGCCGTCCAAATCCAGGCTTTCCCCAAGTGTCATAAACACCTGTTAATGATCTTCGTTAATCACTTAGTTACTCCCATTATTTATCTTCTGCAGGAGTCTACAGCAACTTCTAGACTATGAAGGAGGAGACGTGGAGGAAACATTCCTTCTCAACTTTGCTGTGTGTAACTTTGAATCTTTTTTCACCTGATTTGTATCAGATTTAATGAGACTGGTGTCACTCTAAATATATCTGTCGAGTCTCGTGTTCTTTACGACCATTTATCATCAGTACTAAAGATGTAAATATTTCAAATACGTTACTGGTTCGCTCCCAGAGGGCATCGTATTCAGATTTAGGGGGAAAAAAAAAACGCCACATAATTTACTCAGACTACCCAATTACACAGATATGACATAAATATTCTACTTAGTAATTTGTTGTTGAAATTTAGATATTTTTTTGATAAAGTGTTGATCAGTTCTGCAGTTCAACCTGAATAAATCTGCTCATTCACCCAAGCAGAACAGCTTTAACTCAGGGATGTTGCTGGGTTTCCTCCCATGAACTGCCCGCTTTTGGTGGTATTTAGGGCTAAACCATAATACTACCACTGCCATGTTTCACAGATGGAATAATGTTATTTTTTTTTTTTTTTGAGGGGTTTTATTTGTTAAATTGGCTTATTTTTAAATTTAATTTTAGGACTTGCGTGGACACGTGTTGATGCTTCAGGCTATTTTTACACAGAAATATAGAAAGAGGTTTCACAAACTTAACTTATGCAGCCTTATGTGATGATAGAATTCTTGAGTTTTCTAAAGCACTGACTTGTCAGTGAATTCTTTTGACTTTTTTCTGTTTATCATATTTATGTTAAAAGAGCAAAACGTCTTCATCTGTCCAGAATGTGATCACATACTGAAAACATTAGTTTTTCTCAGATGTTGAGCCTTTTAACACTTTAGGGTAAGTTTCGGTAGCTCAGTGTATGGGATGTGACTCAGAGTGAAGTATCATTGTGTTTTTCTACGCTTCTCTGCAACAATCTGTTTTGTTTTACATCTTAGATCACCAGGGAGAACTACGGGATGACAGAGGTCAAGGAGCTGGTTCCTGGTGGCGAGAGCATCACAGTTGACAAAAACAACAGGTTTGGCAGCTGCTGAATCCTCTTTGAGATGCGATAAGATGACGGCGAAGGTTTCCTGATACGTTTGTCCTGCTCTGAGACGGTCACATGCTTGTACAGCTGGCAGCCAGTGTCCCGTTTGTTTAAAGCGAAGGCCGCGATCTGCGCTGTGCACAGATGGCTTTTTATGGCCACTGTGGTTTTCCTCACACCCACCTCATATCTTAATCTCGTCCTTGTTGTAGCGGTCTTGCCTTCAGTGTTTCGGGTCCTCGGAGAGCAGGTGGCGCGGACTGTGTCAGCATGTCTGGCTGCTCGTGCTGAGCAGATGGCGGCTGCAGCAGCGGCGGACCAAGTTGTTACTTTAAAACCCCTTTTCAGAACTGATAACCAAACCGGTTATGAGAGAAATAATGGAGAGGACCGTTGTTGTGGTGTAAAACAGCAGCATAGAAGGTGAAGGATGAAGAGAGAAGACCTGCTCTTTGTATTTTTCTTCCATGCAGCTCAGCTGACTTCTCTTAATGCGGTACAAGAATATGTTTTAAGCATCTCCGTTCTTTTTTTTCTGCTTTACTGGGTCACTGTAGCCTTATGCCTGTCCTGTCCTTGTATCTTGTGAAGCCTTCAAATTTAGCAGGTTCACTTTGACTCAAGAAAGACTAGATTAGAATTTGGTGAAATGTCACCATGACCTCTCGGAACACACTTGGTGCTGTCATTTTTTTTTCTTTTTTACACTTAAGATGTGTTTGAGGCGACCTTCTTTTGAATTCGTAGCTTCTTTACACAGATATTCATATTTCAAGCTTTGTCTGTTCTTATCGCAGGAACTCATGACTTCTGCCAGAATCTGTTTTAAAGGGCCGACAAGAACACACGAAGCACCTTTTAATTAAATTCCTCCTAAAGTCGGACAACGGTCTGGAGTGGTTGTTACAGTACCTCTAGTTTGGATCAGCAGGACTTGTGTTCTTAATGTGAAGACAGTTTAAACCTTAGTTAAAAACTCTGTACTCGGTGTCTATACTTGGATGTTCTTTTAATATTTTAAGGTCACTTGTCCCATGATGACAGCACCGCTAAAGGATGTGTTTTTCAAAACGCTTCTTTTTAATCGGTTAGCCTTGAAGCTTTGGAGCTTTTGAGCCTGTTGTTTTGGAAATGTTGACGGTCAAATGTTGAAACACCTACTCGGTGATATTGAAAGAGTGGATGTGTTTAAACTTGTGTGTCAGTTGCTCTGTGAAGTCTATAAATATATCGTAGGCCAGAGACTCACATCAGACCATCACTTTCCTCCCACAATACAATCATTTCTCACTAATGTATATTAGGCACTCATGCCTACACCTTGGAAGATGCTAACAATGTTTATGTTTAAGAAATATTATAAATGGGCACATGAGGTGTTTTCTGATGTTCAAGTTGACATTTTTAAGTCGAACCTCAAGAATTAACGCAGATAAACACTGATGCGCTCATTCAGCTCCAGCCTGTGACCATTTAGTTACATTATGCAGCGCAAGTTAATTTCACAGTTAGGTGCGCCGCTGGGACTCGGAAACATGTCCACCGTTTTAGAGCTGATTGCGAGGCTGTCGTTGCCATGACAACGCAGGATGAGAAAAAGGCTGAGTGTTTTGTTTTTTTTCTACCTGCGACCTTTCAGTAAGCAGCCCGTTGTGGCTCTCATTCAGCTCTTTGAGCTCAGCTGCATTACCAGCAAATGCTCTGTTTCACATGCAGAGAGACCAACACTGCTGTCTTATTTTTAACAAAGGAATTAGCATTTAGACGTTCACTGGCATCCCACATGTTTTTCTTTCTTTGTGACATTTTTCGTAATAACAAAATCGTTTGCTTATCAGATGATGGTGCTTTGGTAAGGTGGATTTAAGCTTGGTTTGGACCACAGGTGCTCGTGGTTGGAAAAGTTCAACTGAAGCCCTGACTTATGGGGGGATGCAGCAGGCCTGAAGGGCTTATGGAGTTAATCTACTTCAACAGCTTCTGCAGAAAGACCTCGCAGAGATCTAAACAAATTGAAAGCAGGCTGCTTGAGGAGGTTGTTGAACTCTCGTCAGCTTGCAGAAAGCCTTTAATAGGGCACAGCTGCAATAATGTACACACACAGCTGCCGACACAATGAGGAGGAAGTGTTTACAGGCTGAGCACATTCTCTCCTCATAAGCTGCTGTTGAGGATGGGCTGCTGTGCAGGGTTGATTACTTAGAGTATTTACCTGTTTGTGTCTTTCAGGAAGGAGTTTGTGGAGGCTTATCTGCGCTACGTGTTCTCAGACTCGGTGTGCGAACAGTACTTGGCCTTCTCCTCTGGCTTCCTTAAGGTTTGCGGAGGGGAGATCCTGTTGCTGTTCCAGCCCTCCGAGCTGATGGCCATGGTTGTCGGCAACAACAACTACAACTGGGAGGAAATGGAGAAGGTAAAGCCGTGGTTCAAAGACCTGTACGTGGAGTCTGGCAGTTCTTTCTTCACTATCCGCGTAGTTTCTCTTTTTGAGCCACGCCTCCTCGCTTTTTGATAGAAAATCTCAGAATTGGATCATGAGTAGAAATCTGATGAAGAAAGTGTCTGCAGATTTCTTTTTTTAATTTTTTTGAAAATTAGTGAACTGTGATAATCATCACGTCCACAAGTTGACTATTAAATCATAATCATTTGGCAAGTTAGTCACAGTTAAAAGATGCATTGCAACATATTGGTGAACAGAAACAGCTCATCTTCTGCGGTAATGTTTCAAGTTGCATCTGGTTTGTGATAACAGGTTGTATTGGCAAATTAGAATTTAGACTCTGAAGAAGAAATCTGAGCCAGCTGTTGGCACTAAAGTTCCTAAACTCCTAAACTGACCGAGACAGAATAAAAGGCTCGTCTCATCATTTGATAATGGACAGATGTTGCGAAGGGACTCTCGCATGACACATCCAATAAATGAAATGTCTGAACAAGTTTTTGTCTGTGGAGCACAGATGGGACGCATTGGCTCAGTTTCAAATGTTTCACTTATAACATTAATCCTCTGTGTTGCATAAATGACTGCATTAGTGGGCAAATTTAAGAGGACTTCTTTCATAAGATGTCAAAAAAAAAAAGAGAAAAACTCAGCTCAGTAGATTGAAACACTTCCCCAGATGGCTGCATTTCTGTGAGGATTTAGTTTTACCAAACGACATCTCTGTGATGGTCAAACAGTACGTTTTCCATCCATTTCTCCTTGTCTTCTTTGCAGAATGCTGTTTACAAAGGGGAGTACACAGCCACACATCCAACAGTCAGGTTTTTCTGGGAGGTTTTCCATGAGTTCCCCCTGGAAAAGAAGAAGCAGTTCTTATGTAAGCTTTTAATTACCTCGTTGCTCCATCTGCACAGCAGTTAAATGGTCACGCTCTCCACCTCAGACTTTGTAATACCGTTGCTACACTGAAGGAAGCACAGTTTCAAAATCTGCACAATTCCACTGAAACCAGAATGTTTCAGTTATAATTATAAAGAAAAAAGCGCCTGTGAGCAGTGGTGTGATAAGTGTGATGGAGTTCCATTTTTCCTAGATTTCAACAACTTAATCGTGTGTTCTATGCTGATTTATTATATGCTGCTCAGATTCAGATTGACCCTAAAAAAGATGTATTATTCTATTATTTCTCATGTTCTCAGTTTGTCAATCCCATTCTCAAGAATGATTGCATTTTAGTTTTTAGAACGTTCTACAACCTTTGTTCCCAGAACGTTTTAAGAACATTGTAGAATGTTCTAGAAGGTTTGTTCTAGAATATTAAAGCATTCTCAGTTGTTCCCAGAGCATTTGCTCTAGAATGTTTTAACAACGTTCCAGAATGTTCCAGAATTTTCTAGAATGTTCCAGAATTTTCTAGAATGTTCCAGAATGAATCTAGAATGTTTGGTTGTTAACGTCTTAGGAACGCTCTGAAGAAATTTCAACACAAACAGATGAACCAAGCAGATATTATCCCAGAGTTTTGTGTCACTCTGACATGATTTACAACATATCAAGAAGACCTTCAGGGGTGATGCAGTCCAGTACACCAGCAAGCACACACTTTGACCTGATTTATACATATTAAGGACAGTTGTCACCTCCCTGATCCCCACAACACAGAAATAGAAATGTAGGAGCTTTGCAGAAGTAGAATTAACGGTGGAGCTGTTGAACTGGATAGCTGAAGACGGCACGAAGCTCCTGCGCTTTGAGAACACCATGAATATGAGATAAAAACATTTTTCTCAGTTTTCTCAGCATTACCCAAAAAAAAACCCCCAAAAAACAGCCTTATCCTGTAAACATTTGAAGCGTAGAAATGTTCTCACAGCTGTTGGTTCCCAGTTCACCCATTGTGTCTCCTGGCTGCAGTGTTCCTGACAGGCAGCGACCGCATCCCCATCCATGGTATGGAGAGCCTACGTATCGTCATCCAGTCCACCACAGCAGAGGAGCACTATCTGCCGGTAGCCCACACCTGCTACAACCTGCTCGACATGCCCCGCTACCAGACCAAAGAGATCCTGCGCCGCCGTCTCACTCAAGCAGTGGAGCAGTACGAGGGCTTCAGCCTGGTCTGAGGGGAGTCCGAGAAGGGCTTCAACGCACTTTAACAGCAATACACCCCCATGTGAGTGTCAACAGAGGGCAGGTGGGAGGATGTCGGACGCAGGAAGGTCGCTCTCTTACAAGATTGTTAAGCATCTTGAATCTAAAAGGTCTATATGTGTGTAAGTGCAGATTGTCCTTTATTGTTCTTATTGCTTTGGGAGAGTTTCTCAACCTTTCAGGACCATTAGGAGAATATTTTAATGGCTATATATATATATATATATATGTGTATATGTGTTCATATTAGAGAAAGCAATTTTTTTGATCCAAAGTATATTAAAAAGAATATCAACAGAAATTTGCATGATGACCAGGGCACAGAAAACATTGGGACCAGAGAAGGTTGAGAAACTCAAGTTTCTGGCTGTGCTTGTTGTCCTTTTTTGGGTCTTTTTCTGTATATTTTATATTACTTAAATTCTATTTTTCACTTTTAAAGAATTACGTTACTACCTTGAAACGATATATTGCTTTTTGTTATTTTTAATTTATCAGATAGAGTGGTTATATTTTGACAAAACAAATGTGTACATATCCGTGTAAATAACACTTTTGGATATAATCTCTGGCCCTGATGTTGGGAGAGGTGTTAGTCCTGCTGATCCATTTCAATCTGGACACCAGCATGTCCTCCCTGCCCGGTTCTGAAAAACGGGACGACTGAGGAGTTTTTGGCAGGCAGAAGCAGGCTGCAGGGTGACACATGCTGAATATGACTTGAAATCGCTCATTCCTGTTTAGCTGTGCATCACAAAGCAGCTGACATCTTGAACCTGCATTCAACAGTGTTGCCTTCTCCAGCAAACCCTACTGAATAGATATGAGGCTGACTTTTAAACCTACTGGAGCTTGTCTGTATGCATGTTGTTGGGTGAAAGCAAAAACCTGATTGTCTTTTAACAGCTTGACGACTTTGAAAATACAGTAATTCACTTTCTTGCGGTGATACAAAGGCTGCTTCTTGCAGCTGCTAAGTTTATCTTAGCTGAGACTGGAGGCTGGAGCAAATGGTGCAAAGGTAATCGACTGCCAGCACAGCTACAGTTACCCTGTTATGACTCGGTTTGTCTGTCGGTTTGTGAGCCCGACTATTTCTTGGCTTTAACAGGTATTAAGGCTAATTCTGTAGCCAGTTAATGACGGCATATATTGCTAAGGTTTATGACACTGTATAGCATTCCTTACTAAACAATTTAAGCACAGTGTGCTGATAGTCGCTCATTTTATCAGATATTTTGGTCAGTGAAACAAATGGAATATGGAGCTAAATGGCGAGTTTGCTGGTTGCCTGGCAACCATCTAATGTAAAAAAAAAAATAATAATTGGTGCATTCAATTTACTTAAGCTGTGTAAACTTGTAAGCTGTGCACTTAAGAGTGCTGTCCCCTCTAAGTTAACAGCTTTCCAGTAAACCGGTAGATTTTACCAGTTAGCTGTCCTCCCTAGCTTTGGTTAGCTGTTATCAGTTGGTAACAAATGCATCCCGGGATCTGTTGAGCATACAAAGACGTTAGCAAAATGTTTACAAGTGCTTATGAACAGTGTATAAATGCAACTGTATGGTGACTTTTTATGTGCGAGGCAACCAGGTTGGATTTTGGTGCTGGGGCAGGTGAGGTTCTGCTGCGTCCCATTAGGCCCAGGAGTCTGAACTGAAACATTTTGACCATGTTTCGTTTCGTCGTAAAAGCCTGTAGGACTTGCTCACTGATTACTAACAGCACCAGCTGATAGTTGTTGGCGGAGGTTGGACAGTATTATGTGGGTAGTTTATCTCTAGTATCAATAATAACGGTTTATTACTACGGAGTCTCAAATGGGATTGCTCTGACTTTCTGTTGTAAAAACCGGGACTAATTTCTTTTTTCCTACTGGGAATAGGAAAAATCTGAAGTGAAACACACCATTCATTCGACAAATCAGGAAACTGACCTGGGAGGCAGTCCGGTTTCCTATTAGATACTCTGCAAGTCCTACTTCATAAAACAAACAGAACGCACCAAAGTACCAAAGTGTTGTTGTCAGTCACCAAATAATGTCGCAATCTCTGATCCAGTTTACAATCAAATATGTAGAGCTTGACAGCAGACAGTGAAATGACCAATCACAGCAGCCCTGCGGAGCATCCAGCCCAGCACCTACAAAGAAATGGCATAGAAAGCGATGTACCCCGATCTAAAACATGTACATTTGTAAGCTTTAGAGTTGCTGCTGCGTGGATTTAGTCACTCTTTAAGTAGCTCAAACCAGCTGTTTACTCCAGTTTCCAGTGCATTTGTTAAGCTAGCAAGCTGGTTTCTGTGTAGCATCACTAACAAGAGAGCTACCAATCTGCCAAAAAGCAAGAAAACATGCAGTATGTCCCCAAAATGTTATTCGAAACAAAGTGTATTGAAACCGTTGCATCAGTAATTGTAATTATTAGTGTCCACATTGCTGATTAGGAGTAATGAAATTGTAATACTTGAGTAAATGCATATTTCAACAATGTGGGCAGATTAAACACTGGGCTTATATAATCATGTGATGATAAAGTGTATCTGTTATATCACTTGTTCAGAACTTGCCCCGATACTGTATCTATTCCTGCAGTCGGACCTCCTACTCCACATTATTGGTCGTGCATTGGTGTGAACTGTGTGAAATTGTCTTGCATATACATATGTCTATTTTTTTATATATTTCCTACATGACAGTGATGTTGAAGTGACTTCAGAAAGTGAAACGACTCGATATATTCAGCAATAACGACCTGAAGCTGCCCAGTAATGTAGTGAGAAAACTGGGTCAAACGCTGGACTCTTCCGAGATGTTTCTGGACGCTGCGTCTTATTGCTTTGCTCTATACTGCATGTACACACATGTTCTACATTTTTCAGTCATTATTTAAACAATTGAGGCTGATTTCTCCTGCAGAGTTTAGTACTATGCAAAAAAGGTTTGTGCAGCACTTTTTTTTGCACCTTTTAATGTGCTAAAGAGGATGGGATTTTTGCATTTTTGTCCAAAATCTACGCAAAGCTCTGTGTTCAAGCCAAGATTTTGAATAAAATATATCAGAAGGGTAAGTTTTCTGCCTTGTTCTTCGTTGCTTTTCAGGCCTGTTATGTGTGGGAACCGTGTTCCTGGGCTGCATGCTTTTGCCCGTTGTCAGTCCTTCATGACACGTCTGCACTTTTGTGTCCCTTCAACCAGCTAATGAGTTGTGCGCTAGTCCGTTGGGAAATTTTGGACGAATTAGCATCCATAACATGCCTTATTGATGGCAGAAAACACAAAATTTAGCAATCATTGTGGAACATTTAGCTGGTTTATGAAAATCGATGTAAACCTAATGACTCGCTCGGAGACTTAAATATGTAGTTTCACCACTTTTCCAATGCAGATCCTTTTCACAATCGTTTCGTGTGTTCATGTAAGTAATCAACGGGTCAATTTCCTGGCGTCACCTCTGTTTTCATGGTTAAATTTTTTTTCTATTTTAGTCATTTTAGAACAATTTACATTTGCCAAGTTTTCCGTTCTTATTTGTGGCTTTGACACCACTCATTTCCTGAGCATTTTTCTCTCAAACTTGTTTTTTTTTCTTCTTCTTTTACATGCAATGAGTGAATATTACCAGTAAAAATATGATTTTATTCATGTTATATACAAAATACAATTTATGTACTAAAATGTACACACTCAAGATTCAATAAGCCTGGCCAGTGTTCATGTTCAGTGAAAACAAAATTCAGACTGATAATCATCCATTTTGGAGAAAGAAAGGAGAAAAGTACTCGCTCACAGAAATGTAAACATACTCGGTAATTCATATTTACAGGAAAACAAACAAGCTCTGGAGAGGATGAGGCGGGGAAACACACGCACACACACTACGGTGGCTCGTAGAAGCCGTTTCTCTCCTCAACACTCGCCTGGCCTTGTCTGTTAATCAGTGTGTGCAAACACATACCAGTGATTTGGAAAAGTAAAAATAGCTTATGAGACACGGAGTAAAGGTGAAGACGAAGCATGTCGATGTGCACAACATACAGTCAAATGCTGGATTAGGTACCAGTGTTCACAATAAAAACGAGCCGTTTCATGAACATAATGGACATTTGGTTCACCGTTTGCATCTGAGCCACAGTCTTTGGGTTGCACCGAAGGAGGAAACTACTACTTTTAGTGAGCAAGTACTCTGATGAAGCCAAATGATTATTTCATAAGGTATAAATATGGTCAGGACTGAAATATAGAAAGCTATTCATTAAGTGAATACTGTTTAGCTGATACAAATAATAGGATCTCCCTTAACAACAAAAAAAAAAACCCAACATAAATACACATCTTCAGCACAGAATCCTTTTTCAAAAAGTAGCAATAATTTTAGATCTATTTTCTCTTTTAATTACGAGGGTTTTCTTTAACGATTTCTACAGTTAAACGTGAGGGAGAGAAAAAGAATATTCTGACACATTAAAAACGTTCAAAATAAATTATCTGTAATTTAGGTGATTTGTGCGCATGTCGCTTTGTCTGGAGAAAACATCCTGTTTCGAAGGTGATGTCTGGAGTAGAAGCGGCCCTCGGGTGTCCCAGGTGGGCAGCTGTTTGTGGGCGTCAACAGATCGAGGTGCCCTCAGGTGGTCCGATTCCACAGCAGCACGACGCGAAGGAATGTCCCACCTTTTCCCTCCAAGAGAGTGAGATGTGTTCGACTTTATCGCTGAAGTCTGAGCAACAGTCCTCTTAAAGAGTCTTTCAGTTGGTCTCAAATTAACTTAGTGGAGTCTCTTTTGCTGATGAGGACCTCCAGCAGCCGCAGTTTGGCTTTGACATGCTTGTATTCATGGTACTCCACTGCCAGCGGGGTGCGGTCCTCCTTCTGGACAGTTCTGTACGAACAAGATGGCAAAACGTCAAGACGTGGAGCTACATAAGCATTCACGTGGAAGTCTGCCTCTCAGCTGTAATGCGCTCAAACTCCTCTTATTCTTACCTTCCGTTTTGTCTGAAGAACTGGTCCTCGAACTCCTTCAGGTTCTTGCGGATCCTCTTCTTCTCCTCTTTCGCTTCCTGAAGCTGCTCAACAAGCTCCTGCCTGTAACAGAGAGCACAAACATTGAAACGTTGAATACTTAGGCGATCAGACACCCTAGAACTTTCAGCACAACGGGCATGACGGTGTCTGACTTCTGTACTTACGTGGTAGCCGAGTGCAGGTTGGACAGCCTCGTGTCTGTCGTGTTCTTGGAGGGCGAAAGTTCGTCCACAGGCGAAATGAAACCATCCACTTCCTCGTCCATGTGCTCCAGGAAGCTGAGCACGCTGAGGTCGGGCCGCACGGTCACGGTGAACTGAGTCTTGGTGTCTGTGTCGTCCTCTGAGCCGTCTTCCTCCTCCTGCGTAGACAAAGACACGTCAAGGTGAAGGAGATCAGACGCTGGCCGAGGGTGAGCGGGTCAAAAAATGTCAAAAATCAAGCCGGCTTCCGGGCTCAAACACTGCAGTGAGTGATGATCGTGCCGTGTTAGTTCATAGTAGTTATGAATCATTGCAGCACAGCAGCAGAATGCATTTCCACTGTCCTCGCTTGTGAGTCTCGTCTTAAAAACACTCATTAGTGTGCACAGATGCAGTTAATTAGGGACAGTTTTCAACCGGAGTACATGAACTGATTTCACATGGGGTGTTATAATCATACCTGCTACATTAAAGGCTTCTCTGCCCACACCTGAAGTGTCACTTGGTGTTTACAGTGAAGCTGGGAGTTCACAGGAACAACAAATATCTCAAAAGTGCTGCACATTTTTACATCACAATGACAGAACGATTCGAGCATCAGCAGCTACTGATTCAACACTTCTACAGATGCCGGTGGCAGGAAACAGGCAGCTGCCCAATCAACAGGCAGCAATCAGGTTCATTAGAGGGAAAATGGTAGTAAATAAAGGGGAGGAGGGATTGGAGGGGAGCAGGACGGGGTTCACTGATTATGGAAGCAGCAGCAGCTCTTCACCTTGATATCGTCGAAGAAAAGTGCGGTTTCACCCTCGATAATGGGCTGAAGGAGGGGACCTCTGCGCTTGCTGGAGGGAGAGCCCTGTGGTGACGGTCGAAAAGGAGGAGTTATCTACACTGAGAGGCTCACTCGCACAATGAGACGCCACATGAAAGAAGTGCCACAGCTGGGCTGAGACTGAACTACGACTTGCACATCTTGCTTTGCTCGTTTTCTAACACAAGAGTGTAGAAAACAGAACAGTGACGTCAACAGAAAAATGCTGATGATTTGAAATGGGGGGGAAAAAAAAAAAGAAGACTTGTCTATTTCGGTACAAAACTGACCCATGCACAATAATCTATGATGGTGGACCTAATGTGCACTAAGACGATTAGGGATGGTGCATTATATAATGGCTGTCCTCCTAGGACAAAATGAAGTTAATAACTTATATAATAAATATAATAAAAAAAAAAGCCTATTAAAAAGCCAAGTATGTGTAATACATTTTATATTCATTTTCTCCATTAAGAATGAACAACCCCTCGCTTTGTGGTTAAGTTTACAAGATTTTCAGTTTCTGAGCCTTTCCCTGCTCTCTTCCCTGTGAGCTTAGTCTGTCATCTATCAATCTCCTTTACAAGAGGGGATCCTTTGAGCTCCTAAAGCTGGACTTAAGGAGCTTCAAAAAGGTGGACGACACGTTAGCGGCGTGCCTACCACGTGTTTCCCCACAGCGGGCTCGGCCGCCAGCACCATCAAGAATTTATCCCGTCTGCAGACGATTTGTGAGGCAGCTGATGGGATGTTAAGATGCGATACTCACTATGACAGGGATGGTGGAGGCTCTGCACAGGATCTGCTTCACCAGGCGATATCTGTCGTACAGTGGCTTCATGATCTGCCTCTCGTTCTTGGTCACCTGAGGCAGCGAAACGGAGGGAAGCGAAAGACATTTTGTTAGCACGATGTTAGCTACTCGCGGGCTTTTCTCCGTGTCCCTGCAGACTAACTCGCTACAGCAAAAAACTAACACAAAATGACAGCTACCCCTCTTTGCCTCACTGACACGCTGCAGCCCGTCGCTTAGAGAACGAAGGCCATTAGTTATGATTCAGTGGAGCTAACAGAGTGAGGGACGAGAGGACTGAGAGGTCAGTCGCGCTCCCTGACCTCTGATGACACGGGCAAAGATTAAATGGTACATTTATTGCAGATTCATTTGGTTTAGATTACTAAGTAACAATGGCTCCATTTAGTTATCAGTAGATTTGCCCTTCAAATGCTTTTCAGGCTCTTGCAATAATAAAAAGTAATTTAGTTCATTTAAATTTAAAATAATAATAAAAATATATATATATACATTTCTGCTTTATTATTTTCCAACAACAGCCCAAACACTGAATAACTAGATGCACACACACACACACTCAGGCTGCAGGCATAATTCCCTGATAATTCATACTGGCACTATAGGTCACAGTCACATGGGATAGCTTGGCTCGCGTGTCTTCGTGTTTGTGGACGATGACTTACTGGTCGGCCGTGTATGCTCTCATAGTAGAGAAGAGCTTTCTGCAGGGCCACTTTCTCAGCTGCGATTTGCTCCCGCGTCATATCCTGCCAACAGGGAGGCAGGAAGTGAGTCAACACATTTCATAGGTGACCTGAGTTCATTCAGGGCTGCAAGACAAGTTATTCCTCCTGTTCAGCTCGAGCGCTCACGGTTCTGCATGGTGGTGAGTTCAAACTCTGCTGCCTGCTTCAATGTTAATGCTCTGTTTAATTGATCTTGTTTAGGCAGTTATGTTTGTGAATATGTTCCACGGAGGTGGCTGTACCTTGATATCCTCGGGCCGGTTCACCTCCTCCCTCTTCTCCTGGAGTTTCTTTGAAATTGACTCCAGGGTGCTCTCCACCGGTGGCTTTGGCGCCTTCTCCTGCTGAGGCTTCTTTTCCAGCTGAGAGCCGAAGCTTTTGGGAAGGGTGTTGCTGCGCTGACGGGTCAGAGGTGGCAGGTCCTCTTCGGACTTCATCAACTTGTGTTCTGGTGGAGCACACAGGAACAGTTTTTGCATTAATGCATCGAGGACGAGACACACCAACAGTTGAAGCGTTGAGGAACGCTTCTCATGTCCGCGTTTTACCTTTCAACTGTTTACGAAGCCTGGCCAGTTCGTTGACCCATCTCAGCACTTCCGGGTTTGTGGCTTTGTCACTGTGGGAGGGCTGGATGGAAAGAGCATTGATACACGTGAAGAGAGATCGTTCTTTCAACACAAATCACAAGAACAATAACAGTGCAAACCAATTGTTGGAAGCACAATAAATGAACAGGTCATAATGACTAACCCTGTATTTTCGCTCCTCTTCAAACCTCTCCTCGAACCTTTGGATCTTTTTCCTCAGTACATGGATCCTCTTTGTGAGCTGGGCGGATGTCAGCTCCTCTCTTTCATCATCACAGGAGCCGAGAGATGAACTCCGCCTACGACTGTAGAAATAATAAAAAAAATAAAAACACGGTCACCATCAACAGTTCTCTCCGACTTCCCCCATCTACCACCGGCCGTAGAAAATCCCGTACCTCATAAACGAGTGTGCGTTTGGCGGTGAGGGGGGCACTTCTGTGTCGTCCAGGTACTGCTGGCTCTGTCCGTAGGCGTAGAAACGAGGAGACACCATTGGGTCGCTGTCCTCCTCCACCAGCTGGCGGATCAGACGCCCCCCTGCGTGAGGGGACAGTCGAGCTTCCTCGCGATCCATGATCTCCCTCTGCAGCGAGTGCGCCGGGACAGGTTCTGAGTAATACACAAAGACTCTTGTTAAAATGAGTCAGCGGTGGTTCGGCACATTCAAAACATACACGTTTGTGCAAAAGTGAGCGGGTTGGTCTGACAATCCTGTTAGGAAGTGCAGTGCGGGATGGTCAGGACACATGCAGAGCTCATCTGAGTCCACTTCATATCAGATGTCTTTCATACTTCAAATGCGGTCATTGAATTGGAAACAATATCCTAAAGCAAATAATTATACCATCAATTCCCACTTTCTACAGCTACTTTACAAATAACATTAAATAACAAAACGTTGTCTTTAAATTCATTCAATTTACACAGATTGAATCTTATCTGTAGATTATTCATGACTAAGAAATAAATAAAAACAGTGAAAAAGACTAATCCTGGTTCTGGAAAAAACCAAAAGGTGGAATCCCCAAATTTCATCTTTTGTCTTTTGACTAATACTTCAAAACCCAACGATGCTCAGTTTGACACTTAAATAATGGAATACATTTTCATGAGTCAGAATAGCGTTGATCCTGATTGCATCTGTAGTTTTATATGGTTCTTTACGACCCACGTTAAACCCAGAGTTTAACAACACAGAAACGTTTTGAACTAAATTCAAAACCGACCAAATACACTTCCAAAAGAACAAATCATATACAAAATCAAAATGAGAACGTGTAGGAAAGTCAAGCAGCACACTTCTTTAGCTAAAGATCAGATCATTTCTCATCTAGCACACACCAAAAGCCTCTCTCTCTCTCTCTCTGCCAACATCATATTTGACTTTCTCTACTGTTGGGTAAGTCACTGGACATGATAATGCTGGGAAAAAAAATTAAATAAAAAATAAAACAAAAAAACCCCTTCCTCTGGGCTGCACAGTCACAGATGTTGCTCTGCAACTGTGGGTAAAACACACCCACTCTGCTTCTCTCCACGTCGCCTGGTTACAGTCTCCACTCTAGTAATTACTTCTGGGGAAAATAGCCATGCAGATACCCCTGACAATCCCTGGGCTATTAATAAAGCCCGGATCTCTGTGGGATAATGTCAGGGCATGATCCCTGTTGAGAGGAATAGTGATGAGTTTGTGTTTTAGTTTCCACTCTGCACGAAAGAGGCGAAAGCTGCGTCTGTTCAAGCAAGTGTGACTGAGACAAAGAGTAAATAGAGGAGTATCATGCCGTTTAGGAGAGTTCAGTGTTGAACACAGAGAAGGTGCTTAAAATTCAGCAGCAATGGGCAGTAATAATGGGGGTGTTGTGGAAAGGGAGAGAACTGAGACATCAAGAGTCAGGAGACTCAAAGTATACTAAGGAGCTGTTACATAGAGAGAATAGATGGAGGGAGGGAAAACAAGCTCTGAAGGAAACCAACCGTCAGTGTAAACACTCAAGGTGTCAGTATACAACCTTGAAAATACGCACAGCCCGTCCAGAACTGTGCGCACATATTTTTCTTAGCTGGCTTGAGTTAAGGCATATGAGAAGCGATTTAGCTCAAATTCCAGCTTCGGAGTCCTGGGAGTCCTCCTTTACTTCTGGGTACGTGCAGTTTATCAAGTGGCAACTCTCTGGCATGCTGGCGCTGGCTCACAGCAGCAGGTTAAACTCCATCACACCCTAATGTCTTCCTTTGAGGCCCAGCTTAGCGCAACGTAGCCGGCCAGTAAGGCTCCATGGCATTTCAAATTAATCCTTTAAATCAACCGCTTGCTGATGGTTCAGGATTAACTAGATTAATGAAACAAAAAACTTGCCAGTTTGCCATTTCACGTAAGTAAGTGTGTGTGTGTGTGTGTGTGTGTGTGCGCGCAAGACACTCAGCAGTTATGTTCCAGAGCATTCAAGCATGTTGCCATGCAGTGGAAAAGGTCATTCGGACAACCATTTCCTTTCTTTCCTTCTATTACTCTGACATATCATCCACACCAACGGTGAAGTAGCACAAGACTTACCATCACAACAACTTGGATGGAAAATGCTTTTGAAATCAAGGAAACAGGTGTTAGGGAAAGGTGGATCTAGAGGAACAGAAGAAAAAAAAAAAGACAGAGAGGGAGGAAAAGACATAATGAAGGAATTTAATTGGAGAAACAGAAGTAAAGGACAACCGAACTGTTGCCAAAAGCGGGAAACGTATATCTAACAGATATCTCCTCAAACTCTAAATGAACTGATGCGACACGTGAGTTTCAGCACAGTGTCTCTTCCTGCTGAAATGCCTGCCACTATCATTCACCATCGCTGGCAGAAAGGCGAGGATGGGACAGAGCCAAATATCTGGTCATAATGACAAGCACTGGCACAGAGTGTACTGGGACAAAGGTTGCAGACCCCTGTCTAATGTCCACATCCAGCCACATCCACATGCCCGTTTGTACAGAATTACGCCTTCAGTGCAGCATAGTATCTCCAACCACTGTGCCGTCTTATTGGCTGATTATTCAGCTCTGCGCCTCTTACAAGAACCTAAATCCTTCTTTGGTTCCCTTTGCTGAGGAATAATTGATAGTTAAGAAAGTTTGACTCAATACGTGCACACTGTAGCAATTCATGCTATGGCAAGCTCTGAATGCTCTCATGCTTGAAAGGCACCCTGAGCGACCTGTCACAGCTAATCATGCAGGTTCTCGGTGCCATGCGCTTATTTATGTATTCAGGACAGAATGTACAAAGGGGAGGGGTGCGTGTAAAGAGAGGCGTAAAGTTTACATCTAATACAAAATGTCTTGTCAGAGAAAAACATCCACTTGGATGAAACAAACAGCAATCCTACACTACACCATGCCCACAGCCACCCCATTTACATACCTGAACAACTAAAAAACAAAAAACAGTGGCTTTGTACACACTGAACTGACAATTTGTTCTGTCAGAGCACAGCGTTTTGTGGCTTCCTGCACACACAAAATGCTGCACGACAAACAATAGCCACTCACAGAGCTCTGGTGTTTTTCCGAGTGCAAGGTTTGGCCACTAGAGAGCTCCACAAAACACGCAATGTCCTGCTAATGCTCAAAACCAATGAGGCTGTTGAAAATGATGGACTCGTTTCATGGAACCATTCTACCAAGAGTCAAGCAGGAAACTGGCGGCGGTGGAAGCGAGCGCCAACGTACGAAGGAGACGGAGGTCACCACACGTTGCAACTTGCTCTTCAAATGCATTCACAAGCACACGGATGAACCTGTCGGTTGCCATTCCACTGTACAGTTAAGGGAAATATTTGGCCCTCACTGCCTCACTGCCCCTTCCGCTGTGTTGCAAAGTCATATCTAAACAATCACGAGTCTAGGGACACAGAAACTGTCATTTCCTTTTTGCACAAACAAGCCTGGTAATAAGAAATTAAAAATAGAGCTCTGACAGCAACAGAAAAAAAGAGGGAAAGAGAGAGGGAGAGAGAGAGAGAGCATCCCTGACAAATTTGTATTTTGATGCTTATATGACAGCATCCATAAACTAATGGGATACATTTCAGGAGTTGGGTTTCTGCACAGACTTTAAAATCTTTTGCTCCTGAAGAGACCGAATCAACATTAAAATAGAAACTGTATTTCCAGGATCTGAAATTGACAGAAAATTACACCTGCCAGGATCTGAAAATGACCGAAAATTACAGCTGCCACCATTTATAGCTAAACCTGCAAGACAATTCAACGACATAAACAGTAGTTTTACATCCTGGTAAATAAATAAATAAATAAATAAAAAAACAACAACAACAACACAGCTACTCGTTCATATGAGATAAATGCACGACTAGTCGAGCCAATAAGCACGCCTGTTGTGTTTCTCCTTCGGATATAGGTGACCAGAGGAGTTAAGAGGATCTTTTACAATTAATTCTGCAGGAGAGGCATAAGGAGCTTCTTCGGGAGGAGGAGGAGGAGCAGCAGCAGCAGAAGGTGCGCAGCTGCCACCCAAACACCCATGTGCAGATCTGTTTTTCTTTAGATATTTGTCTCAGAGAGTAGCCCAGATATTAAGATACATATTTAGGAATGTAAAGCGCAAAAAACACAACAGTTAGCAGCAGCAGCAGCAGCAGCAGTAGCAGCAGTAGCAGGATGGCCTGCAGCCTCACCTCCCCAGTTGCTGTCCTCAGTCAGTGCTGTCAGGTCCAGTCGGGGCACGTCCTCGCAGCTCGTCTTCTCGCACTCCGGGTCCGAACTTCGACCCTCTCCGATCCTCCCCGTGTCACAAGTGACGGGCGACTCCTGGATCTTCATCCTTAACGTCTGCACAACCATGAGAGAAAAGAAAACAGCGCTCAACAACAACGTCCAGCCCCGTGAACACACTCTTTAAGTCGAGCCTCTCACTTCGGTCTGGCCCTGCCCTCGCGGAGGGGGGCTGCTCCCTGGCAGCCATTGGCCGCCTCCCGGGCTAAAACATCCGCCCATCTGTGTTTGCCAGCGTCTGAGAGAGCAGGAGTAGCTTTGCTCCGCCTCGTCTTACACCAACAGGAATCCCTCACCCCTCCTTCTTCCCCTCTCCTTATCCCCCCCCCCCCCCCCCCTTACAGTAGTTTTCCTTTGCTTTCTCTGTTGAATGACATATTCCCCAGCCGAGCGCAGCCCTGGACTTGTTTGTTTCACATCAGCGGCAGGGAGGGGTGGAGGACCGAGAGGCGGGGAGGAGAAAAAGTACACGGAATGTGATACTGTACACGTAGGCTGACTTGTGAGATTTTTTTTCCATCCATCTCTATCTTCCTTGTCGCTGCATACAACAAAAATGACCTCACAGCAGAGAAACTAAATGCAGACCTCCTCCGGCACATCCTCACATCCTCAGCCCACTCCACATTTTTATTCATCCATTGGCCTCTCCTCTCCTTATTTTTTTTATTTTGAACTTGCTCAGTTTGCTTATCAATGATCAAAGGAGTGTAAACAAATTGTGGTGTATTGTAAATACTTTTGGGAAAGTGGGTCCACAGATCACTTAGTGCTAAGCCCTTGGGGTCCCATTTCCTCTGTCTGGGCGTGGGACCAAGCTATTTTTAGGGAAAACAGACTCTTCTGGACCCCATTAATGCCACAGACAGCTTACGGGAAAGGGTGCACTTAAATCTGGTTACAAAAGCCCTTGTGGGTTTTTTTTGGTTTTGTTTTGGTAACGATACCCAGTTGTTGTTTTTGTTGGCTGGTTTCTGAGAGATTACAGTAAGGCGGCATAGTTGGTCTCGGTGTGTGAGGGGGTTCTGTGCTGTAGTGGAGGGCTCAAGGCCAGAAACAGAGAGTTATCAAGTCTTCTCAGCTGTTACACGGGAAGAAACTCTGACGTGGTGTGAATCAGAAATCATACAAAGTGGCACAGCTGCCCAGTGAGAATGTGCAGACTGTGACTGGCCAACAATAGAAATGTCCCCAACGTGGCACTTACGGTCACCGTTTAAGGTCAAGGGACCAGCTCCTGTGTACCAGTAAAAGCCGCACTCACAGCCAACATTCAGGATTGCCTTATTACAGATCCACTTGGTATGATGTCATGTGAAAAAAACCCAAAAAACTTACAATTCTTCATGAATCAAGGCATATGGAAAATGATCTTGTCCTCACTGGGTCTTAAATTTAAGTTAAAAAGAGCTTTGATGATCAATGACAAAGGACATAATAGGCTATCATCATCTATTTAACAAAAGTAAAACACAATGTAGAAGCATGGTGTTAAAAACTGAGTCCGCCCTTACTGCCTCTGTTGGAATTAAAAGGGTGAGTAGCAGCCAGGTGCTGTTAATCAAATGCACTTGATTCATTCATTGTCAGCAAGTGTGAGCGCCTCTATAGAAGCAGATGCTTCGGCTGTTTCCTGTCTGAAGCATTCAGGTGTGTGTCAACACAATGACTAGGAGAAAAAAGACCACAGCAATGATCACAGAGAAGCAACGGTTGCTGCCCATCAGTCTCTTTCTATCTGTCCTGTTACTCTCAGTAAACACATTGATTAGGATTTCATCTTTCTGTCTTTGGTAATAATGCTCAAATTACAATGTAATGACTTTTTTATATCTGTCTGATACCGAATAAAACCGCATGTTTGTATATCGAATCTGAAATTAAGTTAAGATACCCCAAATATTACTGAAACACAAACAAGTTAGTGGAGTGGATGCACTTACATCAGATTACATCAGACAGGTCAAATGCATCCTCATGATGAAAACATTATAACACATGGATGTATTAATTTACATCCTTTTTCTTAAGCCAGTGTAGATTTTGTTCCACACTTGCTCCTTGTGAACTACTATATTATCTGACTCCGAAATAGCCAAAAAGTTCCTTCAGCAAGACACACTTCTTTGGATGCCGATCGTTTTCTATTCAAATGAGTCGTTAAACTGATAAAGAGCTGTTGGCTAATGACCCACTTTTACTTGATTAGTTTACCCTGTTTGTTTAAGCGTGACAGATTAATCAATCTGCCGACAATAATCACAAGAAGAAATGCTGCCGTAAGCTTTCTCTCAGGATCGAGCAGTTTAAAGATGCTCTACAACGATCCTCTGTGGATTAAATCGAGCACAGATGTTACAGCCCACATCACCCTGCCGCGACCGCATAGAATTCAGGCGTACATGCAGGCAAAGCACACACTGCACACACACCCTGGAACATCAGCCGCTTGAGCAATGATTACATCACCGTGAGGTCCAGGTGGTGCAAAGGAGGGCTGATATAGATGAAGCTACAGTGTGTGTGTGTGTGTGTGAGGATGGGGGTATATTAGACAATAATTAAGCTGTGGCTGCTGCTTTACACACACACAGATGTACAAACAAACACATGGGGAAGTTTCAAAGGGATTTTTGCTTTGACAGCAAACAGACAAGTGTACAGCCACAGGCACAAACCCCTAATCCTTGTACTACTTATCCTTGAGGGAACTTGTCACTGACATCATGCATCCCCTAGCTGGTTACCCTAACCTCACCTTGGCTGTGGACAAGCGTACAGACAGCTGCAAGAACTCTGCACGCAGAGTTGACTTAACTCGTGTATCTGATTGTTATTAACTGTTTTTCCCCCTCAAGTACAAAAGATCATCATCAACTCATCAACTTCAGCATTTTTGTTTCCACAAACCTGTTGGACCCCACAAGTATATGGTTGCAGCTGACGTCTGGAATACGGTAAAACGTGACCACGCATACACAGTCATGTATCTATGACCTCAGAGGACTTACTCTGACCAAAACCATAACTACCATTTGAATAATCCTAACCCTGACCCAAACCATAACCTTAACCTAGATTTAGACAAGGACGGAAATGGGTTATGGTGACTTGTTTTCAGTTTCCATATGGAAAACATGACCCGATATTGTAACTGTGTAAACCACCCAACATGATTAACATGAGCATAAACACACAACTTGATGTGTTAGAGGTCCTCTGTTGGATACGTCTGCATGTGTCGCAGAGCTAATTTCTAAACTCACGTGTACATACACACATAAAAAGTTAATGATACGAGGGCTACACTGCCTTGAGCTCCTTTCACGCATTGGGATGTGTAAACATTGGCTCTATCAATCTTTAAAAGCAACAGGTTTTCTGACCATCAGGCACAAGTTAGCTTTAAATTCAAACACACCCACGGCAGAGACGGAGAGAGGGTGAATTTTGTACATTTTCCATTTAAACTACATTCGACAGTTCATCAAGCGAGGTAATGCAGACGCTTTAACCACATGTCATGTTGCCATGAAAACTTTTATGAACCTGACAATCGTGCCGTTGTGAATTAATTGTAATTGTGCAAAACATGCCTGTGGATGAGATCCATTCAAAGTATTGCTTTTTTTTTCTTCTACATGTTGACAGGTCATTCGAAGTTTGCACGTGAGCTGGTGAAAACAACGCAGCTTTGACTTCCCATTATCGGTTTTCCAGCGTTGCAACATGTTTTGTCGAAGGGGTATCAATTTACACAGACTGTTATACTGAGACACACAATACACAGGCACACCGTGGATGTTTGTGTGGCTGAGGATCAATACTGTGTGAGCTGGAGGTGTGAAAACAGAGGAGGTTATTGTTCTGAAATCCTTTCTAAGCATCAAGAGCTGTTAACAACAAGTAACTGCAAACCTGCCGTTTAGCTTATCATGACTGTTGGAAAAAACTCCTGCAACGACAGAATTTTCCTTTTGGGATCAATAAAGTATTTTTTCCATTTAATTTAATTAATGAAAAACAAAAAAAACTGGATCACTTGTAAATAGGGCCCACATAGGGTAATTTTTCATGAGGAATAATCCATAACTTTCCGAGTATCTTGTTAGCATACAGATGAACAAACAAACCGTGCCGACCACATTAGCTCTTTTTCAGAGATAATTACCTGGAATGATTTGCTAATCACTTTGCGAGTGACAATTTAGAAGCAGTAAAAAAATGCCAATGGAAGCTTCCTGGGGTGAAACAGAGTCTAATTGTGCAAATAACAATGTAAACCCCCAGTTAATGAGCAATGTTTGAAAAGATAAAGCAAAGAAAACTAGAAAATTCTAAATAATAAGTGCAGGCCTAAGGATTTCCTCAAGGCCAGCAAAACACTTTGAATTTATAAGACAAACAAACTGATATTGAATGATATCTGAAAACTCTGAAAACTCAGTTGCAGTGCACGAGGCCAACATATAGGCAGGATCTGCAGGTTAAAAAATCTAATGTACAGAGGAAGAAAAAGCCAGCCTGATGGTGACAAATGTCTGTCATACTCAAGTTGTAAACCTAGTATTTATGACCAGCTGGGAGGCTGCTACACCAGCCTCCACCCTGAGATCGGCGACATGCCGGCTCCAGATGGCCATTCGCTGGCGTAGAGTGGGCGTGGTGGCAGAGCTGCAGCCTGGTCTGCTACTGAAACCCATCTGCTCTGTTTAGGAAAAGATTCAGCATATTGGTTCAGCCCTGCACGGCTCAGTTCGGGGGTTCTAGTCCAGATTAAAACTGAAGGTGAGCAGATGGAGAAGCTGGCTCGATTCCTTGTGCCTGAGTTTTAGTTCAGGAAAAGCCCCCCCCCCCCCATTTTTTTTTTCCTAAATTCTGACTGTTGAGCTGCCCCTCCTGAGACAAAGGTCAGGTCATGGAGTTGCTGCCTGTCTTTCATCCTATTCTCTGCCCTTTCATTTCAAACGCAGCCACTCTCACACCCACTCCTGCAGTAACATCCATCCTTTGCCCTCTTCCCTTCTCGTCTGTTCCATACGCCTTCATTACTCCCTCCTCCCCTCACTACCACCTCCATTACTAAGGAGACAGGAAACTGAACCTACCTGAGAAGCAGCTCCAAGACCATCTTTTCTTGAAACATCGTTCCTGTCAAGTCCAACAGAAAAAGCTTTAACATTGTATCTTACAGCCCTTTATTTTACAGTTAAAAACTTCAGGAAACCCAACACAGTAAATACATTCATGTAAATATATCTAAACATCCTGTTTATCTGTGCTGCTTGTTCTTATCAGATAAAGTGTATAAATACCAGAGCATGTCAACAAGGTCTGTTAAGATAACTGAGATGGCAGCCAGTAGGTTATCAATGTAAAGCAGTTACTTGTTTTACAGGTGGAACAACTTGAGTGTCTATAAGAAAAGAAAGAAAAAAAAGATTTGTTGGATTTTACCCTTTATGAAGTGCATCCATGTGGCTTTCACCTTGTGTTTCACCAAGACATTCTCTGATCTGTAAAATAGACACACATTTCAAATTCTATTGATTCTGATAACAATGTCTTCGGACATTTTATTTTCTTTTTGCAAAAATGGAGCAAATCGTACACGTAAACAACCAAGAATCCAATTTGATGGGTCCGTCCTTTCCTCCACCTTTTCCCTGTGTTTATTCTTAATGTTGCTTTGGATAACAGCCCCTTGCATTGCGTTAGCAACTTTGACAGTGTTTGCTCAGAGCAAGTTGCTAAATATAATGCCTGACAAAGACAATTCTTGTGATAATAGCAATTATAAATCAAATTGCTGTGTCTTTAACACTGTCCCCAATCACCGGCAATAGATTGTTCTGGCTCATTTTTACTAATCACTAATCACTAATCAGCAAGAAAGCATGAGTTTTAAAGGGTGGCCCAGAAAGATATGGAAGACAATGTTCATCTCACTGCATTTTAAAGTGTCTTACAATTCTTCCTGAAATATATCATTTGGCATCCTTTAGAGTTCAAGCCAGTACAGAGTAAGGATTGTACTTTGAGCTTCATTTTTACATCAGTAAGACAAGCTAGTATGTTTATCAGTTATCTGCAATAAAAATTTTACACCTGATGAACGAAGGAGATGAGAAAATGGTCAACTCAACTAAACCATGTTGTTTTCCCATCAACACCAACAATTAATCCAGGAAGCATCTGAACTCCTGATTAGCTGTCTCTTGATCTAAAGAGCTTAAGTGCTCAGAGACAGCTGTTCACACCAACACCACAGAAATCCTGTCCAAGCTCAAATCTTCGCTGTTATCATGTGTCATCTGTACTGTTACATAAGAGGTTGGCATGCAGGAGAAAAAAATAAAACCATCTGACCATCTCGAGTTGTGTTTCTTGAGTGAGATCGTATGCTTAATGAATCTGTTTCCATCAGTGAGTTGGTAAGACAGCATGGCTTTCAGTTCAACTTAATATTAGCGAACACTGTTTAAAAGCCAAGTGTGAACAACAGTCAGACTTGATTATATACAGTTGTGCCGCAAGATTGGTGAGTAATGATCATGTTACCACGGCTATCTGTTTCAGCTTCATTCTTCACATCATGTCCTCGTTTTGGGTTTGACCACTTTCACAGCTCCATGTATAGAACGGATCGATGACAAAATTGTTGCTGGGAATTAGTGCAGCTTCATGGGCAGATGACAGATAGCTGCTAAAATAGTTATCTGTCAACACTGGATAGATAAGCAAGCCGAGTTGTGCTTCTATTCTGAAGTAGTCTTTCATAACTTTGAGAGGAATAAATATTTTCACAAACTATTTACCTACAACCATTTTAGGATTTGAGAAAACAGTCGGAAATGACATTTTAAAAGCTACAAACGGGGAATATTTTATATATTATATAAGACTAACTTCGGAATCTGACAATAAATCAATCAGCAAAGTTGCTAATCCCGTTAATTATGTCAACTGTTGCAACAATTTACTTTTATCATACCTGCGTTTTCTACCAGTACAAAAATAGTTCATGTCAGTACCCAACTGAAGGACATGAAATGAAGTGTCTACATACAAATGCTTTCCTTACTGAACAAGAGGCTGACCTTCTCAAATGCCAGATGCTTTAAAACACAAGAAGCTGTGCAGGAGTTTTCCTTAATAAAACTGCAAAAATGATCATTTAAATCCTCCTCTAATGCATTCAGGAAAAAAAAAGTGATTTTATATACCAGTGTTGAGAGCTGTTGTAATACTATTTAGACTTAACTTCCAAAATGGAAGACGCTAACCCAGAGGGAGTGATGTTTTTTTCTTTGTACAATGACTGAAATAACTCAGTTATCAAGTATGCGTTCATCACCCTGAAGTGATAATCACGTAAATCAGTGTCTCCGCAAAGCAGTGTTAAGGTGATCCGCCAGATGGTTTGTTATGTAGAACCATCTGGGAATTCAATGTAGGATAGGAAAAGAGCACAGTCTTCCAAAAAATCCCTGGCAAAAAAACAACATGCCAATCTATCTCTCATCTGAAATCTGACATACTACTTGATGTGTAATTGTATAATAATCTAACAGACAGAGATATCAAAGTGTAACCTCATCCCCAGGTCTGAGCTTGGCCAAACCCACTCGGTGAAGCAGGGATAAATGTAGACACGTGTTATGGCACCTACCCCAGAATGCTATTTTCAGGTAGGGGACAGAAACAGAAAGTACTGGTACTGAGCTCCATCAGTTTATTGTTTCAGAGCATGAGCTCGCTGAGTGAGGCCATGCAAATTCGAAAAAACACGCTTCTTAACGAAGACATTTGAAATGGAAATACCAAGTAGATGGTTTGCAGAAACTTGCTAAATCTTCCTTGAATGATGAGTCCCATCAGAATATATTGAAAATAAGTGCACAGCTTTAAAGAGTTCCTCTCGGAGGGTGAAAGCTGATGGAGGCCAGCCGACCACCTCTGACCAGAGGTTGTTAAATGCATTTCTTTAAAAAAAGTACATGGTATGGAGAAGTTTTGCAAAGTTCAGGGAGATTTGAAAAGGCAGACGTGCCATTTCAACGTTTCAAACATGGCAACATTAACTTATTAACATTAACCACTACTTGTGTGTTTCATCCCAGTACAGACATGTGATTTAGTTTGCACATGAAATAAGATCTTTAAATGTACAGTACCACCTTAACAAAAAAGCAACTGCCAGAGCCTATGTAAGAACCTTCTATTATGGTGCTGTATGCTGACTCATGTCCAACCTTAGACAAAGCGCCTTCTGTACGCATTATGTTGAGTTTAGATAAAAACAAAGTTAACAAGTAAAACAAATGGTACCACCCCTTAAAGCTTAAAAGAAAAAAAAACATCTTGGGTTCTTTACCATATCTGACCAACTTCTCTACAACAAATGACAAATACTGAGCACCAGAGAAAGCTTGAAACATTACAGTCTCCTTGAGTTCTCCCATATTCAACAATTAACAGGACAAGTTCCTTTCCCTCTTTATCTTAAACAAAACAAAAAAAAAGCTGCAGCTAATTGCATACTTATAACTTGACTTTATATCTGGACCAGTTCTGGAGAAAAAGAAAGTAACAATTAGCATAATACGCTGCATAAAAAAAAAGCTGCTGTAGAAGGTCAGGGAACCAATATGCTGCCAAAGAGCTTTCTCTCAGCTTCTGTCCAGCTTACCTCCATTTAGCGCTTCATGTTAACTGCAACTGTCTGGCAGTTATTCACAGTGAAACAGTAACAAGGATGGCAGGGAGTTGAAATTAATGTTTTATTATCACTGGTGTATTATTAGAGAATGTCAGTGAATATGTCAAGAAGTGTGCCAACAACTGCTTAAAACCGGTGACAAAATAAAACTAAATTTCCACAACACTGACTTGACCTAAAAAGTGAAATCAGAATTTACTACCATATAGAGTCTCATACATAGAGGGACGAGTTAATTAATACAAGCAGATTTCAATGGGTTATCTACTGATCTGCAGATGAGATCACAGTGAGAGAAGAGAGGAAGAAAAAAAAAATACAGAGTAGGAGAGAAAATACCAAAATGATAGAAGACAAGATGAAAGAGGGAAGAAAGGCAATATGACTCACTGTGTGGGCGGCCTGCTTTTCAGTGAGCTGCACTGAAGTCGGGTTGTGTTTTGCCTTCCTGGGTTTGGGGGCTCGCTCAGTGTAACCACTCTGACCTCCCTGTGAGTCCACACTGCTGCCCGTGTCCTCCCCCACGCTGCCTGAACTGCTGCCACCGCTCGACGGGTTGGTGTCTTTTTTGTTGTCTGCTCTGATGGATGCAGCTCTGCTTTCAGATGAATAAAGCAAGGGGGATGAAATTAGGCATCTGCCTTCCAGCTGACTCTTCCGGATTTCTTTGGTCTGTGCATTTATCAGCTCGACATTGGATGAAATGCTGCAGGAAACCAAATGCCAAGGCTACTTATACTTTCTCAAGCAGATAATGAGCTGTTTAGCGTTTGTGCTAATTCTATTTACTGTCAATTGAGCGCCCACGCTCTTATTGATATTTTCTGATTTCTGTGGAATAAGACACTGTCAGTGATCTCTCCACCAGCTCAACAAGGATTAGTTTCTAGCTGGGGTGACTCTAATTGTTATGACTGTATTATGTCTCAGTGAACAAGCTTGCCATGCAGAAGTAAAGCTTACAAATGGTTGCTGTAACCAAAACCCAACTGGAAGTATCATTTCAGAAGCACACTAAGGTCAGGCTTCATTATTAGATGTAACTAGATGTACAAAATCAATTTTTGCCTATAGCTGACTGATAAAGTTCAGCGTAAGAAAGTTTCAACCAACATCCAAAGAAAAACAATCTATTTTGTTACTGCATTCTTATTTTATCTCCTTATTCTTTACACCAATCTTATGTTATTCTCTTAGTCTGAAGAGTACAGATTTAGTGCTTGTTTGCAGCTACAGTAACAACCTGAGCTCAGCTACAGTTTACAGCTCTCTTTCCCAACACACGCTTGATATTTGATGCATAAAGTAAGAGAGGTTCTAATCTGAAATAATTACTTTATTTAACTGTTCAGCATATGAACAGGTGAAAAGGTTCTGAGTGATAAAAGAAAAAAATGACACATTGATGTTTTCCTACCATAGCAATGGCATTGAAGTGCCTTGAGGTGACATTTGTTGTGATTTGGCGCTATATAAATAAGCTGAATGGAAGTGAATACTATATGCTCTACATATTACACAGTTTCTGTATACAGAGCACACTTGATAAATATTCTTTTTAAAGTGCCCATGGCATACTTTTCCATGTTTTCTGGCTCATCTGCAGAGGTAAAATAATGTCTTATCACATACCTATCAAAGGTATGCACATGTTTTAGTATATCTTCACAGAGGACACTTGTTTTATCCCGTAGTCTCAAAACTCTTGCTCACAAGACTTTTTTTCACCAACCTGGCGGCTTTCACGTTTTAGCTCCTGGATTTCCTTGTGTGGTCAAATTCTCCAGGCAGTGCGCCCCAGCTAGAGCGCACGTGTTATCCACTGCGGCCACTTGAATAAGTGGAGGATTTTCTTGCTACACTTCATGGGCAACTGTCTTATGAGCAAGAGCCAGTACAACACTGGCTTTGAAGGGAGACTGAAACTGAGCTTGAACCTCAAGAGGTGAGTGACACTGTTTCTAATGTCTGTGGGGGCTGATGCTACTTTGTCTTCATACATTTGTTCAGGGTGCTGCCAAAAGTATCCATTTGTAGCTTCAACAGCTGCTAAGAAAACACAGTTACTCACAGAAGAAACTGTAGGTTACGTTTACCACCCCCATGCACTTCACATATTGTGTATAATGAAAAGAAAATAGCAATTTGGCAGCAGTTAACAACATATTTGAAAAGGTAACATGTTTGACAGAGGATTTTATTTTTGTTTGTTTCTAAGTTGTTGTAGCTTACTGGCCATTAACAAGACTTGTGCATGCATGTTCACGAGTCACCATCACGAGACTCTTCCCCACCCCCGCTGACAAGCCTCCAGGAATTTGACCAATCATGAGACACTTTAGCCAAATACTGTCATTCTCAGTCACTTCCCCCAGGAGAAAGCTCTCCCTGGCTCTGAAATAATAACAAACTATTTGGAGTAAGAAAATAAAGCGATGGGAAAATAATATTCAGTACCGTACTTCAGTGTTGTCATTATATATTCTGTTACCACCAACTGCCAGCTGAAGGTGCCTGACAGACTGTACCTGTTTCTTTCTCTGTGTCTCAGGCCCTCCCCCTGTTGTTCTCTTTGGAGCCGGTGTCTCTGCCGTGCAGTTGACGTCACCCTGGGGCTCGAAGGAAATGTGGTACAGTTCTCTGAATGTTGATCTGCTAAAGGGTTTACGTCAAAGAGGTGCTTCTCCACTGCTGAGCGTATTGTCTGGTCCAGAAAACTTCAGCGAATGAAGGGAGAAAATGAGTAGGTTAGGAAATGTATCGATTTATGCGCCATAGTTTTATATGAGCAGCAATTCTTGTTAAAACACTCCACTTTCATAATTGACAAAAAGAACATTACAATACATTTGATGTCACAAAAGTCCACATACTTTACCACATCTGGTCTGCAGCGGACAGGGGAGAGGTGGTTACTGGAAGGAAAACAAGAGGAGAGGGTTAATGCTACAGAAACAAGTAGTCACAACAGGTCACTGAGCAACGCTGAAAATCCCTTGGGGCTCAAGTTCTGGACCTACGTGATCAGGGCATCTACGTGCATGGCTGAGTATTAACCTCAGCTGTGATCACAGCTTAAGTGGGTCCTATGAGAGCAACGTGGCTGGCCTCTATGACTACTCTAATGCCCAGAGTTTATAGCCATAGACATTTATACAGATCAATGATATCACCTAAAATAAATGGGCATATATGCTGCATGACGTCACAAATTAACAAATATTTCTGAGATTTTCTACCCCCTAAACTAAATGAGTCAACCCTTCTGAAAAATAAACACCTTTTCTTTCCAGTTATGACTGAACAGCCTCCTTTAGTAGAGGAGCTGAAGTTGAATGTCCAGATAAAACAGATAATCAAGAAAAGACTAATTTAAACATTAGATACAGTTTTATGATCTGTTTTTATTTAACACGTTTGGGTTTTGGACTTAACTATTCAAAAGAAGCTACTAGGGGACTCTTATAGATTGAAAAGGGCCTGTCTTTCTTGTTACATTAAATCAGTGAAACACCTGAGAAAAAGTGAAATATTCCCTGGTTCCAAATGTATCGATTCTTCTATTTCCTAAAGCAATTTTGATTTGATGGCTTTAAAGCCTAAAATCTGGACATTTTGACTTTTAGCTTTCAGTTCTTTGATCATTTTATACATTTCTATATTCTGCTGGCTTCATCATGGAAATCTATCTAAATCTATCACCTCAGCCTTTTTATTTATTTCAAACACTACAGCAACAAAAAAAAGTCGACCTTCAGACAGGTCTTACAGGCATTACTGAATCATTGACGTCACACCTACTTTTCCTGGAAAACAGTTCTCCCAACAAATATATGCATGGAGAAAACATATTCCATAAACAGCAGTGTTGACAGTGACAGCACGGCTTGGCAGTGGGCCATGTCAAGAGTCACGATAAAGAAAGAGATAATCGTGGAGGGAATGTGAAGGTGACTCAAGTTAAAGCTCTGATCATTTTTTTTGTGTTGGCATTAACAAAGCTGTAAGTGAGCACTGTGAACCGATTAAAAGAAGGCACGCAAGGTTTTTATGACTTTTCACACCTGAGGCCATGACTATAGCTTTTTCTTTTTAATTGCTAGGTTGCTAATCTATTTCTTTTACACGTGCAACATGGCAATTAAAAATAAAAGAGCTGAAAAGTAAAGAAGTAGACAGAAGAGTGGCCATTGCTCCTGAGGGAGCAGACTGAGCTGCAGGAAAAATATTGGTCAGCCACCTCAAAATAGACCTGGCTCTGAATGTTACAGGTTAAAAAAACAGTAAAAGATTTAATGGCTCACGAATGTTCATTTAACCCTTTGATCTTGATGCCAACGAGTGCCTGCGGCATAAACTCATCATGTGCATTGGACACTTCAGACATGTGATCAATCATCTCTTGAGCTTCAGATAAATGTTTCTGGAGCCATTTAGAGCCTTTTAGGACTGGCCACCTGCCACAAGCCAGTCATAGTATAATGATGATATTAGGGTGAATCGAACTACAATATGAGACCGCTTAAGATGATTATCATCCTTTGACAAATGTTAGTACCGCCCTGACTAAGTTTGACTTAACAATTTTAGAAACAGTAGCTTGCAGTGGCTTGTGAACATTGGCAGAAACACTTGTGTACTCGTGACTCATTGTCATGGTTCATGGTTTAGAGTCAAATATTCTCATGTGTTCTCTTATGAGAAAGAGGCAAGATTTAGAGAAGTGTCAAGACAATACAAACAAAATCTTTCTTATTTTCATCATCATGTGACCTTAGGATTTATCCTCAAACCTGGTTATTTGCCCATGTATATTGGAAACTGCTAACAACTCAAACTTCTCCCGTTTTTCCGACAGCAAACAGAACATTTGCACCAATTCTTTCAGATTTTGCATAAAATGAAATCTTAAAACAACGAACCGTGAGCATAAAACCTGCGTCTAAACTGCTGATGAAATAAACAGCTGAGTGTAACAGCCTACAAATGTCAAGGGAGAAATTATAAGTAATTAAATATCTTGTTGTGGCCGTCAGCATCTCAAATAGTCTTCAGGTCAGCTCGGGATAGAAAAGGTGTCGCAGTTTGGTAAAGGATCAGGCCTCACAGATCTTTTTTCCACTGACTTAGTTTGAACTAAAGATGCAACAGCGTGAAACAACTGTGGCATGAGATGAGATCGTTGCCTGCTGTGGAAAAGAGACGGTGTGACTCATGACCTATTGACAAAAAGACCTTTGGCAAGAGGGATGAGTCACTGCTGCAGAAACATAACAAGAACATCACCACCAGAATATGAATGAGCTAAGTCAGCTAGTTTAAATGAATTCTTCAAATGTAAAATGCTGCAAGGCTCAGCTTCATATTTGTTCAGCAAATGTCTTTGTAACACAATAACTGTGCAGTTTCAATGCTCAGTTGTTAAAACTTTGACGAAGCAATACGGTCTTGGAAGTAACGTACATATGGAGTCATTTTTATCGTCACTGTATAAAATTAGTGCTTCATCTTCAAGGCTGTCTTGGCTCCTTCCAAACTTAACTAGAATCAAATATGTGGTTTTACTGGAGGCAGTGCCTTTTCTTTGCCCGTTGGAGTAACTTTCTGGGATATCGTCTCTCGTTGTACCATCCTGTTTAATGTGCTCATATGAAACGGGTATCGATCTTCAACTATATCTTGGTAAAAACACAAATTGTATCCTAAAATCTTGAACATTCCCTTTAGAGGAATAAGAATTACTTCTTGACAGTCTCAAAATGTCATTTCTGAATTCATCTTAAGGCAACTTCATAGCCTTGAATGGCCAATGACCAATTGGCTGTTTTTGTTTCTAGCTTTAATGGTGTCTGTAAGATTTGCTGAGCTATGCAGTAAAGTCTGTTATAAAATGACACGTCTGGCATTTTAATTTCACAGCCGTGCTATTTTCGCAGCGCTGATTTTGCTTAAAAAGCCAGCAATGCCAGTCTTTGTTTTACAAAAGCTTAAGGACTGCTTACTTTAATTGCTTCTCTCTGGTGCTTCTAAAATAAAAAAAAAACAAATAATATGCTGGTGTTAGCAGCTGTGTTGGTGTTTTAAAATAAACTGGTCTTTAAGGCATAAAACGGCGGAGGAAACAACTCCAAAGCTACCTCAGCGGAAGATTATTCTAGTTAAATCCCCAGCACTGTGTACCCAAGAACTTCCGCTCAGGTAATCCAGTATTACACCACAGTCAGATATTAGCCAGAACCTTTGGTCAATACCCACAAATCAAAAGAATCATAATAATATTGGTCTATGATCCACTTTGACTGGGCTAATGTTAAGCTAACATGTCGCAACCCAAGGGTTTGCGAATGTGAAGAACTGCAAGTGGACTTGAGCGAAGAGAGAAAGCTATGAAAGATATGAACCATAGTAGGCCATTGAATGTGTTGAATGTGAGCAAGGAGAGTGACCATTATCAGTCATTTCTAAAATATTATTTAATATTTGTTTCTCTAAAATACATAGAACAGTATGTAATAGGTTCTCACAGCCTCAGGATATGCTTTCATGTGGCATATATTTTGAGCAGAAGACATCCCACAAATATGGACCTTATATTGAGAGAAACCTCAAGAAAATAAAACAGACAAATTTTAGAGGCTAAACATCTTCAGGATTTTTGATTGATCCAATTTCAAATAACTACTTCAGTCAGTAGCCTTTTCCTGACCACTGACCACTTGATTAACTGGCTAGTTGTTCAGCACTGAAACAAATTTTGAGACTTTGATCATTCATAATGAGACACAAACACGTACCTAAAACACAACAGGTGCAAAAGAAAAACATGATTGGCCTACTGTAATCGTACTGTATATATACAATAATCAATATAATATATTCCTTTGTGCCTGTACTCTTGTATAATGAATAATAGCGGAACATTTTTAGAACGATGATATAAATTGCATAATGCGAATAATTGCTCATGATTGTGTTACATCAAATGCAGAGTAAGGATGTTGAGTGCTGCTGTGATGTTGAGTATTTTTTTTTGCTATTTCTATCAGGGATAACTGATGCCACAGTTCTGCAAAACTGCCAAACTCTTACATCATCCGTATTAGTGCTCTGCTCGACAGGTATATTGTTACCTGTCCAGGTAAATCTGTGATTGTTCATTGTTCATTCATTTAATCAGCCTTGCAATGAACATGACTATAAAAAAATGTACTGCCAAAGCCTGACCTTTGGACTTCTTTAAATTTCTTTTGGATTAAATTAAAGTTGCACTGAGTTATTTTAGCGACATCTCTGTGTGCCTGTGATTTTTTTTATTCCTTCAATTATCCTGTGAAGCTTCTGTCATGTTAGGAAAGGGCCAAATAAATGCCACACACAAAAAGTCTTAGGGTGTTATCAGTTCTAAGGACACATGGGTAAACAACTGTCGATGAAAAATGTGCCAAGCCTAATCGCTTAATTAAAGGAGCAGCTGTAAGCACTGACTGGACAAGTATTTTCATGGCTTCAGCTCAACAGACAGTAAAATCAGTTTATAATCAGTCGTTATCGTGGGCTGGTCTTACACATGTAAAAACACAAAGTTAAATTTACACATATAAGTTGTCATTGTATTCATTCAGTACTGTGTGGAAGAAAAAGTCACCTTCATTTTTGATTTATTATCCATTTTTTCATCTTTGAATATTTGTTTAACTACTGAAAATTCTTAATATCCTGAAAAGTCTGAAATCTTGTTTGACCAACCATTCCAAAGACATTAAGTTTAAAACACACTGGAGAGATGATGCGAATCGTCTCGTGAGACAGGCTTGAACTGAAATTCTTGACCTTCATATTTCACTCATCTTGAAATGCTCCACTGTCAATTATTCTGTGTCATTCAACAAATCAAGACATTTGCAAACTGTTTAAGCTGGCGTGTAGAAATGAATCTTTTAATCACTGAACAATAAGCATAATTGCCACATCCTCTTGAAACAAAAAGTCTCTTCATCATGATGTGCCATTTGATTAGGTGCTATGTCTAAAATATGTGCTGCGGCTGTTTCTGCCACCATAAAAAAAATGTAAAAAACAGCATTGAACCAACTGTTGCATGTGCATGCTGTCCTGCTTTCTCTCTAACTGCTAGTTCCATTGTTTGTAATGATAATGCACCGAGGCAGCATGCGGCCACCTCCCCCACACAGCCAAACCAAAACAACACACTTTCATCCAGCTCTGCCAGCTTTATAACACACAGACAGAAGCCCCACCTCATGTAGAAAGGAGATATTGGCCTTTCTTCATCTTGGGAGCTGAAAGACAAGAAAAGAAAAACTCAATTAGCTAGCAGAATTTAGCTATAGTGAAATGGCATAAAAAGTATAAGTGGAGTGAAATTAGATAAAAGCAGAGCACACGCCCTCATCACTACATGTTACTGGGGCTGAAAATAGGCGGATGGGGCTGGCTTTGTTGGCAGAATAATAGCCACGCAGTGCTGCAGATCATGGCCTTTGTGAAACCTGTCTTTGGTTATTACACTGAACCAACAGAGAAATGAGTGCTGCTCTAGAATATAGGCAAGCTGCTGCCAATACATGTACGCCAGCAACACATGATGACATTATGCAACAAAATGAGGAACTCAGTGCTGGCCCTGAGTGTTGAAGTTGCCTAACAATTTCATATCCTGGCTCTCTGAGTCTGAAAATTTCATAATCGCCCTGTCTTGTTTGCTTAAGCAGACCTTTTCTATAGTTAAAACAGAACGGGGAATGCTGAATGAGTATGTCAAATATTTAATGAAGGATTGCAGTAAGGCTGATTCTATGAGTTTATTCTTTTAAAGGATAGATGCCATTTTCCAGTAAAACTGATTCTATATTGGATGAGATTTGTTGTATTTTTCTGAAATATGGAAGCATTTGAAAAAGCAAGCCCCCTGACCAGCTCATTATCTCATCTAAAGTTTTAAATGGAGGCCTTTAGTTAATTCTCCAAACCTGCACTTTGTCACTAAATGCCTAAAGACACATCTGCAGAACATCTCACTCACCAGCTATTAGCTGAACAGCTTATTAGGCAATTAACAGAAAAAATAATCAGCATCATCTTTGATAACAGCTTTGAGCAAAAATCCCAAAGATACACCAGTTTCCTTTCATTGTAAGAACTCAATGCATATAAAATAGTTAGCTAATGTAGTTCTACACATTATACACTGAGCTCTTTATATGCGATCTGTCTGTGACAATGGATTTTGCTACAAGTTACTTTATGCATGTAGCAGCAGGAGCCAAAAGGAGCATACCAAAATTCGGTTGGGTCTAAATATTCAGTTTCACTGGTTCTGCTGGTTAAATGAATGTGGCATAAATAACAGCAAACCTAAAACAAATCCACAATGTGGTGGGTTGTAAACATGTTGATTTTTAGATGTGCTAAAATGAAGAGGAAAGAAGGTGTTATTGTAGACTAAGACTGAATGTTGTGGTACTCTGGGGTGTTTTGCTACGTGATGTACCTCCACGCGGATTACTGTAAGAGGCAGGTGTGTTGACGGGGGGGTGGGGGTAACCTTGTTGGCCATCTGAGCAACAACTCAACAAGTTCAAAACAGAGGATCTAGGTTTCAAGTCAGGCAGAAATAAAAAATGGGCCAAAGTTCAGAACACTTCAAAAGTCTTCTCGAATAACACAGTGTGTGGAAAAATGTAGGTCTTTAGTGTAGTTCATCACGCAAACACCTCCACATTCTTTTAGAGCCTTGGTTCTCCTGGCCTTCTCTCTCCCTCTCCAAACAAAAGCACACACATAAACACACCCATGTACTTAACTAGTGTTACACAGTCTGGCAAGCTTATTAAAAATAATATGTGCTGTGGCTGCTAGTGTGAATTACAAAAGCGGAAATCCTGCTTACCCACTACCTTACTGAAGGGATAACAAGAAGCTTTGTGGGCATGTTCGGAACAGACCTGATCCGTCCAGGAAAAAGGGAAAACAGCCACTGACAAGATGTTCGATAAGTTTTTTTTAACGTTTTCAAAGATTTTAGCAGTGCCTTCTCCCTCCACCCTGCCCTGCCTTAATTTATCCAAATTCTACACTAAAATAAGCCTGTTAAAATTCCTTTGTGTTGAAATGTTTCATTATTTTACTGACAACTCCGTCAAAGCGCAAACTGTGCAGTGGTTAAAACCATGTTTGTTTGGAACCTGTTATGCTTGTTATTTGTGGAATGAAGTGTAACAGTACATTTGAGTTGAGGTAAGCCCATTAGGGGCCAGAGGTATAAGTCAACAGCTAAAAAGATATGACAATTATGTGATGATATCACATATAAAAAAAACCATAAAATTCATTAGAAAATTCATAAGATTTATAAGGTATCATCCAAAAGAATCAGGCCGCTTCACAAATGATAGGAGTCCTATGAGCTGAAAGACTACGATTCTTGACTAAAATCAAATCTTAGGACCAGTCAAGGCCACTGTCTCAAAGAAGATTTAAAAAAACGGGCATAAAACAAAGATTACATTTCTACGAAAACCAGTTTGATCCAGTCGGCAAGATCCCACTGTCAATACTGTACCTGCTGTCAGACTTTAAACCTTCCTGACTGGTGGCCAACAATGCATTTATATCCACAGGGAACCCGCATTCACACCCCACTGCAATTTTCCCCACTCCCACCTATTTCAAATGGGTTTCTAAGAAACTCAAAGGTTACATCACAAGATTCAGGGAACCAAGGGACCTCTACTAAAAAGACAGTATGCATCCCCTGTGTGAAAGTATGCAATAGTAAGAGTGTAATAAGTTCACATTGCATTGCTATGCTGGTTGGTGAAGCCTAGGTAGTGAATGAGGCTGGTGTCATATATTTCAGGGAAAAGTTGGCAAACAGAGTGGCAAACAGAATCAAGGCATTGATTTATTTGATACGTGGTGATTCTGAACAGTGCAAAAAGTCAAAACGTGGAGGAGAGAAATAGATCTACAGGTGGTACAGTAAACTCTACAGGCAGGCATAAGACCCTATAAGAAATTCATATAAAGTGTAAAAAAAGAGCTTGAACTGAAATATAAAACCTGTAAGTGCTGCGCTACGCTGACAAAGACTTGTCTGACACTTATCCATGGAAAGTGAGACCAAGCTGACAAGTAGGCATGAGAGCAGCCTCAGATATGAAAACAGAGATTTCCACTTGTGGAAAATGATCACGTAGTTGCTATACGTAGTCTATGTGTAACTGATGTGTAGTTTTTTTAAGAAACTTTTACATTTTCCTTAAACATTTGACAAGTTCACAGACGTAACATTCCTAGAAAATATCAAAAACTTTTTCACTTCCAAGATATTACATTAGAATACCAACAACAAGAAGAATAATAACTGTAATGTTATCCGGTTTGTTGTAATATTCTGATTTATCTGTCTGAGCTCTGCCTGTGATACCTTTGATCAACGTGCTTAACCAACGCTACTTTATTTCCATCCCCTATGAAGAATGCAAAAAGAGGAGGTGCTCAAGGAACTACCTGGTGCCTGACCCCCCTGGCCTGTTTGATGCCCATGTATTTGAAACACAAGAACATCAGACTTAAGCAGCAAGATATTTTTTTGCTTGCTGCTTAAGTCTATGGGGCAGGAATGCTGACGCACACTGGCGTAAATGCTGAATGTAGCTCAGTCACCCGATACAACTTGGCAAAGAAAGCTTTAGCATGCGAAGGAATCCACCTGAGGATTTACTGGTACCCTGACATGGTGTGGAAAGCTTCAGCACCTTGGAAGTACTAGATTTGCCTCTTCATGGACAGCATATATCTGAATCAGTAAGAGGCAACTGATGAGCAAGCAAAGATAGCCTGGAATCACATTAAGAAAAGATAAAATTAGGTTTATATTCTTTCAGATTCTGAGCTTAATCATTTGCAATGCCAGTTATTATTGGCAAATAATAAAATAATAATAAAACTATAAAATTTAAAATGAAAGAACTGCAAATTGTTGATACAAAAATGCACTCTGTGCACTTTGTGATTGTAACAACATATTTCCAGCTAATTGTGTGTGACAGTGTGTCCGTGTCACACTTCATATTATGTAATGTGTAAATGGATCTGGTGCTGACACATTTTTAAACTCTGATTAATGTTGCACTGAAGGTCACTGGTGTGTTTGACAAGTTGTGGTCAAAGCCAAAACGGTGCCATCAATTTTCATCTAAATGTTTCAGCACCACACACAAGACATGACCATGTCGGCTGATATTTTACTCTCACTGTACTTTTCTGCCTGTTTTTTTTAAGGTCCGAAGCCGAATGTTTCTGATCCGCTGTTACTGCCTGTTTTTTTTTTTTTATGTCGTCTCCCTTCAACTGGTTGAGGCAGATAGCTGCTAAAATATAATGAGATTACTTTTGATGTTAAAGTAGTGCTATACAAATGTATCATATTGAACTTACTTATTGCTTTTTCCTGACTAAAAGAAGTTTCTCAATTTTTTCTCAAACCGTAAAAAAAATATTTTGAATTGTACACAGCCAGTGAATATTTGCTCGTTTCAGAACAAGAGTGATTTTCAGCAAAAGTTAGTTTTCCCCAGCAGAAGCAGTAAGTACCCCAACAACAGACACAGCTGCAATATTGCTATTCCAGGACTGAGGACACTTGACACCGAGAGTTTCCAATTTCAACGTCTTATAATAGGCTTGTTTGCATGCCAAATGCACACTGACAGAGTCCAAGCTATACTGTAGGTTCATGATTGCTATCAGAAACTCAAGACTCTTCACCCTTACCCTCGACTGACAGCAGATCAGCTGTGCTACGGGTGGCAGTAACCTATTTACCACCGACAGGATTGCCCCTCGTATTTCACATTTATGTACAATACTCTCATAAAAAAGCAGGAATTGTATAACATTTAATGTTGGGCATGCAGCCATTTACATAGTTTACTAACATAAAAGGCTTTAAAAAACAAGATAAACTGCATTTAAAGCATTTTTAATTGTAAGAAAATTGCTGATTACGTTGTGGTTCGTTTTCTGGCAGAGGTTTGTGCTGGTAATTTACATGCACTGGGCTCACTGACCTGCTGAGGCCCTCCGTACTGCTGGAGAGGCTGACATCAATGTGGGCGACATGAGAGGAAGTGTGTGAAGCGTCTTGTCGAGGCAGAGGTGTTGTGTCCATCGCCTCTGAGCTGGAGCTCCTCAGCTCAGAGGTCAGGGGCAAAACTATTGGTATGGAGAAATGCCGTGTATGGGGCATCCCAGGAGACAGGCTGGGCTGAGGGACAAAATGAGTCATGCCATCATTCTTCCCTTTTCTCACCTGTTTGAGAAAGAGGGAGAGATGGGAGTCTCGTGACAAGAAATGTGAGAGCACACGGGAGGAAACTGATACACTCCTCGTAAGATTTATGAACAATCAACCTCATACAAAAGAGACAAAAACACAGAGAAGTTCTGGACTTTTCCCTCAAGTTCCCATAAAACATGCAGGTTGGGAAAGAACAGAACAAAGAGGGAAAGAAAAAAAGAGATTAGCTTGAAAAACTGCAGTTAGACTGATGTATGCCTTACCTTACTGACCCTGAGTGGGTATAAACTGCGAGTGGCTCCGACTTTTGTGTAGGAAAAGAACCTTAACCTAATTACAGCAACATTCTGGGGGGTACCCTTCTGCATCTTTCATAGGTCACCACCAAGGAAACCTAGGATAAGTCCTAAAGAATATGTCAAAGATAGAGCTCCAGTACTGCCGCTCATGTACACCGAAGCCAAGTTGCTGGCTGGCTGTGGCGAACAGAGTATGAAATGGGTTTGACACCAGCAGCTTAACTGTCGATAATGGTCTAAAACATCCACTGCTAAAAGGCTAGTCTGCAGATAAACATCTGATAGCTGACTAAAAAGGCCTGCTTTTTGGTTTTCACACCAATTATCAGAGGAACATTTCCATTTGTCGTTCAACTTAATGGGTTGTTAAAAAAAAATCTATGGTTACAGCCTCCATTTAGACATTTGGTCACTCAATGGATGATACTTTGCCAACATAATTAGATGCACACATTTCTTTAGCTAGACCTGGCATCGATTTTGCCCCTCGGAGCTTTGTAATTGATTTGGCTACATTTGCCATTCAGTAAAAACCACAGAGGAGTAAAAAGGGGGAAATGATTGGACGTCAGCTTGTTTCCAGCTGTGGTTGAAATCTTTTTTTATCATTTAGAGGCAACGTCATGGAGAGAGGTGATAGAGAAGGCTGTTAAGGTGACAGACAACTGTCTTTGTGAGCAGTCTCGGCTGCCAGGTTTAAAAAATAACAGAAAATCACCCTATTCTTACAGGTAAAGCAAATACTAGGAATTTCATAACCCTCAGACACAACAATTTTGTACTTCTCTGAAAAATTGGAAGCAACATTGTGCGCTTTTTCAATGATTACACCTTGCTACACTGGAATACTGTGAGAGGAGCTTTGGTTTTTTAAATTTCAAATCAACTTTGTGTGTCATGCAGGATGGATGTGGTGACAAGTGAGTCGTCAGGCAGGTTATACTCACAACATGATTCTCACTAGTCACCAGCATAAGAAAATCATGGAAATCAGGAAGCTAAATCAATCTCCATGTTCCTTTCAATAATGTTGACCCATTTTTATGTCTCCATCCAAGTTTCTGGTTTCTCCATGTGCACAAGCCAGATGGCAAAGAAATCTGACAGACCTAAATGAGGATATGACCTGGTTTCCAAATCATGGATTAACATATAAATTTGAATGATTGTGAGCAGACTCTCAAAAGACTGCAAAGAAAGTCAAATAAATGGCCAGATCTTGATATTTGGTGTGCATAACCGTATAAAGTAGCTGAGAACAACCTCTATCACTGTGATCTCTGTTCACTTACCAGTGACGGCTCATTTCTCAGATGGCTTGATTTTCAAAAATGCGTCTGATCCAATCTGAACCGCTCTTGCTTGCGCAATGAAATTAAGTAGTGGCTGTTAGTTAAAGCCAAAGAGAGAAGGACTCAGAAGTTATTTTTGAAAAAGGACTTCTGTTTCTATGTCCTCCTGTCGTCATAATAATCAAACTAAAAGGAATAAGAGGCACAAAAACAGAACTATAATTCCCCTTTGATTTCAAGGCACAATTTTTTAACAGCAGTTGCCTCATAGATTAAATGGAAGCTACAGTTGGCCCTATTTGGGGCTTTTTTTCAAATTTGAGTGAGTAGGTGTGTTTGTTTGTGTGTCTCTGACTATAAAACCTGACCGTATTCTATAGAATTATGATACTTTGGTCTCACAGTGTCAGAGAACTTGGCGTTCAGTAGCTCTGCCTCATCGCTCAATATGACCACCAGTGTAGCAGTAAGAGCTGAAGCCGTGCATAGATTGTCTTTTAAAATGAAAGAGCATTTCTGCTGGATATTTGGGAAATATAGTTATAAAAACTATGGTGACGATACATGATTATTCAGATCGATGTTTTTACCCATGTCATCAGAGTTCTCATTTCTCAGAGGAAATGAGGTATTCTTGGATATTTGTTCCGGTAGGTTTTAGCCAACAGTTGAAAACTCTTGCCGATGGGCATTGTTGTTGGACTGCTGATTGTCATTAATTTACTCTCAAGTTCTACATGAAGAAAACAGCAGACTTGCAGTGCATTTACTTTACTAGAGTAGAATGCTAGAGGCGATTTCTGCTTCTAACCCATATAGTTTCATAGGAAACTCTTATAGAAACGAGTCAATTTGTATGAAACAAAGTGCCTCGTGACTTCAAGAATATCAAAAGATTTTCAATATTTTTACGTAGCAACTCTGCTACTCTAAAGTATTTTTCCCCTGACATCTAAAGGAACCAAACATCCATCATCAGGAGATGTCTTTACTATGCTGAGCTTATCTTTATTATCAGTCAGCATTTCTTTTTATCTCCACAGTAATTCTTGTCATGACACAAACGACCCGTTTATGGCACCAGATTTATGGCACCAGATGTGTTCAAAACAGCTACAGCGAGATCGTTTCAAAGTGTCTGAAAGTTTAAACAGTTTTTGAGAAACTAGTCCTCCTTATTTTAGTGTGTGATCCCACAATAGATAATATGAACTCATACAGAACGTGTTTGCTACTCATTAAATCAGACTTTTAAACTTAGCAAACTTACTTTGCCAAATTTAACTCTCCTACTGGTCCATTTAAATAAAGGTGAGCCATGATTGTGCATAAGCAGGAAAAGTCCAGGCTACAGTTGAACTGAAACCAATGGCTGAATGTTGTGCTTGTGACAGGGCTCATCTGTAGTGACACAGCACAGCTGCAAATAAATAGCATAGCCCATTTTCCCTTGCTGCAAATAATTGTGTTCTTGTTTCCTGAAGCAGAGTATAGTTATCTGATCACCTCATGTGACCGAGAAGCAAGGGATCAAGCATCAGAAGCTGTTTGGGAGATGACCTCAGGCTAATCAGTACCAAGGAAACGCAGCAGATAAGAAAGCAGTAGCAGCTAGTGGAAAGTGGAAAGAAATTACTACTGAAACAGCCAAAGACCGGACAAAAAAACTATCAAAACAAATGTAAAAAAAAATCAAACTGACTGCAACAAAGTAATTTCCTGCACCTTCTTTTTCCTTGTTGTCGTCATCTTTGAAGCGTTCGAGCAGGTTTTGTTGACATGTTTTGAATTTCCTGCTCCGTTTAGGTGTCCAACCTTGAAAAGTGTTGAAACAAAAACAGCAAATGAAGAAAATGTGATGTATGGTGCACGGTAAAAACACCATCATAGATTCATAGAATAGATTACTTTGGTGGCTGGTGTTGTCTCATGCAGCTGTTTTCACATAAACTCAGAGAAAACAAAACAACAACTGTGTTTTAATTAGGATAAATCATTAACTTTCAATCATATATCAAAATATAGATCATCCATAAGTGCATGGAATGACTGTTCAGTGACTTTAATTTAATCTCTGTCTACAAGAATGAATTGAATAATGCAAACCTGCATACCACTTTTTGAAAAACTATCTATCCTGCGAACAAAAGTTATTTTGTAGTGTCACCTGCAAACTATTAACAAGGTCAAAATCGACTCCAATTCTGCGACCTGAAATACCACACCATGTAGTAGATACAAGTCAGCTGACTCTGATAACATCTTTAGGCTCATAAAGCCACACAGACTCCCCCCCAAATGGCTTTGGTGTTAGCATAGAGCTTTTCCAAAACACGCCTGCGTGTTAATCACGTCACACAGATCACATGGTTGGTGTTAATAAGTACTATGTAAGGGAATTTGAAGGGTTTCTTCAAGTTTGTCCTCTCAGGATAACCAGCATCACTGCATTTCACAGCCGGCAGCCTGGGAACAAAAAGCTTCCATGACAGGCACAATCGAGCATTAATGCACTAACAAAAATGCACACGTGGAGGCTCGTTACCATAAAGAAAAACACGTACTTTAATCACTGTTGTCGGTGTGTCGGCGCTGAGAAGGCTGGGTGACTTCTTTGTATCTGCATCCCTCATGTGCACATCCTTAGACCAGAGAGAGCACAAAGAGGAATATCACATCTATTTCTTAAATAAATCAGAGAAACAAAGGAGCAGCATTGCACATATAACATAGGCCAGGAAGCTTGATAGGTTCACATACATAGTGTGTAGTACTGTGCAAAAGCCGCATTGCATTAGATTTTGGGTTTTTTTTTGTTATTCCTTGTGCAATTGTTCTTTCTGAAGGTCTTTGATGTTTTTCTTTGCAAATTAGCTGCTTTTTCACAAATTTTCACTCCATCTTTGTACTTTTGGACCATTTTAGGAGCCATGTGTTTTCTTTTTGTCCAGTGATCCTGAATTAGATTGAGCTAGATACAAAATGGAGGATGTGTTTTTGTCTGTTAGGCCACCTAACACTGACCTATGAATAATTCAAGAACAAAAAGGCAACTAACTCAAGGGATGACCAGTGCTGGGTGTACACATAACAGATGAATTAGGAAAGGACCTATTCTACATTGATCTTTAAGCTATAAGTTTTTTCCACCTGCTTGTCACAAACACACTATTTGTTACCATTTCTTTAGTCACATCTAAAAAAAAATACCAAAGGTAACACCATTTTACAATTGTAAACAGTATTTTTGCACAGACAAGGGGATTTCCAAAGAACTATTAGCTGAAAACTGAAAACAGTGTGTCTCTAAAAAACTGGACAAAAAGAGAAGCAGGACTTAAAACTATATACACAGCTGTTGAGGATCTTGTGACACTTGATGGAATATAATATACTAGATGTCCATTTCTGTTTGGACACGTCATAAATCGTTGCACCTAATTCATCTTTTTCCGGCATTTTATGAATAAATGAGCGGTGGCTCAAGACTTTTGCACATTACTGTAAGTATTGTCTTTTTTCAGGAGCTCTTCCAGGAGCCCCTGACAACACGGTCAAAAATAGATACAATAATTTTACAGTCTTCGCCCTGAAAGACATACATAAACATAAACACTGCCATGCACACCACGTGCTTGCAAACATTTTATGACTGAAGTCGAAGGTAAACCAGCGAGCTCAGGCTGTGTTCAAAGGCATGAGGGTGAAGGTCAGCAGAGGTGGGGCCAGCGGAGGTCATGCTTGCCTGTGCGCAGGTGTTAGTTTGTGGGTGTAAGATGATCTTTTTTGGCAGAGAGGTTTCCCATGGGTCAGTTGTGTCTCACGGCATTCACAACATAGCCCTTTCATTTATGACCGGTAATGCGCCCACTAAAAATTCACTGTATCACAAATGACTTCACAGGTTTATTGTTACAGCTCCAGAAATCTGGCCCTTTAGATTTCAGGAACGTGTATGTGATCTGTTAAACTGAAAAGTTCAAAACCTCTTAAAAAGGTTTTTTGGCATTGTAAATATAGCGTCACATGGGTGGCAGACAGTTTCTGTGTTTGATGGTGTCAAAAATAGTTAGAGATGTACGCCAAAGAGAAGAGGTGAAAGGTCAGATCCAAAGGGGGCTCAAACTCATGGTCAGTGGATGGTGGGCAGATGACCAATGTCACGTTTCACACCAGCATGTTGCTGATGTCCATATACCATTACATATATCATTGCATCTGCTACTAAAATATTCCATTTCAGCAAAAGCGATCACTGTCGCAACATTGACTCTCAGCTTGTATTTTCTCGAGTTTTTCTTAAATTCACTTAAGTTGCCTGGAGAAGTAAATCTAAAGGCACCAACTATATCAGATACACTACAGAACTGATGATTTCTCAAACCAGTATTTTCTTTTAATCTTTTAATTAATTTTATTTAGAATTTTACAGGCTTTTCTGTAAAGCCCATAAACTGATGGATTATCCTGTAGTACTGACAAACGTAATGTCCGATTCCTGAAAAATGCTGAATTTGGACAAATGATTTCTACATTATTAAAACCGAGGGTGCAGCACTGCTTTTCCATAGATGGGTGACTTTATCAAAAAAGGTAATTGAACTGAAAATGATCATCTAAATGTTATTTTCTAATTCTTAATATAATTCCAGAAATGCCTAAGACCTGCAGTCACTTAACAGTGGAGGATCTGCATCATTGCACTTAGTAAATTTTTTGCATCTGCTTTGGAGGTGCACACAAAGGCAACAAGATGCTACCGGGAAAAGCAACAGACCAGAAAACCAGGAAATCAATTAAGATATCAGCCAAGAAAACAGCAAAGAGAAATCAACAAACAGGGACTCAAAACAACACCTGTGGACAAACTGTCCCTGTTATAGTATAATATACAAAAGATCAATACCTAAATTGATTTTAGCTCAACATTATATAAGCCTGTATCTATAAATTAACTCTCCTCCAAGTGTAATGAGAGGCCAGTCAGGGCAGAGAGAAAATAATCATGTTTAAACTGCATGAACAGAACACGTGGCTCACTGTTGTCTGACCAGCTGCACCATATTGCGCTGGACACCGACCTGCTTTATATAAACATTAGCATCTGGCGATGCAGTGTGAAAAGAACACCTTGACAATGACAAGCGTGGGCTGTTCTTCTGTGCAGTCCTCTTTGTCTGAGCCTGTGCTGGTCTCGAAGATACTGCCGTAGTTCTGGATGAGTTTGACCATGATCTTGTTGCAGATATTTTGGTCCACCATTGCATCGAAACCAGGAACCACACTGAAAAAAGGGAAACACCAATTTCATTGAATTCTTTATGCACGACAGTGGCAGAAATAAAGCTGAAACTCCAAAGTGTAGATTCAAAGTGTAGTATTGATGCTGAAAATCAAAATTACTCATCAGTTTGTCTACCTTATCCAAGCTCTCTTTCTAAGTGTGATGTCTGATGTTACTGGACAGCTGTGTGAAATGGACAGTTGGCTGAACGCTGTACCGTAAAACTAATCATACATACTTAACACACAGAGCCTGTGATGAGGAGAACAGATTGTACAGTATGAAAGACTATTTGTGTCCTCTGTGCAGTGAGACTTGATCACTCCTAGCAAGAACACACCAGTTCACAACTGGAGATGCCTATCAGTCACCAGTCTGGGGAACAGTACAGCTTTAAAAGGAGAGACACTAGACAGTAAAAAAAAAAGAACCAGCTTAGATTAAATGCTTCAATTAGCTATAAGCAAATATATTAAGTTTATCTAAAAAAAAAATGTGGGATTGAATCCACAAAAGTACCGCCATCACCAAACCAAAGAGCTAAATTAAATTCATATGCATCTACACTTCTAAAACTCAAAATTGACAGTGTATTTGAGTAGAACTTGAGACTGGCTTCGCAGGTAGCCCAACAGATACAGATTATAGCTACAGCCAACTGCATGAAACCACTGACAGCACTGTTTTACAAAGCATGGCCATCACGTACTGGTCTCTACTTTAGTCTGCAGAAATTACTTCAAACAAGCAGCCAGACATTAAGGATTATCTTCAGCTATATAGTGGTAAGGCAAAATGGTAAGATCAGGGGTTGCACAGCAACTATACCAAGCAGATATTGGTCTTTTTTTTTCTTTTCAAAATAAGGGTCATTTCATGAAATATTTTCATTGTTATGTGCTTGAAAGCATGTATTTCAGTGTTTGAAGTTACTACTGACTCAAAAACTTTGACACATAAAGTACGTCACTCTCCCTGCCCAGAGCGGACATATCCAGTTTCCTCATATTTACCTCCCTGCACCCAACTTCAAGCTCAACTCATGCTGCATTCGCTGTACCTTGGAAATCAGTACTCTTTTCCTCTTTTTGCTTTGTTATTAAGAGTAAATTCTCACAAGCGGTTAAATGGTTCACTTAAGACATAAGATAATCACATGCTACCAGTACTTCTTCTCATGTTTTATATCCTAAGTAAGAGATCTGACTTCTTGTTGACCTCCTTATGTTTGTCTGACCCTGCAGAACAGAGGGGTGGAACAAGGTGGAGTGGCCATAAAACAGGTCACTTTAAAGAGTGGTATAAATTCGTGATGGGAAAAAAAGAGCTGTTGTACTGTTTCTCAGTGGCATTTTGACATATCACATATCACAGACATTTCATGAAGACCTCAATATATGGTGACAAATTGAGAGAAATGAGAATAATACTGGATGCCTTCTTTAAATACAAATACAGGTCACACAAAATGTATTGATTTGTTCATTCATTCATTTACTTGATGTGCTTCATTTAAGTTAATTGATTTTTTTAAAAATCCATAAATCTTTTTTTTAAAACCAAACTAGAGCAATTTGAATGCAAGTTTCAAATTTCACAAAGAAATGTACTCATCAGACATTTGAAAGCTGACTTATGAATCCTGTTGTTGTCATTACATTGTGCCGTTATTCGCACTATGTTAGCAACAGCACCACCTGCTGGCCAAACATTTTTAGTTAGGCAAAGAGGATCAAACAGAGTGCACTTTATGACAGTATGTGAAACCAGCGTTTAATATCTTACGGAAAAGCTAATTGAAACACTGCCTTGCTTTTCCACAGTAAGCCAAGTTGCAAATGCTGCTATTGACAGATGATACACATAACATGTAAAGTCACAGAGAGAACAACAAAGTTGTAAAAAACCTTCAGAAATCCAATTAATTTCCAAAACTGGCATGCTCAATTGAATGTGGATAAACTTAAATAATTTGTGTGACTTGATGAAAAACAATCTCAGCCTTAATCTAGCTCTAACCCAGCAGCTATGTGATAATGATAGCGGTGTGAAGCTACTAATACTTTGTTTTTCCACATAATTTCTTATGGCTGTTATCATTCAGCTTCTCTTTAGCCGTGTGGAGCATTTTGATCCACTTTACGCTTTTGCTTTGGTTGTTGTGATCCACAACTTTAAAGTTTGTCCCTTCTTTGACAAATTTCTAACGCATTATGTGGTTATACCCCACACCAATCAGCAGTTGTTTCATATCAGCTCAGCTTGCTCTGGAAAAAATATAACAAATGTGGTATCGGCTGCAATTGAAAACCAAGAAAGAGTGGAGTTAAGCTGTGCCACACCGGGTAACAAAAAAAGTGAAGAACCTGTGTTGAATCTATGTTGGACATAAAACAATGAATGCAGGTTGCAGTGAAATACATTTTCAACAAAATCATATAGCGTTGCATATAATTGCATAATGAACCACATCTGCTACAGAAATAATGAAAATATTCCCTTACTGAAAGACACTGGGTCCAAACACAGTGGCTAAGTTGAGGGCTGTCATGCGGTTATCTTTGTGATTACTCTCCACAAGAGTCAGGAAGTGGCAGAGGTAGCGCAGGAGGCTGAGGTGGACGTCTGGAAGCTGTTGAAGCAGCTCCCTCATATCTGACCAGGAGCCATCATCGCCGCTTTCTACAGACACAAAATATATCAGGTGGGGTGGCTTCAGCTCTGGTAGTTTTGTCTTTTATCCAACCTGAGTAACCTTTCAATGTTCAGAGGGGGAAAAAACAACACTTCTGGCTAAACACATTTGAAAGGAGACATAATGTATACAATAAATAAATCAGTTAAAAAAAGATCATAAAATAGACAACTAAACAAAGATTGAAATAAACTGTATTACAACCCATCTTTAGAGGCAGCGATTTCTCCATCCACCTGCTCCCTGTTGTGTTTAATCTTAAATTGTGGTGACTTGGAATATGTAAGCATTACAGCAAAGAGCCTGAAAATATGTTGATGCTATTACTTGGGAAACGTAATTGGGTCAGAGTTGAATAAACGGTTATGACTGCTGATCCCATAGAACTGAGTGACGCAAACGTTGTGAATGGGTACATTTATGTTTGTATGCGTGCATTTAAATGTGGGTATGTGTGCACGTTTGTCTTCTTAGCGAGGACGAGGGGAGTTATTTCTAGGGCTCTCACATTTAACTTCACTTAAACGAATGAGCGTTTCTAGACTGTTTCCCATTTAAGCTTTAGTTTGCCCGTCACTTAACTTGATTTGCAAAACATTTAACATTTTAAACTGACCAAAAAAGAGTCAAGCTATTTTGTACATTATTAGTTTTCCTCAATTAATGTTACTGAAAACATATATTGTTTTGGCATATACTATATGTTCCTTTCCATGTGGCGTATTCCTAGCATAGCATGCTTACACATGAAATACTGACATAGCATCTTCCTGTTTACTGGACTCTTATCTCTGCCTACTCCCCTGTTTGGATTATTTTTTTCACTGGCTGATTCTCTGTGTATGTGTCTGGCTTTGTTTAATAAACTCCTGACATTTGGATTTGAACCTTTCTGTCTCCTGGTTCTGGATCATTCATCCCATCATTCATCACACTCTTCACCTAAAATAATCCAATCTGATTTAAACTGCAAAATGCAGAAAATTCACACATTCGAAAGGCTCTAAATTGTTTGGGTTTTGACTGGATTGATTACTTAAATCAATGATTAAATCAGTTTCCAAACTCATCTCTAAATTATTGTATGGAAGTAGATAAATCAACTAATCACAACATTATAATATAAGTAAGCCCACTCCTCATGCATCTCAACTGTTTTAAATTGGTTAAATAGAGGCAAACAAGCCAAGACATGAAAACGTTAACAAAGTACACCAAAGTAATGTCATTTAGGCACTGTAGAACCAGGCGGATATTTATGGGGCCTGTTACAGCAAAACAAGTGATGCTGCCAAACTGTACACTCCTCTGCCATCAAACAGATAAAAGCCAGTGATTGAGGAGGCCTGAAATTGAGCACAGAAACTTCACCCTGCCAAATGAGTCCCTACACCTTCTTTGACTGCCAAGATTATCAGAAACCCTTGACCCTCCCTCTCGCTCATATGCACTCACCTCAGCAGGCCTTTCCATGCACTGCCTGATAGAGACGACTGAACTGCTAGTAGTAAATTTCAGCACTAATAATAGTTTTGGTCATCATCTCACCAGAGTCGAGACCCATATTTACTACACTTGAGAGGGTATACATATCCACTAATATTGCACTCTTGTATCACATGAGTGTAGTAAAAAGAAAATCCATTTCCTAAAAGGATCACTCTGGCAGGCAAATATGTTGACAAAGCACATGAAACAGAAGTTGGACGACAAGTTTTACCTTTGTAGTGCTGAATCAGAGCCCGTTGGACCGTTGAGTCTACCAGACCTTCTGGCAGATCTCTGAGGTACCGTTTGAGCAAGCTGGCCACGGTACACAGATCTGATTCGGAGAGAAGGTCCACATCATCACCACTCTCCAGCCGCTGTTTTAGCGTCTCCACAGCACGAACGTTGCCATTTACCCTGAACAGACCCTCTTGATGCAGTGCTGGAGGACAGGCACAAATACTGCAGTTAATGTGAACTTGTGTGGTACTAGGTGCACAATTGTAGCTTACTTGTGGCTAATTGGACTCTTAGAGTGAATTTATTCTCATTTTTGTGATCAGGGAGGCACATTTTATTAATCCTAAATATCAGACTTGTTATTTAGTAGACTCTATATGTGTATGATAAAGTTTGGGTCAGATTACTTTGAAATGCAGTTGGGTTTTGAATACAAATGATAATTTGTATTGATAATTGAGGGAAAAACATAAATGATGGAGCCCTGAAAACAAGGAGACCACACAGATTTCCTGTGGGTAATGTGTTTTTTCCATATTTCTTTGTTTAAATTGAATTCTAGTGTGGAGTATAAACCACTGCAGTGGCCTTGATGGTTGATTACTGAACTGCCAACAATGTGAAAGGGTGTAGTAGTCGTATGATTCACGCTATTCATCCATAAGCTTTCCAAGGGCTGGCCTAAAGATAAAATAAACTATATCAACTGATTACAGCGGCCATTAGTCACAATAGCCATAAGGACTTTGTTCTACTCTCCTGTATGGACATCTGGTGGTCAAATAGAAGCACTACAGGAAGCATAAAAGTGTGTTAGTGGAGAATAAAGAGAGTTTCCAGCCTACATATCTCTGCTAATTCTTTTAAGTTCATGCTGTGCGGTTTTTCTACCATTAGAGATTGGCCTCCATACATTTATGGATAAAATTAAAATGTGAGTTTCTCAGGGAAACATCTCTGTCTTAGGTGGTTGAAGGGATTTGAGATGACATTTGTTATTGATCGTTAAGAATAAAAATGAATAAAAAATATTACACTTTATTCATCGACTTTCCTTCGCTGTTTTTGTTTTGTTTGCCTTCTGTTTTTTTTTCAGTTACTGGTCTTCATAGTCTCATTGTTGAACATCAATAGAACATTTGCAAGTAATTGAAAATGTGATTATTGTTGGTTGTGTGGTGATGTAATGGAAATAAGTGAAGACTGAAGAGAAAAGCATACAATGCCTTACCTCTAAAACTGAAGCAAGTTTTAAATAGTGCACAAATGTAGTAGTTATGATGTCACGTTAAATCCCCTTAAACCCCTTGCTGCACAATCACATAGATTATTCAAGCCCATAGCTGCTGTGAAAGCAAACAAACAGTGCAAGTCTGTTTCATTCTGTTCTAATATCCTTTTTTTAAAATTGATTTTTGCCTTACCATACTTGCAGAGGTGCTCCACCATCCTCCGCACCACCAGGGGCACTCCATCCTCCATCAGGCCCTGCTCTCGCAGCTCAAACAGGGAGGCTCCAAACAGCTTGGTGTGCTTGGCTGCCACTGTTCTGGATCTCAGGATTGGTATCTGGACCATCTTCTTCATGTCCTCTTTAACCAGCACTGCTGTCTTGTTGTGCTGCAGGGAGAGCAGAGAGCTGATGTCAACCACTGACCATCAGAGCACGGAGGGCAGCTGCGTAGCCAGCATCAGGTTTTTGTTTGGTGATGGTGACTCTGTGGACTAAATCCACACGCACCTCTTACACTCTTGCTGTCATGCTCTTAGAGAACAGTGTGTGCCAAGAGCTGGAGGGAAGGGAGACGGGAGGACAGACTGTGCATGTGTTGCTACCACAAAATTCAGGTTACTAAGCAACACCTTTGGTTAAAGCCAATGTCAGAGAAACATAGACACTCAGAGTATACTACACATATGAATGTATTTTTAGACTGACACATGTTAAGGAGGGGTGAAATACATTCAGCATCAACATTAATATGAATACATTAACAGATCAGTTAGGGGTGGCAAGAGCTGGAAGCGTCATTTGTTCAAAACCTGCATTTGGACATTTAAAACTGAGTTTAAAATGTAATTGTAGATGTTGGTTCATCACTACTTTTTGTGTTTTTAAGTACTGATCCATATTTCAGTTTATTATGCCAATTTTCCACATTAAATTCAAGTCTCTAATGGTTCATTAGATGTTGGAAAGTAAAAGCACATATCCCTGTAAAGTGTAGCAGAGTTGATATGACAATACTCAAAGAACGAGTAATTAAAAAATGCTTTACTTTGTTACATACTAGTAGAAATGTGCTCATATTCTCCTAAGTGTAGAGCACAACCTAAGCTTTGTACTAATTAGCCAGCTATCTTATCTAATAACTTATGAAAGCAAACCATGCCACACGGTCTTTATCTCTGCGTATAGATAACAAAACTGTACCGTCATATTGTCTTCCTCTGAGGGTAAACACACAGCAGAACCGCACAGTTTCTGCACAAACATCATCTTCCTTTGGCATTTGGCATGTTTAGCTGCAGCATAATGTCTCTCTGCTTATTCGGTGCTAGGATCAAGATCGGTAAGATACACAAATGGAGGCAGGTTTCTGTTCCTGCGAGCAGGAGGTAAAGACTTCCTGCACTGCCGAGAACTGCAGATTGGAAATGAGATTGATAGTCATGTTGTAGCCTTAGCTACCAGCACGCCATGTGATATGTCAGTCCAGAGTTCACTTAAAGCAGGTGAAGTGACAAATACAGTAAAATGACTAACTCTGCTCTAATTATGCAGAAGTTTAGTCTATAGAAGATTTGCTGGGCTAAAATGACAGATGCAGGGGATGAAAAGCAGGGCCATTTGATTTATTTGTCTTGTAAGTTCAATTCAATTCAATTCAATTGTATTTATATAGCGCCAGATTACAACAATTGTCATCTCAAGGCACTTAAATAATATAGTCCAATTCAAGCCAATTGGAATTCAATTCATTGTAATCATAATCCGATTCATTCATATAGAGCCAATTCAAAAAGTAATATCCTAGCTAAGGAAACCAACAGATTGCATCGAAACTAAGTGAATGGGTGCAGTTATGTGTCGCAGTCAGGTCAGCTGATTAAAACCCTCCTCAATTATGGTACCGAGCCTTTAATAAGACAGACGGTCTGATACTGCTGATATAACATGAATTTACACTCATGTAAGCGTCTGAGGAGCCTTTACAGGCAGGGTGATACATGCAAACAGGGCTCAGCTGGCATAAATATAATCAACAGCGCCTACCTGGTGAATTTGAAATGGTTATTTAGTACGCTTAAATGTTTAATCTGGCTTCTTTATGCGCTGATGGCTGCTTGTGGTGTAACTGTTTTTAATAAGCAAAACTGGCACAGAGATACTTTCATGAATGCAACAGACTTGCCTTCGAGGCCGAGAAGATTTTTAGTCATAAAGAGAAATCGTCCCAATCTACTTCTCAAGCCTGACTTGCTTTTCTTCTTAAGATGATATATTTTGGTTAAATTATGCTAATATGAACTTTTTAAAAAACCTTTTCAAAGTCACCAGTGTTTTCAATTTTTCTTGTTAACCCTCAGATTTCCTATTAGTACTGTTCATGGTATATTGAACGCACACAGCTCTCCTCTCTCAGTTATAATATTGACAGCACTGCTTTGTGAGTTAAAAATAATGGTAGTAGTCAGGTTTTGTCTAAGTTCACACTTTACAAGAATGTGTGAAAACTGAAAAAGTTTGTGTTTACAGTTCACGGTTTGAAATTTTTAACTACAAGTTCACAGATCTAGTGATCTAGTTCGTGCTCTTTGAATGACCTGAGTTTCCCCCCCCCCGAAATGGTACATAATATTATATTACAAAATCAAACTGGGATAAAGAAAACATCTGTTCAGTGCATAGCCTACTTTATTTGATCAACGCTTCAGTCTCACAATTATCATCACAACCAGTAAAAGTAACTTGAGCAGAGGGTGATAAAAATGTAACTACAGAACAAGCAGCACCTAAATAAAAGGTCATATACCTCACTCTAAAAAAGCAAAGAAACTATGAAAATCAGCTATGTGACTAATTCTGGTGTGGGAGTGTTGCAACGGATAAAATCATACTCTGTGGCAGTGTGTGACACACATGAGGACAGTCCGTGAACCCTCAGCTGTCAGCTCCAAGGCTAAAGCTAAGTTCAACTTACATTACAGAAGCACTCCTCAGGCTTTCTGCTGTTCAGTGTAATTTATTACATCCACAGATTCAGCTGGCAGGCCATACTCTTCCTTTACTTCTTTAAAACTCTCTATTTGAAACCTCCTTTAGTTTAGGTACACCACTTTTGGTCATTTTCAGTCCTGCTGTCCTGCTGCGGGAATGTTGCTGTCCACTTCTATAGATGTCTACACTGTGACTACGCATGTCTGTAATTGTTCTAACACAGTAACATTAGTTGTATAAAGAGTCTTTATGGCTGTGACTGGAGCAGAAATCATTACAAGGTGTGTGGCCTTTGCCAGAGTGTGCACCTCTGGGCTTCTGAGGGCTCATTTCAGCATGAGACAGTCACTGTTGACGTCACTCAATGCCACAAGAGAACGCCTGAGCTCCTTTAACATTCGTCAGTTAAAAAACTGCCACGTTTAGTTAAAAATTCCTGGAAAATGTGAACACCCCTTATGAATGCTCCCATTTGAATGTGTTCATACACAGCCCTGGCTGTTTTTCGTGAACTTTCTGGGTAGCAGATTAGCTTCTCATTGTATTACAGCTGTATTACAGCTTTAAGTTTTAAGGGCAAGGATGCACAGATATATCAGAGTAACTCAGACTATATCCAGCAGGTTGACTGCGATCAGCTGATCAGCAAATAGGATAACATTAACTGATGACTTGTTTTATTTGCGTTACATCATGATGAGGCACTTAAGCACTGACAAGTCTTCTGAGTTGGCAGTAGTTTAGCAGGCTAAAAGTTATTTAATGCGTTCGTATGAAAGAATTTGTTTCTTCAAAGTGTGATGAAGGGTTGAAACACAAAGCATGTTTAATTCTTTCCCTGGCATTAAAAGGAGGGAAAAAGACTAAAACAAATGGTATTAGCTATCAGCCATTAGCCAAATTACTGTCCGTAGCAGCCCAGAATTTCAAAGCCTTTGCATCCAGATCAGAGCTAAGCTGGTCTGATCTAAGTCTGACTGTGATAAGACATAATGAACAGATGCTTACTAAATCCGTCTTTACTATCATCAACACACACATGCACCATAACCTCGCACATGTTGTCTCTGGTTGTATATAGACACGACCTAAAGCAACAGCAACATGTGGTCAGTAGTTGGAATACAGTCACAACAAAAAGCACAAGCGAAATGGTCAACTACATGCAATTTGCGGGATTAATGGGGGAAAAAAAATTTTAAGTGACAAAATTCACTGGTAAACAATATCTGTAGAAAATATGATTGTGATCAAAATAGATACATTAATACTCCAGTTAACACCCACAACGCAAAAGAAGCTCAATTTTCCAACATGTGTAATTGAAAAGCATCTACAGAAACCTCATAGGCTCGTAGAAAACCTTAAATGATAAATGTTTAAATGCTTCCTGAGGTTGGGCGCTGGTGATTCGGTATGTTCAGTGAGAAGTCGATTAATCTCTCATTAAGGTTTGGTCAGCGGTCAGCAGATAAAACTTCTGAGCACTGAGCCCTGAGCTGTAGTATTTAGGCATGAAAGATGCAGCATCCGCTGAAAACACATTCCAGTGTTCAGCTTAGTGTTAGCTTTGACGTTAGCTGTAATGTTATATCCAAATTTGTGAATTGCTTTGGATAAAAGCGTCTGCCAAATGCATAAACATAAACATTTTGTTACTATTTTGGTGCAAAAGTAACTGTCAACAGTATTTATTAAAAAACATTTTTTAAAAACTTCTCATTTCAATCTCATTACAGGTTTTGTGTGACTGTCTAAGCAATGGTTTTGTTGTCACTGGTTTTAAACTTGCTGTTGGGCCAATGTGAACCAAAGCAGCCAGGAACAAGGGATAACTCTTACTCCAAGCACTCAGTTTTCTCTATTGTTTACCAAGACAGTCTGCTGTGAGTCACCCACTCTAATAATGCTCATCCTCTTCTCCCCTCCCCCAGATTTAAGACTTTTTCACACTACAACTTCCGACATTACCAAAGGACTGAGGCTTACGGCAGTTTTCTTGTCTTGTCAAATATTTCAAACATTTCCTCAAACTTATATCTTGTCAGGAAACTGCAATTTTTAACAGCTATGGGACTAATATCTTATTTGGGGAAAAAAAGACTTCCTCATGAAGGGGATGGCAGGTCCCAGCATGTGCCGTCCTGTCTCTACCCTCCACCCCCCTTCAGTCCCTTGTCTAAGCCTCCCATCAGTATGTGGGTGGCCACTGGAGCAACTGGTAGCAAAAGCTCCACAGGCATCTGAAGCGACAGCTGCTAAACTCAAAGAGAACTAGGCTTAAGAATGGATGTTAAAATGTACCTAAAACCAGACTTTTAAATGACTCTTTAACAGTGTTTCCAGTAAGGAAATTTTCATTCAAGTGACCTCATAGTGCGGTTAGATCATTGACAGGAAAAACATGTTGCAAGGAAAACATGAAGCCAACAGTTTGTTTTGTCGAAAAGAAGTTCGACTAAGATTAGTGCAGAGGGATGAGGGAGTTTTTGGCCATATTAGAAGTAGGAAATATGTTTATTATGACAAGATCAGCCATGCATTTGTCGAGCAAAGTTACCTTTATCAAGAAGGAAAGTTTGTTTTACTGCAGGAAAAGGGGATTGCTCTCCCCTTGACATTTTAAAAAGCCACTTGGTCACCATCACAAAAGAGTGTGTAGACTGACAGTGAGCAGCACATTCTCATTACACATTCTTCAGCACTTAATCACTGGTTGAATGGAAAGCCTTAAAGGCGACTCCGACATCGTTGCTTTTACTCACACAGATGGTCATAGCTCCTGCCCCCATTCTTCCACAGCAGAAAAAAAATGCCTGCAGAGGCTAAAAGATGTGGGGGGAAAAACTGCTTCTGTCCTCTTCTCACTCTGTTCCACGACACACTCTTGAACTGTGCCCAGTGGTGGGACTCTCTGTAGTCTTAATGTGTGCCATTTGAAAACTCCAAAACTACAACAAAGATAATCCAGGCAAGGAGAAAGAGCAAAGAAGTGTTGTCACTACCAGCAGACTGTCCTGCCCATGAGCACAGATTATTACTTCTCTCTTCCTCCCTCTTTATTCCCCTCTGTTCTCCTGGGCTGAAACCTGAGCCGAGCTCTCCCATTGGCTTGGTGGACTGGTCATGTGACCAGGGGACTTAAAACCCCAAACTTGAAAATGCCCAGCAGGATTCATCTGCTACCAAATGAGGTTGAAAGGCAGGACAGAGTCTAACAGCACGGAGGCCTGGAAGGCTGATCTGAAGAGAATTGGATTCTGCTTTTTCACTTATGATTTTGTGTTAATCAGAACCTTAAGACTTAATAATCAAGAAAACATCTGAAAAGGTTCGATTTGAACCTTTTCTTATCATCATAAGAGGTTATAAAGGTTATCTTATAACACATTCAGAATCTTATAAAGTCATAATAAAGATGAATAATCTCTTTAAAATTATTTTATTTATAGGAAATTACACAACAGGTTAGAGAAAAAAATTATGGTTTAGTGGTTTACTCAAAGATACATATTCAAAATGTATATTTTTTTCTTACATATTAGGCGATAAACCTGTTCTTTGAATAAAATATAGTCCACAATAAATGCAGTTTTTTATAAAAATTTTGCACAATTTCTTTGTTGATTTGTTAAAGATCTAATGGACTTTTACAGGATGAAAAGCAGCCTAAAATACAACAAAAATGAGCAACAATCCCTGAGAAAATCTTTGTTTTAAGGTTTCAGTTTTAGACGGTTTTGCCACTCTTATACATAAACTTCTTGATGTTGCCATTGATCCAGTCACTGAAGGCAGAGACCCGGGTGAACACTGAAGGTTTCTTGTCTCTGATGCAGCCTTGTTGTCCTAAGCTGACAACACCGTGCACCTCCCAGGCTGCGTTTGTTCCCGCTGCTGTGCAGGCAAAAGGACCCCCTGAGTCACCCTACAGGAGAGCAGGACAAGGAAATCAGCAAAGATTAATCATGTTCTGCACTGCTCAAATCTTGCAGATGCTATAAGTTATTACTGGTGATCTAGAATCAGTAAAGGACAGTCTCCTGTTAAACCTGACAATAATATTTAGAGCTTTTTACAGCACCATCTTTTTAATCATCCCACGTCCCTGCTTGTGTTGGGATGCCCATTAGCAAACAAATAACGTTCCATTGTGCTTTTGACTAATTATGCCCGGAAACTGGGCAGCAACTATTTCGAGTCAAGGCTGAATGACCACAAACAAAACGGTTTGCAGGGTGTTACATAAAAAGGAAGCTCAATCATTAGAGGCCACTGCTGTTATATAACATTTGTAAGCTGAAGAGGCGATAGTACTTAGTGGATGAAATTCATCTACAGCTATTTTCAGTGCAGAATTTATTTTGTTTTTTTTCTAACCTGGCAGGCTGACTTAAGTTCATCCGGGGACTTGAAGCCAGCGCAGATCATGGAGGGCCGGAGGGTGTCCCACCAATATGCAGGCTTACTGCAGGTCTGGAAGTCGATAACAGGGAGGGCTGCCTGGTTAAGCTTTTCAGCCACTTTGGGGAGCAGGTTACCTGAGAGAGCAATGAAAAGTATAATGCTATCATGTAATTCTCCTCATCTTTTCTAACGGAGCCAAGGCCACAGCAAATTGAATAGAAATGTAACCTGCAAAGATTGAATGCAACCTATAAACGTTTTGTATCAATAAATCAAAGACCCCCACTGCTGCTGGGGTCTTATTTTTGTTCTCATGGCAGTATCAGATAGCTCCTTTACAGCAAAGTAAAACGTGTGACTGCTCCAACCTTTCTCATCTCCCCAGCTGGTGACAAAGCACAGTGTCCCCGCAGGCATCAGGGCCCCCGGTTTTGGCAGACATACGGGGCTGATCTCCCTCGTCATACTGACGGGTTTGGTCAAATGCACCAGAGCAATGTCGTTGGTGACGTCATTGTGACCCTGCTCGTAGGCGAACCCCTCATGAAGGACGATCCCATCCACCTTGTAGCACACCTCAGCTGAGGGAACGTCATTGGAGGAGTTCATGTGGTGCTTGCCAAGACACATACGCCAGTAGGATGGTTCATTCAGTGGGCTGCAGAGCAGATGGGAGATAAATGTTTGGAGGATAATAAGGACTTCCTTATGACTCGTTTATGACTTGTTCATTGTTTGAGAGCTGCTGGGGCAGCACAGACAAGATAATTGCCGTGAAATTTTATGAGCATCCTTATTTTTTTCTTCAAATATTTGAACCCTCTCGCTGTGAGGCGACGGTGCTAAACACCACATTAGAGCCCTGCGCGGGACTGTTTTCTTCATCTCGCTCCCGCTGAATTTCTGACCATTACCGGCCGCACTCGCAACGTGTTTGTAACACTCCCGCCCGCATCCGCAAAACTTTGAGAATTTATGCCCGCACTATAATAGAAATGCATTGATGTTGTATCTTCTCTCGTCCCGCAGGAGAAAACACGTAATTGTATAAGCTATTAATAAAGAGATTCATGGACAACTGAGAAACTTCTCCAAATGTCAGACTTGCCTTGCTTTGTCTTTGTGCTGTAAAGACCTTCTTTGAGTTTCCTTTCCACATCATTTATTGACATCCTGTCGCTAGGCTACATCCCGATCCCGCAGTGTTTTTTTGTTTTTTTTTGCCGCCCGCTCCCGCCCTCAGCAAAGTTCACATCGCCCGCTCCCGCGAGATTTGAGTTGAGACCCGGCGGGACCCAATCTCAATGCAGCCCTCTACACCACACCACCGTGCAGCCCGTGTACAGTGCTTTAAGCAACCCTATGTGAACACTGAGAATGTACAACAATGATGTTAACAGTTGTTGTAATTGGCTTTGTTCTTAAACATTATGTATTCATATTCTGTGTTAAATAACCTGTGTTCCTAGTTTGTACTTTTCCACTGCTCATACAACCAGTGTATGTCCTTGAATGGTCCAAGACTTTAAGATGACATAACGGGACAAAACAACTGGGTCAGATAAAGTGTCTCTATTAGGTCACATAGGTCTGGTACATTAGATACACACCTAAAACAACCCTCACACACACACGCACACACACAGGTTGTTTATCACATCCAAAGAACAAGACGAAGATGGTGGTCGGCCTGCTCATGTCCCTAAAAACTGGCCAAATATACTCTGTCGAGTGTAAGTACAACCTCTGTGAGATAAAAGTGAACGTAAATATGAAATGTTTCCGGATATAGGAGCTCGGGCTGATTCCTTGCGGGAGCTCTGTCACAGTCCAGCGCTGCCATACTTTACCTGTGACCAATAATAAATACTTTGTTTAACTTATGATTTCTCCAGCTTGTTCTTGGGCTTCCAATGAAAGAATCGGGCAAACACAGTTAAATAGTGAGATGACACTAAAGAGGGCAAGTGATAAATCCTTCAAACGGCTGCATTGTTATTTCAAATGCATCAGTTTTTATCACATTAAAAACGTGTTTGAATTGAATGTAACACAGGCAGTTGTAATTCTTACGCCATGAAACAGTGAGCAGCAGTTAAGATCCATTCCTCGTGAATCAAAGAGCCTCCACAACGATGCGTATAAGGGGTGGAAAACATTGGTGAAGCCTGGGAAGAGAGGATTTTTTTTAATTCAAAATGAAAACACTTCAATCACTGAAACCAGGAACACAGAAATGCAGGAGTTAATTGTACCTGCATGGAGACTTGCCACGGCCATGAGTGGGGGGTCGCCTCTTCCCCATTAACCACCTTTGGAGTGGCTTTTTTTGGTTTTACTGCTGGGTTTCCACAACTTGTTGGCCAATCTGAGAGAAGAAAGTATATTCGATTAAATATTTTACAATCAGAACAATAACAAAGACACATGCTAAATGTATATATACTAAACCCATTGAGCCTCCTTATAAAACCACATCAGAGTTGCAGGGCTGCTACATATAGATCTTTCTCTGCACTCACTGATGGTGATTTTGTCCCATGGATTTGGAAGAAGGGAAGGTAAAGTTGGGATGACACTGGCATCAGTGGTCCAGTAACCACGGAAGCCTTTCTCTTGATTAGCTCCATTACTAAGAAAGCGAATGACAGCTGTGTTGCTGGGGATGGTGAAGTTTGGTGGTGAGGCAAAGCCACAGAACCGACCTGCAAAACAGACAAAAAGTTACAACTTTCCCCACAGCTGTGAGTAGTAAACTGTACAGGCTAATGTAGAACACAAAGTGGACAGAGAAACATTCGTGGAATGCAAACTAACCTAGTGATGCCATGCTTTCTCCATTAAAGATCTCCACATAGTCCACACAGTTCCCCTGCATGTTAACAGCTTGCAGTTCAAAGTGAGTGAAGGCTATATGGATACTTTTTGATGAGGGAATGCTGATACGCCATGTGCACACAGTCTGGCCTTGGTAGTCATTGGGCCAGTTTGGAGAAGTGATTTCACCCTTTTCACTGCTGAAACTTCCTCCACAAGGAGCTGTAATGGAACAGGTGAAGATGGAAGCAAATAGAAGAGGGAATGCACGAAAATGAGACATTTTCATTTTGTCTTCATTTATTTATTTATTTTTTCCCTGTCTTACCCTCTGAAGGGTCCACTGCTCTCCAGGTGGCAGAGAAGCCTGTGTCCACCACCTTGTCATTGGAGGAGAAGCTGATGCTGAGTGTATTTCCATCACTTACCACATCGGCAGGGGGGGAATGACTGCAGTAGGTGCCTGAAGTAAATGTGAAGAAGTCTTAGCCTGGATTTTTTCCAATGTTTACATGCATGACACATTCATTGTATGCATGTTACATTAAAAGTTGACATAATTTGCCTGTTTTTCCTCAGTCCATCATAATTTCCTGAGGTCCTATTAAAATGTATGTGACACACTTTGATTCAAATAACAGATACAGTACATCAGCTCATTCTTCTTCCATTAATTTACACCTATTGTAGGTCATTTAGTGACCCACTCAGCTTAGCTCTGCCCCTCACTTCCTCAGGGTCTGCATCTTTTCAAATGTATCGCATTTATAAAACTTTTGAACATGTAATTACAGTATTAGGGAACAAATGGTAAATAGCTTGAGAGATTAGATCACACACAGAACTGACAGGAAAATACTTGACTAGCAAATTGTTTTCCTCAGATACAGACATTTCCCTCATCTGCAGTTTGACCATGGACAGCTGGTAGGCTACTGATTCCTCTTTTAGGCACAATGTCAGCACAAGTCATGTGTTAAATGGCTCTAGTTCTTAAAAGACACTGTGCAACATTTAATGGGCACTGGCCAGTTTATAACATCACTGAGAACACACATCCTTCGCTCCATAAACTCTGGACTTCACTGTTGCTCCATTCCTCTGAGTTTAAAGTTAAGTTTTAAGTGGCGAACATTAACTGTTGTGATGATTCATTCAAAGGTACATGGGAATTAGGATTGACAATTAGAAACATTAGAATATTAAACAAAGTATTGGTAGAGAATATGTAGCTCATATCTTTCTTTGCTTAAGTGAGCGATAGAACTTGAGATGAGATGTGGTGTTAATGACAAAGTAAAAAGCAAGAGCAAAGGAGTTTTTAAGGCTGGATAAGATAACCTTGTAGAGTGATGTAGGTTTACTCACCAAATATGAGCGGTTCACTAAATGACACATTTTCAGAGTTTTTTAAGTTTTTAAGTTGGGACTTCAAATACCCAAATAAATGCTCTCAAGCACAGTAAAAAGTTTTTAAGACTAAGACATTAGAGACAAGTGGCACAGCTGCAGGCTCAGACGGATAATGGGACAACTACTCTCCTATAAAATGTTTAAACAATTCAACTACTTTCAAGGCAATCACTTTATCTCTGTCTTATTATGTGTTGAGATTGAACATGTCTGTCTGTCTGTCTATCACATTTATTTGACAGACTTTTACATATTAGATTATAATGTTGTTGAAATTGTATTTTTGTTTTGTGTGGATTCTTTTCCCAAGATATTTTCATTGTTTCCTCTAGTTTAATTTTATTAAACTTATTTTGCCAGACAGGTAACTTTTGAAGAACGACTTTAGAACATACCGAGATTTCCCACTTTGTCTGTGAGGCTGACTTTGTCGTTCATACACATTTGACTCTCCTCCAGGGAGAAGCTGTTGAAATGGAGATGGACCAGTTTGCCTGCAGGCACTCGGATGTTCCACTGGCAGTGGGCTTTGTTGCTGTAGCTGCCAGGATAACCCATAGAGGATATGGTACCTCCTGTGCCAGTCAGGTCCTTTGGCCCTCCACAACCAGATGCTACAAACGAAGGACAGACGGTGAAAACAAGCAATACACTCTGAATTTGTCACATGTTGACTTTGGGAGCAAAGTGTCAGTTTAGGCAGCTGGATGCATACTGTGCTCAGTGTAAATGTCTCTGCGGATGACGTTTGCGATCCAGGGGAGGTAGGCAGAGGAGCGGGTGAACACGGAGGGCTTCTTATCCATAATGCATCCAATTGGGCCAAAGCTGGTTATACCATGAACCTCCCAGGGGCCTCCAGGGGTATCCTGACAAACCAGTGGACCACCTGAATCTCCCTGTCAAAGTCACTCATAGCTATTAAAACACAGTGGCATGAAAAAAAAAGAAGTAATTTCATTGTTTGTCAGCACATTGTAGCACTTCCTGAATTACTTATTTTACCTGACAGACAGACTGTAGCTCATCAGGCAGCGTGTAACCACAGCAGATCATGGAGGGCTTGACCTGGAACCACCAGTAATCCATCCTTTTGCAGGTGGCATATGGCACCACAGGCAGAGCGACCTGGTTGAGGGTCTCTGAAGCTTTAGCATTAAGTGAATCACCTGATAAAGCACACCAAAACAGAAGGTATTTGCACATCAAGTCCAGCAGATGGCATGCAAACTATGCAGCGATTCTTTAGCAGAGTCCTGTTGGGTTACAGGTTTTTTTTTTTTTTTACTATCATATCACTTTAAAGCAGCACCTAAAGTTAAGGACTTCTGTTGACTATATCAGCATAAATATGCAAACGTTAAAAAGTGAAGCAGAAATGACACCTGTCTCATCTCCCCAGCCGGTGGCGTAGCACTTCTTTCCTTCAGGTAGGACCTCCTCCTCAGAGGGAAGGCAGGCATATGATATCTCATCACTGGGTGTCACCTCCTCCTGTAGCCTGAGCAGAGCTATGTCAAATTCCACCGTTGGCACGGTGGGATACTTGAAGCCTTCATGGCGATAGATCCCAGATATGTTGATGCAGCGTTCACTCGGCTCTGTGTAGGTCAGGTTGTGTTTGCCGAGGCACATGCGCCAGCGTTGCAGCTCATCTGCATATCTGGATAGGAAATTAATCAGATGGTATACTCCATGGGGTACGGTAAACACACAGTACATATATCACTGTCAGCAAATCTACAGAGATATGAGAAATACATTTGTTGCAGTGCTAGAATGCATGTTTTACAAAAAAGAAAACGACACTGTAGCCCATTAGCCAAGGTGTTGAGGCACCTCTAACAAGGCACAGCTCTTACACTGTAATAAGCCCAGGGTTAAAGCTCAGACACAGATAACTGCCTACTGAAATTACACAAATAGGCTTCCAGGAAGCTTGAGGAGAACTCTGAAAAAAAAAAAAGGGGTTGGGGGCATTAAAAACCTGAATTACTTCTCTCCAGTTTAGCTTTCTCTGGAACATTTCTAAAATACCATTTTCATTCAGTTAATTACCTTATGAAGCAGTGGGCTGCTGTAAGTACCCAGTTCTTGTGAATTAGAGTTCCACCACAGATATGGGAGAAAGTGGGTTCTGACTGACTAGTTGGCCAGACCTGAATCAAACACACACCAACAAGCAGAGAAGAAAACCAGTTTGTATTTTTTATCCATGCAGTAAGTCATTGGATTAACACGAGATATAGGGACAAAACTGAAAAAAGGAAAAAATAGATTGTGATTCAATGAGGAAATTGTAACTGATCAGGTGACTTCTAAGGTTGTATCCATCGGTGGATTTTCCTACATTTATTAGAGGAGATTCTCACCTGCATGGACACTTGCCAGGGCCAGGAGTGCGGTATGGCTGCCTCTCCGTTTACAATGCGTGACACAACTGCAGGAGGAATGGCTGGTTTCCCACATGCACTGGGCCAATCTACAAGTAGTTTGCTTGTGTATGAATAAAGCCAGAGTACACAGCACAAAACTGCTTCTGACAGATTAACCTCTTTGCTGCAGGACAGTGCTTCTCTATCACTGGGTATAGAAACAATTTTCCAGAAACACAGAGCTGACATTGCTGTTTGTCCCTCTGGGTTTGGTCTCCCTGAGCTATTTGTCTGCAGTAATGTCTTCAGTGCATCTTTATATCTACATGCAAACATAATATCACGACCCTGCTGTCACAACCTGATTTTATGTTGAGCTGTAAATTTATTTTGGTCACCCAAAGAGTAAATTATTCCTGTCACACTCATCTCATATTTTCTCCCTTGGTCACTTTTTACCTCTGTCACCTCACAAATAGTGCAACTCTTTCACTGCTTGGGTTTTAAAAAAAAATCCTACACACAGCTGAGTCCATCTATAAAACACCATTTCAGCAATTGGTTTGGCAGCTGCTTGGGCCACCTGGGGCTCATCCCTGGGTGACGAATGGAAATCAAGTGACAACCAGAAAGGAAGGAAAGTGAAGCACTAGGTCACCTCACTTTGTGATCCCAGCACACCAAATCACCTTGGTTAACTGCACATCTGGGAGATGGGAGGAAGGGAAGGGTGTGAGAGGGAGCATGAATCCGACGAATAGCTGGAAGGTGTGTGTGTGCATCCTCAAAGCTGTTTGAAACTCTTGCCAGTTTTGAAAAAATGACTCTTTTAACCTGAGTACAGTGCATACTGTAATAAAACCGGACAGAGTTGTAAATACATATTTAATGCAATACTTTATGATACATGTCATAGAATAGTATAGACATTTATGGCTGTTTTTTAAAAGTATATTTATGTTGTTTCTAAAGAGATGCTGTTGTACACTGAAACTGGTACATTAAGGGCTGAAGCTAACCACTGTTTTCAGTATCAGTAAGCTGTGTATTAAATGAGACTGTTTCCTCCTAAATATCTCATTTTATCCATCCACCCATTTTCTATACCTACTTAATCCAATTCAGGATCTCAGGGGGGAATGGGGCCTATCTCGGCTACCGTAGGGCAAGAGGTGGGGTACACTGTGGACAGGTCGCCAGTTATCTCAATTTCCTTAAAACCTTAGGCCATATCTTATAATTGACCATTGTGTCCAGACATAAGAAAAAGGATGAAAGCATTCATTTTATGATGATTAGATAATAAAAAGCAGCACACCCTCATGTTTAAAGCCTGGATTATCATTATCCATTTTGCTTTTTTATCTTTATAACTATATAGAAAACTGTTCTCGAATGAAGAGAAGTGTTAAGGGTTTGGGTAGATATGATGGCTTTTTCTCCCTCTATTTTATACAAAGTTGGTGGTTTGGCGCCCGGTGACGACTGGCCCCCTGAACCCTTCTGCCAGCCTCCAGCAAGAGCCCATTGGACAGTGTCACAGCCTTCTGCACCAACTGCAACAGCTGCCAGCACACACCTCTCGCTTAAAATGCTCCTGGAAACCTTCACTAGGTGGCAGCTGTGGCTCTGAGAACAGCTGGTCATTCCATGGTTTAGACATATTGTAGTTTATTTCGTGTGGCTGCGTATTTGAAGTTTAAACTACTTTCTGGTGATGGGTGAGGTGTTGGTTTGTTTATCTTCACACACCTTGGTATATTCTATTGCTCTGAAATATGCCAGGTCGGGAGGTGCTTCTCTTTGATGCATTTTAGTTTGGTTTGGTGTAGTTACTGAGGTGTTTTTGGTTGTTCCTTTCGTAAGTAATTGGTCTTAAATCGGAGTCTTTTATAGTTTGATTATTTATTGATTTGAGTAGCACCTTCCTCCCTAAGTTCCTCTGTTTATGTCCCCTGTTGACTTCCTTTTCCACAGAACACCTCATCTAACTCTACTTTAACATCTCTGCATCTTTTATGTCACCTTCTGCTGTCCCTAGCAGAGCTGAGTCGTGACATAAAATGTTTGCTCAAATTGCTGAGCGACACTTGCAGCAAATGTTGTGGCAGCACAGATACTCAACCTATGGTGATGTTGTCCCAGGGGTTGGGCAGCACAGGTGGCTCAGTGGGAGCAGGCAGACTGGGGTTTGTAGTCCAGTAGGCTCTGAAGCCTTTTCCCTCAGTAAACAAGTCCGTATGAAAACGAATCATCAGCCTGTTGCCTTTTGTCTGGATGGTGCTTGGTAGTTTTGTTCCACAAAATGGACCTAAATGGATTGAAAGAGTAATTTGTAGAATGTAGATAAAAAAATGAATAAGCTCCAGAACTCGCAGGCGCACTCATCTGCACTTTACCAGCATACGTGCCCAGTTTTACTCAGTAAAAATAAGCAGAGTTAATCAAATAATTGCTGATGATTTGATTTCAATGTAGTAAATATTATACTTGAAAAATGTTTTGGGGAAAGTAAAAAGTGTAATAAACCTCCTCACCGTGTTTTTGAATGAGAGCATTAGTGACATTATTGATGTCATACAGCATTATGTTATCATAGCACTTGGATGTTAGGAAATCTTGGGCTTCTAGGTCAAAGTGAGTGAATATCAGTGTAATTTTTTTCTTTATCGGCAAAGCGATGTTCCACATGCACTCGGTGTTAGCCTTGTAGTTCATAGGCCAGTTGTGGGACTTGATAACCCCACTTTCCTCTTTGGAAGAAAAGCCACAACCCTGGATTTCTGAAACATAAAGAAGAAATTAAAGAAACTGTATGAGATGCACGATTTGAGAAATGAAGAGAAGCTGCATTATGCATACAAGAGTGTCTTGAGGAATAGATCCAAAACCTAATCGTGGGAAAAAGTAAAATACAACAACTTGATCAGTCAGATTAGTATTTTGTTCCATTTTGTGAATCGATGTTAGCTCGCTGAAAAGCTGAATTAATAGAAACATTACATCTATTGTAAGTAATGTAAAGAATTCAGATAGTTGTATATTGATTGAGAAACATTACTATTGCTGGTTTAGAATCACTTATAACACGCATGGGGTTTTAATTCTCTTTCTGACCGGATAGTTGTGATGAAGTTTTATTCATCTCTTTCTGCTGAACACTGTACTTTGGGCTGTGGTTTGACAGACCTCACGTTGCTTATATTATGTCATTTCAGCAACATGCGAGTGTGTTCCTGCGTGTGTCTGCTGTACTCCTGTAAGAGTCCTTGGTACCTGCGATATCCTCAGGATACACGGCCTCCCACTTAGCAGAGAATCCTCGGTCTGTGAGGCGGCTGTCAGACTGGAAGGTGACAAATATTGTGTCGCTGGCGCTGACCACCAGCGGGGGAAGGACGAAGCCACAGTGTGTACCTGAGAATGAGGGAGAGAAAGAACAGAAGCAAAAGAGGAAAGTAAATAGAGAGATTAAAGCCAGGAATTGGGAAAGATTGTAGGAGGAACAGTGGAGGATAAGCATTTTTTAACCAGTACAGTATTGGGTGCAAGTACATGTGTGATTGAAGATACTGCATTGACTGAATGCTATATACTAATCCTTCATAGCACGTCTTATTTTATTAGCTCCTATGCTGCCTGATTTATATACTATCTGACTAAATTACATATACATATAAATTACATATACAGTTGCGCTAGTTGAGTATGAGCTGAAACCTCAGTGTGCAATATGCAGGATATCTTGTCATCATGTTGGCGTTTGCTACTTTGTACTCTAGTCATATTCTAGTGACTTTACACTTACACAGGTATTCCATGTGAAGCAGATTATCTGAACAGACGTGTGAACATATTACAGCATTTATTCATCCATAAAGGAGAAAATGGAAAAAAAAAGCTTTTCCCACTGTGGCCACAAGTTATTATGGGCCACAATAAAGTCAAGGCTAATATATCTCAGAATATCAGTCCAATATGTTATTTCTTCTTTATTGATGACAAAGTCCTGCTTTAAAAGATATCTTTTTGGTTTTCAAAACAGACCTTTTAGTGTTTCCTCTTGTTTCTGCTTTTGTACGAGCACACTCAGCTAAAACACTCTCATCGCCTTGCTGTGAATGTACTTGCACCACACTGTTTTAGTCCTTGAGAAGTCAGCAATAGATAAAGCTGTATCAGCCTCACTGCAGCCACTGAAGTGAATAATGAGAGGTAATTTATAGTTTGCTAGGCCCTTTGCAAAGAAGATCCTGATGAACAGTTTCACAGCACAAGGGCAGCACTTTAGCAATACTGTAATAACAGAAGTGTTAACCTAACAAGCTGCACCAAACACAATCCAAGGATGAACATACATAGATGCATATTAGCCTTTAGTTGTTTAGTCAGGAGTCAAACACTAAGTTAAAAGCACACAAATAAGCACAAGATGCAAGGTATTAAACTTAACTTCAAAAATATGTCTCAAACAGGTCAGTGAAGCTGATAAATTGTATTAAATAAGAATGAAGTTATGGCTCACCAAGGATGCTGTAGTTATCTGAGATGATCAGTTTGTCCTCTTTGCATTGTCCAGTCTCTCCAGTGATGGCCAAGTCAGTGATCTGCAGTTTAACCAGGAATCCTTTGGACACAGTTATCTTCCAGGAACAATTTGAATGAGCTGGATATGAATTTGGGAAACCTGGGGACTGGATTACACCTTTTCGCCCCTTAATGATTACCGGACTGCCACTACCTGTGGTGGAAACAATAATTGATCAGATTCACTCAATATATTAATTGTTTTTTAGAAGAATTGAAACCGAATCAAAAGCTGGATTTTTCCCTGTGACCGACAGCCATTTGATCTAGTTTATTGTAATTCTTATTAGTAGCTGATGAGAACCAGCTTACTGTGACACAAAACTGCCCCATGAACAGGTTCAATATAAACTACTATAATTGGCCACTGAAGAAAACCTCTCTGTGTTCCTGCAGTTTAGATACAATGATAAACAGATAGAGCTCAGGGAGATCTCCCCTACTCCTACTCGGAGAGCTGGTGAATCACGTGAATTACACTGTGTTTGTGCACAGGGAACTGCATGTAGAGCAATACAGTCATCAAAGGTGTATCGTCAAACTGATCGAGCAGAATTTATATGATGATATTAGTGTTCATTACACATCAGATTTAACATTTAGCTGATTGCAGTCGGGCAGATAGATGGATAAAATTGCTCTGCAGCTTTCACTAGAGGCTCCTCAGGGTCATTTCATGTCTGCCACCTCCAGTTTTTGATTTGCATCGCATGGTGAAGGTAAATCCATGAAGAAAAACCAAATGTTAAAGCTGAAGGGGGATTGTGCTTAAATTTACAGCCATGGTAGTTAGATTCTAACTGTTTTGTCAGACACTGAGCAAGTTTAAATGTTGCAGGTATGTTGATGAAACATTCTCTCAACTGTCACTGCCATTAATCTGTTTAAGTGTAATGTTAATTTATCATCATCATCTGTTGAATCATACAGTACACGAATCACTTTAAAATAAAAGCTTGAAATCATGCTTTATGTGTTGCTCTTTTTTTAAAAAAAAGACAGTTTCAATCTTTAAACAATGCCAGTAGAGAGAGTGACTCTCTCAAGTGATAAGCACTTTGCATTAAAAGCCACAGGATGCACCTCCATCCAGAAAATTGTGGAAAATGTTAAATTTTGAACCCGATATAATGTGTTTTTTCTAAATTTACCCAAAGTAGTTTTTATGTTTACCAAAGAATTGTCCTGTTACATGTCGGCTGATACTTGGGTCTTTTGTCCTTCTCTGTTCCTGAAATCTCAGCACGTCTCTGCTTTAATAACTGGCAAAAATAAACAGAACGGAAACTGACAAAACCATCTCTTCATATTCCCTGTCTGGAAGTTGGAAGCTTCTTTTTTTCCCTAGACCCGTCTTCGGATGTGTCAATGTGGGATTAAGTTTGAATCCCTCTTCAATCCAACAGAGTCAGTGCACAGAGTTTAAAATACATCTTCATGGAATGGAAAAAACACATATTCTTCATCTCTGCCTTAACAAACAGAGTTTCCACAAAGCCCTGTTTCTGGAACACATTCGTTGTTCCTTTTAAGTAAAACAAAAGTGGAGGAGGAGTGCTGCCAGGTTTGGAGAGCATACTCACCAGAAGTTGTGGAAGGTGGAGGGTTTTGTGTGGTAGGTCTGGGTGTGACTGTGGTACTTGTGGTAGGAATAACAACCGGTGGAAGGCTGGACTTTGTGTAAGTTGCACTGAATCCTTTTGATGTCAGTCCATTGTCAGATTTGAAACGGACCACCATTGTGTTACCACTGGACTCTAGTGGCTTTGGCATTTGTCCTCCACATAATTTACCTAAAAAAAAAGATGAACAGTCTCAGAAGCCTGCACAATAATGGCAACATTCCCAAATTTCTGTTTTGACATTTGTAAATCACCAGTGTTGCTTTCACACAGAAGTCTATGCAGGCAGATTTAAAGTCATTAGCTTTTGAATAGAATCCCTATCCAATGCTTTAAACTTGAAATTAAGCTAATCTTTTATTCATGGAAACATAGCTGTTGATGCTGAACAAAAATCCCAGTATTTTCTTAAGTTCTGTCTCATTCCTTACACAAATCCAGCTTTGAAAAGAGTGTATTATGTATAACACATCTCTCTTCAATGCGTGGGTCAGCTGGAATTAATTTGAAACTAGTGTAACTGCATTCTGGATGTGTGTTATGTGATACTTACCCAGTATCGCAGAGCCAGCCTTGTGGCCATCATACACCTCGACAAAGTCTGCACAGACTACAGGAATGAGGTCAAAGGAGGTAAATGTCAGTCGGACCCTCTCGCCTTCAGGCACTGTGATTCGCCACTGATTAAACAAACGAACACACAACAGTCATTTGTAATGCACCGTGAGACTCTTGTGCGAGTTCCAGTTGATTTTAAGGATGGAAAAAAAACACACGGCGAAAGACTGCAGGCATTATTCATGAAAATACAAAGATCAAATCTGCGATTAATGCAGTGAACAGCTATAGGCGCCATGTTTTTTCTAGTCTTATTGCAACAACTTGAGCTGCGTTTCGACATACTGTAACGCATGAATAATTCCATCACAGTCTGCCTCTGCCCAGACACATGTGATCTGTCAAGCTAAAGCACAGCTGCAAGCAAAGATGCAGATGGTAACACCACACAACCGTGCATACAAGGCCAGCCCGCAAACACTTGCATCATACCTGACTTTGATTTACTGTAGTCAAATGCATTTATTACTGATCAAAACCACAAACGCTGTCAAGATGATTCTGTTGAAATCCAAAGCTAATGGATTTTCTTTGCGATGAAAATCTGAAATCTCTAGTCTTGTCGAGCACTTCATACAAATCAATGGAAACACACTGCATAAAACACTGTGATCTGTGTATTCAGGACGTTTTCCAAGTAATCAGCTGAAGTTAATTTGCACAATCTATAAAACTAAACCCTCTCTAACTCCATCTCACATTGAAAAAGAGCCAACTTAAATAAATTGCTTCAATTTGTGATAATAAATTAAGTTAAATCAAAATGACAAAGTGCCCATTTCAAGTTGAACGAAGCCATGTAAGTGCACTGCATAACAAAATCAGAAAACTATGAATATAAATCAGGATTAAAGTGAAAATGGACTTTTTAAAAAATCTTCTTTTGTGCAAAAAAGGCACAATGTTATATGACCTGTAAAGGTGGTTTGAATCTGGATTCAGATCATCATTCATGATCAGAGGTACAATTCAAACTGCAAACTGCATTAAAAATCAAATCTAATAACCTGTGAGCACTTTGACTGACTGAATTAAATATGTAATAATGTGTTCAGAAAGAGTAAATAACAACTCCCGTTGTACAGTCAAATGTACATTTAAGCATCAAATTTGATGATTAACAATCGAGTTTGACGAGTTTTCTCCATTGTTTCAGATTTATCTTAAAATTGGTGCAGTTTTCTCTGTTTTTAATCTGTCTGCAGTTCTCCACTATGATAAAACAACATTTCCTTTATTGTATTTTCTATTTTGATCATTTCCTGTTTATGCTTTCATAAAAGTATACACTACTTGCATCACTGGTCCTTAAGATGTTTCTGTCCCTTGGGTGGAGTCCACAATTCACAAGGCAACATCAATAAGGTACAAACCTTATCAAGGTCTCCGCATTGATGTAGTAAGTCAGGGTGAAAAAAAAAAGCCTTGAGGTGGATAAAATTGTATGTAATGTGCCCAAAATCAAAGCAGCCTTCATCTTTCTAGTTGACCAAAACGAAAAGTGGCTCGAAGCAATCAGGGCTAATTCGTGGTAATACCAGTTTTATGAATACCTACATGGTTACCCTTTAGGAAGAAATCAGGGGAGGATTTTTTATTTTTATTTTTTTAAAACAAGACACGCATGTAGAGGCAAGTGGAGCCCTGTGAGAGACAGCTGCTACCCCCTCCTGTCCTCACTACAGTTATGAGGTGTGAGACATCCATGTGTACATCACTGCGTTGGTTAGCCACCAGGACATTGGGAAGACGGAGCCTGACACGGTCATGGAAGTGGTGGAACCCAGACAAAGACACTTGTTGTCTTGCTGTTCACTCTGTGTCACCGTATTGGTCTGTACAATGTTTGGGAAGAGTTTCACAGCCACAAAGAAAACAGCCAAGAAACTAAAGTTTGCTGCCACAGGTATTACATGACTGAGCCCTTATGTAACAGATTATGCTGAATAACTTTGTTACAGTCCCATGTTCAGTCTCTTTAGTTTTGTAAAAACAATCTATAACCTTTTACTTGATATTCTTTACATGGTGTTGTGTGTTTGCATGTAGTTTGAGAGAGTAAGGTAATTTAATTATGTCATTAATTTGTTTTGGTGCCTGAAAGTACAGTATCGAGGGTTTAATACAGCTCTCAAAGCAAAGGTCTCGCAACTCTGAAGCAGACGAAGCCAACAGAATGCCGTCCGTATTGGGAATTTTATTGTCACATTTGCAGAATATCTCTGAATATCCCAGACTTCACGGGGCACAGCCTCACAATGACCATAAGTTGTCCGGTTATAAACTGTTGTTTTCACCTTGTCTTGTTGCTTTGTCGATGTCAGCAATTATCTGTAGGTTAGAGGCTCTCATGGCAGACCTTCAGCATCTGTTTAGAATCAGCTTGAACTCAGTGATCTTATATTTGAGTTAGTTGAGTTAATTGGCTCTTCCGTTCATAGTCATTTTTGCATTTCTTGTTTTTTTTTTTTTTTTCTATTTCTGACTGTTGTAGTTTGATTTACTGAGCAGGTAGAAAAGTTACCAATCACTTCAAACTGAAGCCCAGGATGGGGGATTTAAGATCCTCTTCATTGTCGGGCCTGTGTAATCGTTTCATGGCTTAACATTGACAGTGCAATCAAGGGTAATAATGTGCCAGCTGTGCCTCCTGTTATCATGACTTTGAAGTTTTCATTTCAAGATGATCAGTTTAGTCGCCGTGCTTTTCCTTCAATGTAAAGAAGTATGACCTGATACATACAAAGTCATGTATAGCTCATTTGCATACACCTAAAAGTTTATTGTATGCTAGTACAGAATTTTGATGAGCTGCAGCTGCCTTTGAAATTCAGCTTCATACCTGTGGTTATATGATCTTCTTTAATATAAAAATATCCGTTACAGCAACGTCAGTATAAATATTTCTGAACCGTAGTGGACACAAATAATCATTCAAAAAGAAGGTGTGTTGAAGTAAGATGTGTCATCAGTCTGCGTTCGATGTGCCACAACTATACACCCTCAGATGTAGCTGTCACATTTGACCTGTGGTTGTCCATGTGTGTGGCTGTACCTGGTATAACGCTGCATTCATGTAGTTCTGCTTCGGAAAGCCCGGGGTCATCAGATTCCCCTGATCACCGTGGAGGAAACCGCCAGCTCCGGCTATTTCTGGCAGCAGGAACGAAGGACACTTCAGCTGCACTGACAACTGAAGGATACTCAGAGTACAACCCTCCTCCTCCTCCTACCCCGCTCCTGTCAGAGCTGATACAGGTTCCTATAGCTGAAGTAGATTTCCTCTCATAATCTTACCTGATGCGAGCTCTGGAGCCACAGCTCTGTAATGAGCTTTGAATCCTCGGTCGGTTTTTCTTTCATTGGAGATGAAGTTGATCATCAGTAAGTTGGAAAGTATCACCATCGGCTTTGGTTTGATGTAACCACAGTATTTGCCTAAAGAGTCACACAACACATTTAGAATAAAGTTGTAAAAAATTGAATAAGTGTCACAGTTTTTCGGTCTTTTAATGTGCGTCTTGCTCTTCTGCAGATCCACCAGCTGAGTGTGGCCACGGATAGATGGATCCCCTTTGACAACTAGATAGGTACCCGTCTATCTAAAATAGAACAGTTAACATTTTTTGCATGATTTTTTTCCTCCCATAGATAGCAAAAGTATTTACCAATGCTTCCCAATGTGTCCCGCAGAGTCAAGAAGTCTGTTGAACAAAGATCTGAGTCCTCCAAAGCAAACTCCTCAAACCACAGATGAATCACCTGCAGCAGAAACATGCAGAGGCACTTCATCTTTCCGTTTACATCTGAGAAGTTGATGAAAAAAAGAGCGGCTACTGACAGGAAGTGCAGGGGCAAGTCCTCAGTGTGAAAAGTGCTGTATGTTTTTGTGCGAGAGAACGTCTGTCCGTGTCTTTGTTGTGTATGTTTATGTGTGAAAAAAATATATAGCTGCTGAAACAGGGAAAGAAAGCAGCTGCTGAGAGAGGCATGCAAGGACAGCAGCCGTGTTGGCAGAAAGGGAAGGATCGAGGATTTTATTTAGTCCTGTAGGTCTGGGAAGGAAAGCGGAGGAAAATGATGGAGACAAGGCAGCCATCTGTTCTTGCTGCTGCCGCTGCATTCGTGCCAGATGTCCTGTACTGCTTGGCCCGACATTAGACAGCTTCCATAACAGTAACTTGACAAACTCATGATTAAAAATCAGACCAACAGTGTTTGAACTGTTTTGATCTGCACAGTCCTGTAAAGTTCAGAAAAGATCAGATGTTGACATTGATTTTAAAAAAGAAAAATAACTTTGTACAGTACGCATTACAGACCAAAAAAAGATGAAGATGAAAATTGAAAAGCTTGAGTCTTCATTTTTGTATCATTGTCACTTATCAGAGGTGGCATTGCATTCACTCCTTGTTGCATATGGTATATTCAAATACTATCCACTATGGCTGTAAGTGTTACGAAAGAAGCTACTTTTCTCTGACATCAACTGAAGCCTTTATTAAACATTTTTATAGCTCTACATGAAGGATGGGAAACTTCAAAAGGGATTTTATCTAAGAGCAGGGATCCTGATTTCTGTCACCTTGTCAGGGTCCACAGTGATGGTCCATGAGCAGATGTTGCCACTGTCGTAGCTGCTGGGGTAGTTCCCGCTGGTGAAGGTGCCTGACCCCCCAGTCATCTCCTGAGGACCGCCACACCCTGGAAATGAAAGACAGACGTTGTCACTGAGCTATGTTTTTGGAAATCATGACAACATAGTCCCTGTTTGGAGAGTAGCCATATTACTAACTGCAGTAGTACTCTCTCTTTGACGCATCCTCGTTCATTTTTGGATAACAACAAGCCCGTGAGCCTCAGAGCTGACTTAGCAAATGATTTGCTGTGTATTCAGTGACTGCCAGCTCAGGCTTGGGATCCTGAAAAAGCTTCAGTATTTCAATTCATTTCTTACATTAAAGAGATTGTATTCTTGTAACCTGAAAACAAGATTAAGTGAGGGAATCGTAATGTCATCCTCAGGGAGCGATGGATGTTTGTACCAAGCTGCTCCTTTCAGGTGTTAAAATGCTTTTGCCTGGACCAAAATATTGAGCCAACCAACTAGAGACCAACTATGACTAAAAACAATTCAGTGATATTGAATTGTTACTTGACTAACAGAAACATTGCATGAGCTGAATGACAACATATATCATGAAATCCTAATGATTAAAAAGAACCTCATAGTATTTGCTGTAGTATATCAAAATCCACTGATGAGCCTTGATTATACATTTTGCGTCATCCACACCAGCAGCATGCTTTCCCCTGTGGCTGGAGCAGCTTCTATCAGGGAGTCTGGAGTGCAGCTGTGCTTAAATATAACAGAGTGGATAGGTTTTCTTTTAGGCAGAACATTATTATAAACATGGTCACATCTTGAGTAAAACAAGCCGTCTCAATTTTGGGACATGGATACTTTTAATATCTCTTAATTTATTTTCAATGTGACGAAATCCATGTGACAGCAGTCAACAAGTTTGTAACTTTATATAGCTTGTTCTATAAGCAACACACTTGTTTGACAGGTTTGTACCCAAGGGCGCAGATGACCTTTAAGTCTGAAAATTAATCAATTCTACATCTCTCATGCAAATAAACAACGGTCGCACTTCGCACAACCGAAAAGACAAAAGAAGGCATCAGATACGTGTCCACTGCCATTTCAACCTGACTGCACTAGTGTCATCGTAAACTTTGCTGATTTGGAAAATAGAATTTTCTTCGTGAAAAAAAAACAAAAACTAATACAGCAAAGCAAAACGCTACTATAAGTAAAAACAGCCCGACAAATCTCAGTAAAAGTACTTAAGTATGCTGTATTACACCTTCATCTTCATCTTGTTACTAAAGCTGTCAGACAAACGTAGTGGAGTAGAAAGTATTCCAGAAAAGTTGGGAAGTTTTCTAAAGGGCTGCAAAACTCTAAATCTAAAATTTGTAAATTCATTCAAGCCTTTATTTGACAGACAAATAAAGGTAATTGTTTTCAGTGTCCTCACAGACCAACTTAATTGTTTTTAGATAATTAAGAGATCTAGAGTTTGATGCTGGCAACAAACTCAAAAAATTGGGTCACGTCACCCTTCCATTATTAATTGGGAACTGAGAATGCTTATTGTTGCAGGTTTTCTTGTGTGCATTCTTGTTAAACACAAGATTTCTGTGATGATCATTGTTAAATTCTCTTTTCCATGACGCTAAATACATTTTCAATAGAAGACGGTTTGTATAACTTAACAGATCATAGATTTAGGTATATGTTGCATTTCAGAAAATCTCCCAACTTCTGGAAATATAGGTTTACTTCTGGCTGTGTCTATTTTCTTCTGTACAAGACACTGAACCCTGTGTTGCTTCTGATGCATCCATCGATGTGTGTGATAGAGAATAAGCACTGCATAGCTTATAATATTGAGTGTGCTTACTAATGGGTGAATGTGGCCTGTAGTGTAAAGTCCATTGAGCGGTCAACAATACTATGAAAGTACTATACAAGTACAGTCCATGAGCCATTTCCCCATTGTTATTTTTTCTAGTCAAAAATATTGTTGAAATACTTCCTACTGAAAATGTGCAGTAGAGTTCTTTCTTAATGAAAAGACATCTTCTAATTCTTACAACAATAGTAATCATTTGAAGCCCAGGCTCAACATAAGCTTTCAGTGTGGTCTCAGGCACAAAGACCTTAGCCAAAGATCCTGCATGATTTGAAGTGGGGCCACCATGAGTCTGATTGATTCATGGACAGAATATTGATCAGGTTGGCAGTGACATCGAATTACAACATATATCCTAGAGAAAAAAATCAATAAAACAAAACATACACAAAATAAGATAAGCTGTAGAATTGATGTAGCAAAGGACTTAACGGACCTTACCCCCCCCCCCCCCCCCCCCCCCCCCCCATATAAAATACAAAACAGCCATTTAACATGTAAAATGAGCAAAGATATATAACAAGCTAAACTGATTAAGAAAACAACCATGATGAAATATTAAATGACTGAAGAGACAAAGAATACTGTAAAGATCTACTACAATAGACACAAAGCACCCCAAACTGTGGCTACTGTAGCTAAACTGTCGTTTGTGGTTGTTTTGTGTCTCTTTCAGTCTTGAATGAGAGACCGTTTACAAATTTACATCCCAGGGCCCATTTCATTAACTGTTCCGCATATGATTTTTTTTTTCCACAACCTGCAGATGTTTGATTGGACTGACACCTCTGGGATTTGGAGGCCATGTAAACACCTTGCACTCCTTGTTGCATTCATCAGACTTATCTAAAAGTAATTCTTGCACCTTGGCCGGCCACATCTTACACATAGAGACCACTGCTATCAGTAAAGGCTGATAAATATGAAACGGTCTCCTTGATGTGTCACAGCAGCATCCGAATGCTTTCCAAGGATTCCCAGTGGATAACTGCCCAGGGCATCCACTAACTGACACCTACAGACCTACAGCTAAGATTTTATGCCACAGTTGCCCTTCTATGGAGTTGGACCACTTATGATTTCTACTCAGTAAGCATTAGCTGCTCATGACCCTGTTGCTCTTTCCCTTGCTTTGTAAAATGCTAACCTAAACATACCAGAACACACCGCTGCCATCAAAGTCACGATGATCCTTAAGCATTTAAATTTTTCCTACTTCCTACTGCATGAATTTCAAGAGGCGAATGTTTACTTGCTGCCTAATATGTACCACTCCCTGTCGGGTCACATTGTAACAAGATAATCCATGTTTTTCACTCAGTCTGATACTGGTGTTAAAAGTGTAGCTGACTGGGCTATATGTGACTGCCCTTTGAGCTAAATGCTGCTGTCAGCATACTAACATGCTCACATTGTTGACACATGGACAGTTAATGTTTACCATGAAAATCATCCATGATTTAGCTTGTTATCATTTTTAGCATTAGGTTGTTACATCAAACATAAAGTGCTTCTGAAGATTAGGGGAAAGTCAACAGTTCTGCAGGTGTTTGGTCATAAACCAAAACACTGGCCACCTTAAAATGTTCACATGATGGCGACATTGGAGGGAAAAGTAGGGAAACCCTCATGCCATTTGAATTCATCATCTGGTGACCTTGAATGTTATATTTTATGACAGTGTGTTTGGTAGTTGTTGAGTTATTCCAGTGTGGACAAAAGTGGTATAATTTGATTGTTTACTTACTTGATTGTTTGTCCACACTTGGCTAATCAGACTGTCACATCAGTTTTGTGTAATTTCTAATAAATAAATACAGATAAAATGGCAGACATATGGTTAGATGCTTTAAGACTTCAGGTATTGATTTAATAGTCTGCCTCTGTGGCAAAGGCTATCTGTAGGCACCCGTTAAATCAAAAAGTATATGGGGTTGGGCTGGATTAAATTTGCCTTGAAGGCTGGAACTCAAAGCTGGGAATGTGGTCTCACCCAAGAACACAACAATGAGCAAATCCTACTGGGACCACCAATTGTTAACACAGGGGTTAGGGTTAGCTACTATTGGCAATACAAGCTTATGATACTTCACTACACTGTATTTTTCACATATGAACAACACAGTGATGTGTTCACTGATAGAAGTATGGGTACAACTGATTTAAAGAGACACAAACCTAGCATGTTGGAGGTATTTTCCCCCTATTATGTGATCAAAGCTCTGCACGTGTTGCAACTGACCCTAGTATTGTCCTTTTTGGTGAAATTTAACCAAACATTGGAGTGCTCCTGCCTCGACGCCATATTGGAAACATTCTAAGCCAAAATACGAAGCGTGCACATGACGTCATTGCGCAACTGCGTCAGACGTTGGCGGAACCTATAAACAGGATTGTTTAACAGGTGGATTAATGATTCCACGGAATCGAACTACTGGGAGTGGTTGTCGATTCCCATCTCTAATTTTGAGTTTGAAGCTGATGAGGTTCTTCCAACTTTCCCAGTCAAAAATCCTTCTTCTGGGGCGATCCTATTGATTTTCCATCCTGGGAGCTTAGAATTATTGACTTCTGATCTGATCACTTTACCTTTTTTTACTATTCATATGTAGCAACAGGAAGTATAGAGCCAGATCAATTCAATTCAATTCATAGCATATTTTACTGCATCCTGCTTTCAGTTAAGTTTAGCATAAAATACATACATTAAGCCACAAGCAGTACTAATCTGACAGTCTGATCACAAGGAAATCATCCAATCAAGCAGGTTCTGCTGCTGAAACGTCCTTTACGATATTCAAATAGAGGCAGCACACCATCTGAGGACAGCAACTCGCTGCTGTAGAATCAGTGCCGCTGCGTGGTGATTCTGCAGCAGCAGGTGATCCATAAAGTTTTGGCTTGGATATTAGGCTACCATCTGACAGAAACAGCTGGCTACTGCAGAAGTGGTGCACTGTATTGGCAATACAGTAAGAGTGGGATATCACCAGGAGCTATTTGGATCTTGGTATCTCCTACATTATTGGATGTACCACCAGCAAACTCATTCACCTCATTGGCTTATCTCGTTGCATACTTTTGAAAATATGTTTATCTTTTCATACTGATATAATTATATTCTTATGTATTATATTGTATTATATTATATATTTTTCTCTTCTAGGAAGTTTAAACAATGCAGTGTTTCATAATCTGAGGAGGCTCAGCATATGAATTGTTTAAATCAGTTAGTCTAGAATTAAGGCTAAAGATAGCTCTTATACAAGTTATAAATGCAATATATGTAGCAAAACTTTAAAAAGTCAATAAATTCAATAAATGAATGAATTCTTTTGGAATTCTGGTAATTTTAAGTTATAGCCCAGGTTAAAGGATTCCACTGATCACCATGATGACTTTTGCAACATGTGAAGCAATAAGTTTGATTGATGTATACACATAAAAATTATGGTAAGACCTGTGCATAAAAAACAGAACACAATGCATTTTTTTTCAGTATAAACACTCACCTTTTGCATGAGAATAAGAGTCTTTCTTGTCAGTGAAGTAGATGACCACAAGGCCAATACAGACAATGGCCATTGCCACAAAGAGAAACACCAGACATTTTTCCAGGTTGCTCAGACCCTTGGATCGGCGACGACCCTTCTCCACATCCATTTCCCTTTACAGTGGGTGAGTGGTACCAGACTGTGCCTTTTTCAGCAATTCATCAGCTTATTACAAACATCATGATAACCATATCTGAACTTTGATCAGACAGATAAACCCTGAGTTAACTCAGATGTGGTATTGCAGCATCCCAAGCAGGGAGTGGGAAGACTGTAAATCATACAATATCATAGCTGGAGGTTAATGATTGTTAATGCTCCATGTGGCTTAATCAGTGGAACATCTTGGCATCTTTAAAGATAACTGATTTATAATAATAGATAAAAGTCTAACTTTTAATTTGAGGCACAGAAAACCTGGTTGTACAGCTAGCGTGATGACTGAAGAATACTCAGAAATACATTACAAAACATGATTCAGACAACTTCAATGGGATGTAAAATTGACTCGAGCTGAAAATGACTCCAGCAGAACTTTTAGATACAGCTGCAACATAAATGGTACTTTTGACTCCCCATAAAATGAAATTCTTATGTAAAAAACAAAGCGGACATTCAATTATTTGAGTTTTATTAAATAATGTCTTCATATGCATGAGTTTGTCTTGGTCTTTGGAAATCAGACACAGTTCATCACTGCTGTTTAGTACAGCAGATATACTATCTCTTTCATAAACAACTCAGCAGGAAACTTATTGATTGACAATATTTTTAGATTAGCAATTGATGCAGAAGAAATCACTGTCTTGTCCTTAAGTAACTACCTCTAAGAAATTGCAGTTTAACAGTGAACTCACCAAACAAACTGATAGGTTCTACATCATCCTTTAAAGGAGCTTAATTCTCATATAACATGCTTGCAACTATAATACTATTACTTGCATGTTTTGCTGTAATGTTCACCATGATCACACTCTTGGTTAGCTCACATTAGCTAAGTAGCACTAAATGCAAAGGAATGGCTGAGAACGATGGGGAAGTCATTGACAGCAACACTCTAGACAAAGATAACAAAATTTGAACTGATTAGAATAGGGAAGTAAGGACAGTAAAGCTGAACAAATAATTTTTTGAAAAGCGTACTGTAGAAGTGGGTCCCAGATTCTACAACAACTTATTAGCTAATTGATAACTGTCTCTCTTGTTTGTAATTGTCGAGATATTTAAAAAAATAACTCGTTCAGGAAATTTCAGAAAGTCAGCAATAAGGATCTCAAATATCTGTTGTAAATTTCCATTTTTAACCGTCCGATGGCTGTCGGACGTTTCAGTCTAATGCACAAATTGCAATGTCGTCATAGCGTTTAAAGAAAATCTGCATTTTCCAAAGCCTGTAAGTTTTATCGTCAAATTTCAAAACATGCTTAAGGATCATCGTGACTTTGATGGCAGCGGTGTGTTCTGGTATGTTTAGGTTAGCATTTTACAAAGCAAGGGAAAGAGCAACAGGGTCATGAGCAGCTAATGCTTACTGAGTAGAAATCATAACAATCCATTAATCAGAAATGGAAATCCAAAAGTGGATTTCAATCTAGACCAAAGGGCTGGAAAAATCTCTGAAAAGTGGAATCTCTGATGTTTGTCTTGTAAATTATGATCTTATTCAGAAGCACGGTAGTCTGAGGGCACAACCACCCTGTAATCGCCAGGTCTCACTGTATGAAAACAGGAGATTAAAATGATCAGGATACGAAAAAATTACATTTTTTCTTTTTTTATCCAGACAACAATTGAAATCTCATCAAAGTTTCTCTCATAGACTTGACAGATTTCTTTTCTGCACCCCTTCAAATAAAAGAAAGAGCGAGGGGATTAACTTCCTCGGTACAGCAGACACTAAAGTGTGACACAGGCTGTGTATTTGAAGAGAGAGGTAATGAGTTTCACAAGGAGGATCTTCACATTTGAATGAATCTTCATTCAGAGAAGTTCAATTGGGTATTTTCATAATGATCCCCTGGACTCACTTTGGCCATGTAAGAATCTAAAGCACCAATCTGGGCACCAATTATTACATTATCTCTCAAGATGGAGAATTTTAATTCAGTCTTGGAAAAAGCAATGATATAATTAAAGCTGCTTATCTCTCCTTGAAGAGGCTGAGCAGAATGGAAAAGATAACTCTTCAATTTCACTTTCAAAGACAATACATATTGATTCCATAGATGTGTGCCTTTCTGTCTGTCTGTCTGCCTTTCCTCTGTGTTTCACCTTTATCTGTGTTTGTTTGGGATCTTCTTGCTCCGCCATGGGACATGTGATTTATGGGCACATCTGTTAGCCATAATAAAGCTATAATGAAGCCAGCGAAGGTGACCTTTGTGTGTACCGTATGTGTGTATACGTTTTTTTTTTTCACATGCCTTTTTGCACATATGTCCTGTTACAAAGGTTACAAGTGCACACGTTTGTGTGTTGAATGGTAAGCGAGCAATAGTGACATTTAAAATTGCTGGATGCATCCCAAAATACAGACAGAAACACTAAATACATCTGTGACAGGCTGGCATGAAACAGGACAGTGAGTAGCCATAAAATTGTGACAGAGGAGACAAAAGGGCTTTGCTGCAGAAAACTGGAAATCTTTAATGCAAGCACACACTTAGACTGCACTGCAAACAAATGTAGGCCAGATATTCCACTGGGAGCAGAGCGGCCATCATCTTACTACCAGCTATCAGGCTAATACAATATGAGGATGAGAAAGGGAGAGGGAGAGGAACAGAAGAGGATAATTTTGTGGAAAACATTCTGTAGAGGGGAAGCCAGCAGAAGCTTTAATTACCTTACTTTCACTGGCTTAGGATGCTGCATTACGTTTTAATCTGAAGAGAGTAAGGAGTGTCTGGGACAGAGACAAACGGGGAGTGAAAGTTCAAGGAGATGGCACAGCGGCGAAGAAAAGCACAGGGATGAAAACGAAAGTGATCGTTGATGGTGGAAAATACAATGACTGAAAATGGAGATATCCAAACGTAAACTTAAAAAATAAACCACAAATTCTCTGAGTACTTATGGGGCCTGTGCTTTGTAGAAATAAATGTGATCACCAGCTGCCCCTTAATTATCCGTTCCACAATCTCAAAATATGATCTGTAAATATTATTAAAACCCATCCCCATGACAGGGTTGGGTCTAATGTGCCACAACTGAGCTGTGAGTGGATATGTTTTTTCCTTAGGTTGGTCTGGATAATTGCAATGGCTTCTTTCCAAGTACTGTGGCATCCGCAAGAATTCCTATGAGGGTTTTCACATGAACTGAGGAAGCCTGTGTGTTTATGAAGCAAAGTGGGTCACTGCAAGCAGATTTTAAATCCCAATACCACAGCAACTTATCTCTAGGACTTCAATTATAGCACCAAAATAATGCTACTGCTGCTGCTGCCCTCAATTTCTCCGCAACGTCAGGGATGCTGTTACACATGATGGTGTTTACACTTTGAAAAGATGGAAAAATATGGAGGTCAGGGTAAGTAAAATACAGCAAAATAGAGCTGCTCATATTTTGAATAAAATCAACCGACTTTGTACACAACCAGTTTATTCCACATACAGAACAGAAATGCAAAATGATTTTTCTTCTACTAGTGAAGAAACTCTGATAAATATGCAACACAGTTTGTCTTACCTCCTGTCTGCTCAGCCACAGTACTCTTACCATTAGTTTCAGCATGTCAGCATGAGTCGGGGCAGACCCTTGGGCTGTAGCAAGGAGGCTCCTGCTTCCTCTCACGGACCATCAGTCTTTAACTGTAGCTTCTGACACAGCCTGGGATACTCCTTTTTAAGTGGCAAGACTCGAGAGATTATTATTTCCAGCTCATACTGAGTATGAGGGCCTAACTGTTGTTATCGTGTTTCAAAGAAATGCACTTAATCACAATCTAATGTTTTTTTTCAGCGGCACAATGTTACACGTTATGTGTTTGGTCTGTTTCTCACACTGTGATGGACCTGTGACCTGTTCAGACCGTACCCCGTGTCGTTTTGCACTTTAGCCTTAAGTTTTGACAGAAATAATATGCAGTCATTCACTATGGCATTGCTAATATTATCAGATGTCATGGAGCAACTGGAGGTAAGGAGGTAAACTACAGAAACAGTTATTTTAGGGTAACTGAGGCTGGACAAAACAGAAAAAAATGCAAGTAAAACTGCAAATATTTTATATAGAAAACATATTATTACAGCTCTTTCCTCTGAGTGTTCGCCTTTTGCTTCCTGGTCATTTTTGAAAAATATATTTATCTATTTATTGTTTATAGTATTTGAAACGATGTGCCTTTTGACCTTTTTTAAAAAAAAAATGTTTTTTGCCAACATGTCAACACAACCCATGAAAAGGGCAAAGAACAGTGAATGCACATATTAGATGTATAAATCAAGTTTATGTATACAGTAGTTTATTCCACTGTATAATATTCAAAACTATTCAGTTAGCCACACTGATACAGTTTCAATAGTACTGTAATGCTATTTGTTTACTTAGAGTTAACTAATAATTGAATAAATTTGAGTCGTGGGTAATAAAATAGCTTGGGGACCTTCTCAGTGTCAAACATGTGCGTCTTCCTTTATTCTTAGCCTTCCAAGAAAAGATTACAAACACATGGCAACAGTCTTTCCACTAAAACAGTGAGAGGGAATCTTCTGGTGTGAGGCATGTCGCACCGCCTCTGCTGTAAAATAGCTGCAACACAACATAGCTCCCACAGATATGCAACTTGTGTTCCAACATAAGGAAAATTAATCTCATGTTACATAAACACGAACGGATCTCTAGTTTGAGCAATAGATGCTGTTTGATGAGATGTATTTAGACATTTTTCAAAAGTGATTAGATTTTGGTCTGTTTTAAAAAGGTAGCTTGTCAGAGAAGCCTTGAGAGAGGGACATTCAGGCTACATGGTGGTGATCGTAATGATTAACCCAAGAAAGCTGAACCGTTATGTTGTGTTGTATGTAAAATCCTGCAGCCAGAGTTCTGATGAGAACTAACAGGAGAGATCATGTTTCTCCAGTTTTAGCTTCTCTTCATTGGCTCCCTAAATTCACAATAGAATTTAAGATTCTTCTCCTCACATATAAAGCTCTTAATGACCGAGCTCCATCATATCTTAAAGATCTCATTGTAAGGTATTTTCCTAACAGAGCACTTCGCTCCCAAACTGCAGGTTTACTTGTTGTTCCCAGAGTTTCTAAAAGTAGAATGGGAGGCAGAGCCTTCAGTTATCAGGTCCCTCTCCTGTGGAATAAGCTGCCAGTAGATGTCCGGGAAGCAGACACCCTTTCCACTTTCAAGATTAGGCTTAAAACTTTCCTTTTTGATAAAGCTTATAGTTAGGGATGGCTCAGGTAATCCTGAAACATCCCATAGTTAAGCTGCTATAGGCTTAGACTGCTGGGGGACCTCATCTGTCACACCTTTCCTCACTTTGCTCTCTTTTTCCCCCTGTTTAATTTCTCAAATGATTTTATGTGCATGTGACATTATTGTGGTCATTAACTTGTGTTTCCCTGTTCCAACAGGTATCCTTTGAATGGTGTTATGGTGTTTTTTTCCCCCTTCTTTTCCATCTTCTCAAACCCCAGCTGGTCGAGGCGGATGGCCACCCTTCCTGAGTCTGGTTCTGCCAGAGGTTTCTTCCTGTTAAAAGGGAGTCGTTCCTTTCCACAGTTGCCACAGGCACGCTCAGGACGGGAGATTGGACTGAAGACAAGTTTCGGTGCAATCTGTTGGTTTCCTTAGCTAGGATATCATTTTTTAAATTGGCTCTATATGAATAAATTGGATTATGATTACAATGAATTGAATTCCAATTGGCTTGAATTGGACTATATTATTTAAGTGCCTTGAGTTGACAATTGTTGTAATCTGGCGCTATATAAATAAAATTGAATTGAATTTAATTGAATGTGTTCCATCCATTTTTGTTGGTATCAGTTGTATTTAAGGCCTTCAGGTTTATGCTCGTCATGGTTAATAATCGCAGAAACTTGCTGATTTTTGTTGACTGGTGAGTGGTGTGAATCAACAGTTCCTGGTCACATTCAAACCCACAATGTCATGCTGAGTGTCTTTGACCACTAAGTTCACCAAATGCCTCATTCTTAGTTGTTTTTCCTCGACACGTGTGCCTTTGAAATCCCTTGCCAAAGTTCCTTTCCACTGGAATAAATCGTCCCCTGCTCTGACCTCGGCCTATCATAACGACCCAGTGAGTTACGGGCTATTAAAAATTGAAACACGGCTAATTACAGAAAGTGGTGAAGGCATCAGACTTAAGGCTGATGACTGGGACAACAGAAAAGAACAAATCAGATTTGAAAAGTAGAAACTGACCTCAATAGGAAGCAGAGGACGAGGCATGTTAATCTATCCTAGGTTGAATTTGGTGTTTGAGATGACTCCACAGATCCGTAATGTCAGTTTGACAGCCTTCACTCAGCACTTTAACATGAGATCTGTCTTGAACAACACATTTTGTGTGGAAGGAGGCCACTGCTACCACTAGAAAAATTCACAGGCTCTCGATCTAACAGAAATCCAAGCAGGTATATTGAGACAAACATAAGTATAACTTAGTGGCTGCCTGTGTCCTCTGATCTCAGTCTATGAAGAAGAAATAGGCATTGGGATTAGACACTTAAGTCTGCGTTATTTGTTACACGTTGTGACATTTCACAGCACCGCTACAGACACAGAGGACTTTTTCATCCCTGCTATCACGTCCTGACATTAACATGAAGCGACATGCTTGTTAAAACAGCAACAGCAGTCTCCTAGAATCAGTGTTAAACATGTAAAGACAGTACATTCACACTGAAAGGAGGCGTTGTAGCGTATGCGAAGGCTTGTGACAGCAAAGTACTTGAAAAAAATACAACACTTAACAACGAAGAAACATTCCATGATCATAATTCACTCAGATCACCAGTATCACACTGATGTCTCTAAGACTTTTTTCTTTCTTTTTGTCCAGTCCAAATTCTTGCAAGATGAGGGATTGGTGAATCATATGTGTGAATATTCAGCAGTCATTAAGTAGTAGGCATAGTCTAGTGGATAACTACAAGACTAGGATCAGGTAACTGCACTTTAAATGTCAAATTGCACATGCAGTAGCAAAAGCAATTTGGAGTCAGGCAAAACAAAAGCAGCTCATGTCAGCTGACAGAGCAAAAGCATAAAAAAAGAGAGCACAAAAGAGAAATGGGAAAATAAAAGAAACTGAGAGATAACAATGGTAAAGCAATTATGAAAAGCTAAAAGCAAAGCAAAGAAACTGCACAGCAAACAATAATTATAAAAGGCAGAGGCAGTTTGGAACTGAATGAAGCAAATAAAAGGATAGAAATAAGTCAAACAATTTTCAAAAACTACATAAAAAGATATATATCCATATTTATAAATTAATCTTTATATTTCCTCAGTAATCTCTTAGTTTTATCATTTTACAATTTTTTTTTCTCATTCTAAAAATCTAACAACATGATGAAAAAGCTACAGATTTCAAAGATCTGTTTGTTGCCCTTGAATTATATGGTTGATATGGGTATTTTTCTAAAACGAAAAACTTGGTCTTCAGTCTCAGAAACTTTCCCTGACATTCTTTTTATCTTAATCTTTTTACAGGCCTTGCTTCCTCCCTCTACTGTTACTCTACTGTTGTGGGTAATGCTCATCTCACTCCTTCAATAGTAAAAACTCTAATATGTTGTTTCCTTGATTTGACTATCGGTTTGTATAATTCTTTTTTCATTATTGATTAATCTGACCTTTTTTTAAATGCAATTACTAATTATTGCAGAGTCTGTAAGACATGATAAAGTACATCAATGACAATTGATTAATCCATAACTCAAACAGTATTTCACTATCATGTAATACAAACAAGCAGTAAAGCAGCTCCCAAACAAGAGAATACCAGAAAATACTCAAATAAGTCAATCAATCAGATGAATATTCATGTCACATTGCCAATCAACCTCCTGATAACAGTGTGACTGATATTGATAGATTAACAAATTGTTGCAGCTCTAGTGTTACCACAACTTCAATGTTGACATGAACGTTATTTACAAGTTAAAACCTCAAGATTTTAAAGGATAAGCTCCAGTGGACAGGAATGTGATTTAATTGACCCCAGTAACTACAAAGACCTGCACGTACATGCTCCTGGCCTGAAAGATCTGAAGAAAAGTATACAGAGCTCTGTAGAACTGTGGAGTTTGAGATCAGAAATGACAGACGGTGGCGCAAAGAGGAATCTCTAACATTGCTGTGACACCTCAAACCATCAATATTTATATTAGTGGCTACTATCATATGGTCCATTTGACGGATCGTCAGGTATAGCAGCTGTGCTATTTTCTCTCTAAAGGCTTCAAAAATCATAAAATAAAATGCAGTTATGTCACTTTCCTTGTCTGTTAGCATCATAACAATAAGCCAAATCACAACCAACTATACAATTAAACAATAGGTTCAATTCCTGTCCAGTTTTCATTGTCAGTCAGATAGAAGAGCCGTTATGCAGACTGCAGCTTGTGCTCGGAACAGTTTGATTTAGAAGTCGGTTCCTCTTTGGGAATGTAGCCCCATACTGATTGTGAATTTGTTTGCCTTCTACGCTGACTGGATTATTCTTAACTGAGGCCCAGATTAATTTAAGTTTAATTAATGTAAATTACATTAGTCTTTCTTTTATCTAACTTCAATAGCCAGGTTAGTTTGAGAAATGATATGGTATAATTTTTTTAATCTATTTTAACAGCATTTTTCTGTTAGAATTTCACAACATTTTCTGGCATATTGTTAATTTATTACAAAGTGAATAATTTACTATTTATTTTCTATTGATTTTAGTTTAGACAGTAAACTGTCATTGGGTTATAATGTGTAACTCCTTGGGGTTTGCTGTTTTATTGCTGTTTTAAAAGGGCGCATCTGATTTCAAGCAACAGAGTTATAGTGTTTTAAACTCATTTAACGTTTCTTGCTTAAAATCAGAGATGCAGAGGGTCAGTCTACCTTTAATCAGGTTTTCTCAGCAAGTTATTTTGTGCCTCTTAACCTGGCATCTCAAAGGGAGCAGAGTACCATTTTCCACATGCCCACCTATGCTGTAATGGTTCATCACAGGTCCAGAAGCACTCTGCACTCATGCTGTCAGTGGGTGCCGGTACCTGAGAGGGGTACCTGAGAGAAAAATACTGTTTTAATGCTGTTTAAACCATTTTCTACTTTTACTGGTTAGCCAACCACGTACAAGTGAAGCATTAGTAATAAGCTGGAATCTAAGTCAATTATGATATACTGTACAGCAAGATACTGTTGTGAATCTACCAGCCTTATAACAATAGACACGCATGGGAGCTTAATAGTTTTTAACAGAATCTGGTCTGATGCTGTGGACTATGTGAGAAAATGTTCAAGATATTCTGTTGCTTATGACTTTCTCTGTAGATCATTCATGCACGCAAGTTTAGCTGAATTCACTGCACAGACGTAGTCTTTAACTTACTTGAATGGTGATTTGTCAGATGATGCTGTGGTTATGAAATCAGGATCTTATTAGAGCAGAGTGATAGTTTGGAAATGCTTTAAGTGACTAAGAGTTGACACGTAGTCTGAATGAGCTGCTTTTTGCTCACAAATGTTGACAGATTTAGCTGTCTGACAAAAGAAACTGAAAAATATGCAAAAAAGAGAAGGGAATTCAAGTGTATTGGTATAGACTTATACTGTTTGTATATTAAAAAGGGTCAAATTTGGAGCAGGTACAGAGCATCTTGACCCATTTGAATCTAGCTGAGCTGACCTGCCGAGTGATTCAAGCCCCAACTGCAGCATTTTGTTGTGATAGTCCTTCTTTTCATTCAGTCAGACAAAAAATATTTAAATTCATTTTAAAAGTCAGTTTTTGAGCAGACTAACATGACAATTCTCTTGTTTCTATCGTCATGGAAACATGCTGAGAGTAAAAACAAAAAGCGACTGAATCAAATTATAATTTGAAATCTTTGGTGTATGAGACAGGAGCCCTTCAATGTGGATTTTATGGCCTTTTAAAAATGATGCAACCGTCACTGTGTGACTATTTCAATAAATTAAATGACGCTGTTTTCCTCTGTGAAGTCTTTCTGTGTCCAGTAGCATGAAAAATCTGCAGAAATTGTATCTGTGGACATGAATCAATAGATTATGTTTTCATGACTATTTCACATTTTGCTGTGAGACAGAGTTTCGTTCAGGTTATTATTCTGTCCTAAAATGTATTACTGGCAGCACATATTTTACTTCTTGACTTCGGAATGAAAAGTTGAGATTGGCATCTCTAACAGAAAGGCGTGAGGGACATTGGCTCTAATTTATTCATAAAGCCTATAAAAAATTGCCAGTGCACATCGCTTCCCCAATTAACTGGTCCCATGAGCCTTATTTGACTCGTTCAAGTGGTCTGCTTCTGCTTGAGGTCCCACGCGGTAAACACTGATCGTGGGAAAACTGCTTTTAGTTTCCGTGCTGCACACATAAACACCACATTAATACCTGTACCTTTAGTTCAGTTTAAAACAGGATTACAAACTACTCTGCTCTGGATTACAGCTGTTTTAACTGGGTTCACGTTGTCTTTAACCACATTTTTACTGTTTGTTGTTTCCTTTCGGGGTTTTACTATGTTATTTTCAAGTTGGATGATTCTTTTTCATGAACTTAATCAGCCTTTTTGGCTTAAGCTTAAACACAATTACTAGAACAATGACTTTATACCTGCCTAAATTCAAACATCAGAAATGAAGAATGTGTGAAATTCAGCAATAGTTTTTTCTTATTTTAATTAAAAAAACAAAGAGTAACAGAGATTAGACAGCGCATTTACCTGTGCACACAGTCCCTTTTTTTAAACCACGGAAAATGAATTAATGCATGACAAAAAAAAACGGCAATCTTAAACAGCAATAAATAAGTGCCAAAAACACTTTGAAAACTCATACCAAATGCACCAAAAATAATGAGATGCCAGCTTGAATGTTTTTGCACAATGTTCTGACAATAGACGATATGTCTACCTCATGATTAGCTCCTTTCACAATGACAGCCTGGAGTTTAAGTCATACAACAGTCTTTGAAACTAGGATACATGCGTTTTACCATTATTGCCTTTATCATAAACAGTTTTCTCTCTTTTTACAACATATATTTCTAGAAAATAAGTCTTGAAGTGTTCATTTTATGCTTCTCTATTCTACCGTTTCTGATCACAAAAATCACAAATAATTTGACTCTTTATGCTACAACATTCCAATATACTTACTTACAGGGATCGACGTCCCTTTATTGTTTCACTTGGCATTGCAGTCATGATGAGGGGAGGACAAACATTGCGACCTCTAGGAAAAGGGAGGAGTCTGTCATTGGCTACCTCTGTACTGTGCTACTCGAGGACAGAGGAGGGAGGGGGACGTACACAGCAGTTGGGCCGCCTGACATTTTGCAGCATTGACCTGAAAATGTTCTGCTGCCTTCTTTTGTTCTTTTTGCCATGTAGTGGCGAATCAACAGTAGAGATTGACTTTCTGAAGGAGGTCTGGGCTATTAGTTTCCTCTCTTGCTCCTTGATTTTAGTCTGCAAGTGACTCTGAATGGCAAAGCCAAGGGATTCTGGGTCCACAGAAGCCCCGTAGACCTCCCACGTCATCCCTTGTTCATCCCAGACAACATCATGAACACTTTTCCCTTTCGGATTCCCTGACTGGTCATCCTCCTCGTCGTTTCTCTCAGGTTTTATCTTGTGATCAGAATTTGTCTCCTTCACCAAAGCTTTATCTTTAGTTAGATCTGATTTGGCTGCAGCGTTTGCTGTTGTTGTAGGCAGGGCCTGCTTGGCCTTGGCTGTAACAGCAGCCTGTGACGGCGTAGCATTGTTTCTGTCAGCAGTTCCACTCTCGGAAGCACCGGCTGTCCCTGGGGGTGTCCCTGCTTTGAAAGAAGGAGCTGTTTTTTCCACAGATGCCTGAATTACACTTTTATTTTGGGAGTCACTTGCATCCCCTTGATTCTTGTGGTTGCTATGTTCAATGCTGATTTGATAAACTGGTTGAATGTTGCACAGGGCTGATCCTGGTTCTTTAGGCTTGGCTCCCAGCCTGGAGTCAGGCTGTTGGGGCAAAGTTTCTGAATTGAAAGCAACGTTTTGTTTGGGGCACATCTCTGCCTCAACTGTGAATCTCTCTGACATCTGATCAGTGGTGGCAGATAGGGAAGTTGTGTACATCTGATGGAGACCCACACCGTCATTAACCTGATAGACTACAGCCAGGCTCTGCGCCTCATCCCAAGGGGCAGCACCACAGCTCGGTCTCCGAGTTGCAGCAAAGGGCAAAAGACTCGGACTTGTGGCTACAGCCTTACTGGATGTGTTAGCTACAGCCTGTACCTCCATATCATGACACTGCTTGACTGGGGCTGTTGATGGGGATGAGGTCATAGTCGAAGCCTCCCTGTAGAGCTTGTCGCGCTTCTGTCCTGCAAAGACAACTGTGGCAGTGTGGCTGGTGGTCTCAGCCACCTGCCCACATATTGGCATGTTTTGTGTAGCCTGGGGCGAAGTGGAGGAGTCCTGTGAACACACAGGATTATGTTTATCTGAAGAGACTTGTGATCTCTTTACTGATGGAATTTGTTTCTCTGGCTGTGTTGAACACAAATTCTCATTTGTAGGCCTAGCCTCTGCTTCTTTACTTGTAGATGAAGGTTTAGTGGAGGTAAGGGGAGGTAAAGTCTCCACGCTTTGTTTAGATTTTGGTGTAACAGAGCTTGCTGAACAGCTTTGTAAGTGATCAGACTCTTCAGTGTTCTGTGACACAGCAGTATCCATAATTGGAGCTGAAATACTCCCTTTGATATCTTGATGAGATTCAGATGCTGCACTCCTTGATTCACTGACAGTGTTAAGGTTTTTATGTTTATCACCGATCTCTCGTGCAGTGGCTTTGGCTGAGGATTTCAGCTGTGTGTGCTCCTCGTCTGGCCCACTTGGCCCTTTTATTCTGCAGTCATTGCTATGCGTGTCGACCTTCGACGCTGTAACAGCAGTCAACAAACTGGCCTCACACACATCTTTTTCACTTGCCGGGCTTAACATTTTCAAATTGGCATTAGAATCCCTCTGGTCTACTCCTGTCTCACCCACACCTTGGCTCGTTCGTGACAGGTTCGGCAAGGGCTGCTCTCTTCCTGTCACAAGCTCAGACTTTGTCTGGTTTCCATTGCTTGGTAGTGGATTATCAGACACAGTGCTGCTAACTGGTTCACCTCCCTTGGCAGCGGTTTTCTGGGTATGCTGGATGATGTTGGCAGGAGCAGTTGTAGAAGATAGGCTATCCTGTTGGTCAGGAGACGTGGGGGAGGACTTTGGAGAAACCTGAGAGACTTTGAGGTGGGGCTCATTGCCCCAGTTGGCATTGGACTCCTTATTTCCAAGCGAGTCTACCACAGCCAGCTGAGGCACCATCTGGACTGTCACTGTCCTTTTTGGGTTAGTTCCCATGCCGAATTCACGGTTTCTGTCTTTTAATGAAGTCGTAATCCAAAGATGGACACAGATGCACAATCAGCTGCTTTATGCACTCCTTAAGGGAAGAAAGAAGAAATAGGTTAAATTTGTTTTTAATGATTAAACTTATCATAGTATTAATGAGATGAATATGCACAAAACATTCTTTAAAAATCGATGGCCAAGCATCAGAGTAATCGGTTACCTGTATCGGCTTGATGTAAGTGTATGTGTTTATGATGCTTTGATTAAAAACTAACTTATGTCATTGCAATGATCAAATGAATCATTTAAATGATTTGTAGTGATGCTGACTTTATGCATTTAAAATGTTATTCAAATAGACATGGTCTTTGTACAATGATTGATGAATGAATATTCTTATATAAGACTGAAAAAAAATCTACTTTTTTTTCCTGTTGCTTTTTTGCTCGATAAACATTATCAGATATTTTATAAAAAATGTTATCCAGTTGGATCATACTGTAAAAATCTAAATAACACAGGAAAAGCTATGAAAATCCTTAGAGAGGATTGAAAATACTGTGTCACGCAAAATCAAAACAAAGTTTACCAACCTATGAGTAAAATGAGCAAAGTACAGCGCGTCGGCATAAATAAAGCCTGAACGTGCAAGTGATGAGGGATATTTTTGATAAGAAACTGTATTCTTGTCTCCTTTAGTGGTGTTGCATTAAACCCTTAAACGATCTTCATCCAATCCACTCCACCTAGCAGCATATCATTCATTCACACAGTGGTAGAGTATCATTCTTGGTGTTGTAAATATGTAAAATAATCAGTTGTACATTTACTGAAAAAAAGTTGACCGATAAAACCCACTGAGGGGTACGTGTGACTTTAATATTGAGTCAGTTTTGTTCATCACTGTGTTGCATGACAAATGTCAAACTACCCACTTGGCAACATTAGAATTTGCTAGATTTCATTCATCAATATGTAATGTATACCCCCCCTCCTTTTTTTTTTTTTTTTACAAACATATGGTTGTAGAAGATTTTTTTTTAAAGCAGCATTTATTTCTTTTTTACATTTATTCCTGCAAAATGCAGCTCAGTGGAAAGTGCACACTGAAAACAGAACTACTGTTGCTTTGTCCTGTAGCCCTTTCAAAGAAAAAGCAAGATTCAATGTCAAGATGCCTTTAGATCTTCCTGTTCTCAGTAATGAATGTGGTGTAAATTCTAAGCCACGGCCTGCAGTCTCACATATTTTTTCTCTCCGAGGCCTGTTGAAGGACTCAGTCTCTCCTCAACATGTCAAAGCATCTGGCCATTTCTGAAAGTGAGGTGCCATTACTCAGCAGGCCATTGGATGATGATGATCCATTGGAGTCAAACAAAATGAAGTGAGCTGTAGTGAGCTGAAGTGAATGTAATCATACCAAAACAGCGTTTGGGCTTCATTTAAAGAGGATGACGAACCAATGATGACAATTAAAATAATATTAAACTCGTAAACACGTTTTTTTTTCTTTTCTTTTGGTGGTCTGCTTTTCAACAGCAGCATAGTCCATATTGTTCCTTTTTTCAGAGGGAGAGCAACCAATTAAACAGATGTTGTACAGCTGTAGTGTACAGCTGTTGTGAAGCTGTACAGGTCATATATTTGATTATTTTTCGTCACACTTATTCAACAGTGATGATCCGTGAGTTGATGAACACGCATGTTAATAGGACACTTGGTAACCTGTAAGCGTTATTCACAAGTGCGGATGGGATAATTAAATGCTTGGTTACTGGTTTGGGTCATGGGCAGGTTTAGCCCATCTGTATGTACCACTGTGCACCCGCGTGTCTGTCGTGTAAGCGCAAATTTTTATCGAAAGCATATCCTGACTGTCATTTCATATTCGGCATTGGAACGCCTGGTTTGGTTTTTTTTTCTCTGCCTGCAGCGGTTTGGAAATGGCAGAAAGAGGGAAGAGAGTGCATGCACAAAGTAAATTCATGCAAAACGTAGCCTGCGTTCAAGTGATGCACTCAACCTATCCAGGCCAATTAAGATCTATGTCATGCCTGTGGTCTCTTTTCCCAATCAAGTACAAAAAGCACCAGATATGTGCATCTTCGATTTGACCTTGCAGAAGAATGAAACATTTAAAGCACTGAAATCACATTCTGACAAAAAAATAACACGGATGGTTTACCTTGATGTCCCGTGCCGTTGGGTGCCGTTTGCGCGTCAGTGTTTGTGAGATGAGGCAAAACCCTGGAAATGAATATGGAAAATCCAACCCTGTGTCGGTGACACCAGGCCACGCCTTCCACCAGAATATGAGTCTAAGAGATATCGATCCTCCACGACCAAGCGCAAAATTCAAGTCCCCTGATTGACTGACCGTGCGCAATGAGTCACCGCTCACCGACCGATGGATGCTGCCTCTGAACCCTTTGTTGCCGCTGGCTCAAGCTTACGGAAAGAGGACCTTTGATTAAACGGCATGGTTAATACTATCCCAGAGCGACGAGATGGTCCATGCGGGCAGCGAGGTGCTGCAGATGAATGGATGAATGGGAAAGAGGAGGAGAATGGAGGCAGTATTGTGACAGGCGTTCACTGGAGGGTCACTTGCACTTGAAATTGATTACTTTCAGCTCCTGGCTCTGCATCCTAAGAAAAACAATAATTTCACAGGAGAAGGGAGGAGATACTCAGATGTACCCTTTTGTACCTTTCATTGATCAATTTAATATGGAACCTTCTTTCTTTGCGGACGTTTGGAGGGATGCAGGTTCTGTTTCTAAATGACATCATATACTTTTCATTATTACGGCAGTAGACCTTGCGGGGAGGTCTGCTTAATGAATATCTTCATGGGGGCACATACTGAAGGTTAGACTTCTCAAAGATGAGGTTAGGCTGTCTTTCAAGAAATTTCAGACCCGTTCAGAAAAGTTTCATTAAGCAATTTCCATTTTGTTTGAGGTCATATGCTCAAATGATAGATGCTTAATAACGTCAAGGTCTAAGATAAAATAATACTCTGCCCTATAGATGAAAAGCTGCAAATAAGAATGTGATCACAGAGCAAAATAAACCAGCTGTAGAGGAGCAGTAATATGCACTTCCTGCCTTACTACTGACAGATATACTTAAGAAAAAACATGTTCTCCATCACACCGCTGAAAATGTTAGAAAAAAAGGTCTGAATTGCTGTGCTGAACGATGTGGACCAGAAGGCACACACCTGAACAGGATGCCTTATTGTCAATGAGAAAAACTGCAAAGGAGATGCCATGTGATTCACAAACGCTATCAGAATAGAACAGTAGAATCAGGTGAGCATAAAGGTGCTAACTCAGAACAACTTTGCAACGATTTGCAATAACTCTTCCCTTTACTTGGGCTAAAATCATGCTGCACACTTAATTAATTAATTAATTAATTAATGTGAGGGCCAAGGATCCAGGTATTCATTTCAATATGTTGTCCATTGGTTTAAAATAATTATCCATTTATTGAAAAAAAAATATTGTTGTTTGATTTTTATCAGCATATTGCTAAAGTGAAAGGGGCATTGGGTCTCACCATTTTATAAAAGACAATTGCAGATATCCTAATGATTTAAATTGCTCACTTTACCTGAAATATGAATAATAGTTCTTAGGTTTGTATTTGGTTTAAGCTGATTAGAAAAGCTCACAAAATAATGAGGAAATTATTGTCTGAATCACTTTGAGGAGCATTAAAGAATAACTTCTGCTATTTTCTGTTCTCTTATTAGAATCTGAAGCAATTTTTCTTACATAAGACAACCTACTGTATATCTTCAGGCTGTGTTGGTAGAATAAAACAAGCTAAATCAATCCGGTTGCAAAAAATAACTAGCATCTTCAATTCTTTATGTCATTTATACATATAACAAATATTCTATTGAGAAATTTGGTGGCAGATTAATATTAGCAGACTTGGCCTGTCTTCACCAGAGAAAGGAGGTCATGTGTCATATGTACTTAAAAGAACAATCAACACTGTTATATTTTAATTGGCTGCTATGCTCACATCATCAAGGGAAATATTGTAAAGATTAGAAGCTAAAACAGGCAGAACCACTACGCTGTGACACAAGATCAAAGAAGACAAATTGGAGCATTTGTTGAGTTCTTCAGGTATAATAAAAATGCTTGACAAAGGGTTCGACATCATGTCTGTCAGAGGTGTAAGGTAATATTATCATTAAAGGCTACTTCCTGGCTCATCCTCGGCTAATCTCTCAGAATATAATGATAAAGTAAGTGGTTACTGTGGGGATTCAGGTTCCAAATATAGCCTGGGTCGTACACAGGAGTTCCTCTTGGGTTGCAGTAATTGTATGGGATAGACCTCCAGCCTACAAAAGCCCAGAGGGACTGATTAGGTGAAAGGGTAGAGCATGACTTAATTAAAACAGAGTACACCAGTGGTTAGCATCTCAGGATTAGCTGCATACATCACCGATAAAACAGATTGCAGCTGGAGGATGAGGACTTGAGAGCAGAATAACGTGTCGTTACTTGTTTTGTATTGCCACCATTTCAAAAAGTGACTTGACATTAAATGACATAGAATTGAATAAATGCAGGTTTAATACCCAATATTAACAGCATGATATGACCGGTCTATCTTAAATTTGATATAAATTAAATCCAGCACACAGTGTCATGCTGCAAATACAGCATCATCTAGTGGTTAAATTTGGAAAGGCAACAACTTATCTGGGGTTCATTTACTCAATTCTTATGTGGCCAGCAAACAAATTTCAACTAAACTGTATGTAGTTTTGGTTGGCCTGTAATCTGGTAAACTCCCACAATTTATATCTGCCTCACAGCTGCAGTTGAACATATAGGATTGATATTAACTCTATCTACTGATGCAAGGATAATGAAAGTATTGCCCCCTGGGCACAAATGGGTTAAATATACAAGCAGCACACAACGGCCATGAACCACACAAATAATTTGTCATTGACCGATACCTCCAACTGAGTGTGCATCTTCATTTTGCACCATTTCACATGATAATGTGGTAGTTTTATCTGTTTTTATTTTAGTTTCATCCCATTTTTTAAATTTTGTGTCATATTCTGTATACTTCCAATCACCGTTGTTGTTTAGTAGCCTAGTTTTGGCTGTTTTGCTGCAGTGCTATTTATTTTTTATTTTTCACTGTTTTATATCTTAGTGTAACCTTCTCACATTTATTTGATCCTATTCTGTGTGCCTGTTTGTGGCCATTTTGTAGCTTGTCGTTGCTGTTTTGCATCTTGTATTGATCATTTGTGTCTTGTATCATTCTTTCTTGTTCCCCAATTTGGTCTCTATATATCTAATGTGACCAAGTTTTCATCTATCAATGGTGGTCTTCGGTTTTATTGTGGTTGATTTGTATCTAATTTTGGTAATTCTACTGCTCTTTGTAGGCTTTTTTTGTTTGTTCGTTTGTGGTAACTCGGGATATGTTTATGATCGTTTTGCATGTCTCTATTTTCTCTTGTCACTTTACAATTTGAATCTTATTTCGATATTTTACATTGCACTGTGGCCATTTAGTAGCAAAAATGTAGATGTTTTTTTGCCTCTGCTTGTTCTGTGCCATGTCTTCACTCTCAGTATTTAAATGTGTCTCCTCTCAAACTTGCCATTTCTGCATGTTTATGTGGTCGTTTCTTTTAGATTTAGGTTGTTTTGGGTCACAGTCTAGACAGTTTGATCTCTTTATTTTACACATCCTTCTAGCCTCTTATAAGACTACAAAGACTACAACTTGTGTCAAATCTGCCCGTTACTGTACATTGACTGTGAAGCAGCCAGTACAGACAGCAGTGCCTAAACATTAGATGGCGCTGTAACAGCGTGGGTTCAAAACATGGACTGTTGTTTACGTTCAAAGACATCATGTTGTTCAGAATCTCTACTAAACTTAACCTGATTTTCTCGGTGTATGTTCCCATGTTATCAAAGTATACTTTAATCAAATGTTCAAAATAATATCTTTGTAATTAATAAGTCTAAAATTTTCAAAAATCTTTATTTTATGGTGGCTGCCTGGTTTGGGAGTAGCTGGGTTTTGGTCTGAACCTGAATGCATCGGAGCCTGAGCTGTTGTCAAGAGAAACGTTGTTGCTAACCTTTTCCCCACACAGGATAGCTTCAAAGTGGAGGTAAGCATTTTAGTCTGGCACATTTTTTCAGCGATAGAAGCGCGAGATTAACCGCAGCTGCCTTTTTATCATAGATACTATCACTCAATACGTTCACGACGTTGTTTTATCCTAATAAAATCGCTAGCTAGCTAACAGTGAAATGAATAACAACGGCAACCTGTTGTTTGAACTGTCACTCCAGAGTTTTGAAGCTAGTCTATTTAGCCAATTAAAGTCAAGGGGAACTAACCAACAGTTTACTTACATTACTGTGCATTGTTTGCTTAAGTGCTTCTAAACTCGTTGTACATTTGCACTTACACAGAGTGACCACGTCTGAACAGAAGTTAGCATTAGCATTAATGCTAGCCTGCCACCACAGCTGCATTGATTTGGCTTTGGCAGGGTGCAGGCATCTGTGCCCGTTTCACTGAAGGTGGGGTAACGCTGTGATTGCTGGTTGTGTGTTTGTATTCCATCGTGCCCCTTTAGACTCTGACTCGCTCAGACACTCATCGGCGAACACCGTGATTAGGTTTTAATTGCGTCTCAGCTACTTGCAACGGTGGCCATTGTTGCTGTGACTCAAACAGACCAGTGGTGTCAGCAGCACTTGTCCTGCTGCTAACATTACACCAGATCTAACGTTCATGACCCTGTTATACTGTAAGCTTACTAATTTGCATTAGTTTGGTGATAAAACACATTAAGACTCACTTGGAGGAAGACAACATGGGGAAATGTATGTGATATATTATCTATTATGTTTTCATTATCGTAATTATCGGTATTTTTTTGTATTATTTACTTTCCTTTAACTTCAGAAACCATTTGTTTTATTAAATGGCTACTCATGTTAGATCATCTGAATTTATTTTCAGATTTTACTTTTCTGTACGTAGCTTACACCTGCAAAATACAACCTTGTTGCTTCTAAGTGTGCCTTATGAATACATTTGACTTTGACCCGGCTGGTGAAGCTGTGGCGCTGCTGTTTGTGTATGTTGTGCTTCAGTATTGCAGAGCCTTCAATTAAGCTGTAAACGGCAACAGAGCCTAGCATTTGTGATAACCTGTTCTCTGTGATAAGCTATACTCGTTTTTCTCTGTTGACATAGACCCGTGCATGTTTGTCAAAGGCATTGTGTTGACATTTCCAGGAAAGCGCAAAGCGCCTCATTTACCCACATGCTTGTAAATTAGATGTAAAACGATAGGAGTCATTCGCTGGTTCATATTCAACGAAACGGATTGAGGAGAAAATTAGGCGATGTTACATTTGACTGGTTGTTTCCTAAAATATCGGTAAACAGTGTATTTGTTTTCTGCTTGCCTTCCAGAAATGTTTGGGTATATCTGGCAGTATGTCTACACGTCGTTCCTGAGATACTGGCTGAAGTGGCTCATCAGACAGGCAACAGGAAAGTGTGAGCTGCAGAGGATATGCTCCGGATGCAAGCCAGGGGCATCGAGGACAACCAAAGCAGGTGAAGTGTTTCACTTTACCACTATTGTTCTCGGTAAACAGTTACTCCTTTACACTAATCTTACCCATGCTTCCTTTTCTAGAATACTCTCTTCAGTCATCTAAGAACAAGGTAGGAAAATGTTGAAACTGTCAGGTTGGTTTTGTCTCTGATATCGAGGATAAGTCCTGGGTAACTGTTCACTCAGCGACGCTGGTGGATCGGGAACAGCTTTCAGTTGGACCATTTCTCTTATGTTCTTGATACACCCTTTGGAGGACTAATTCATAACCATTTGGGCATAAACCTGCTGATTGACAGCAAGCGACTGATAACTGCAAAGTAACTTTATTAATGATCTTGATCAAGTTATTGCATGGCAAAAAAAGATCAATAATTTGCCGTTACAACAACATTTAGGATTCACTTGCCTTTCTTTGCTTTATTTCAGGAATTAGATTGAGGGATTTTCCTAAATTTGAGGAATTAGAGAATCACATTTGTAATTAATGACCGCTGGGATAGGCTCCAGCCCCCCCCGCGGCCGGACCGACGGATTAAGCGGGTTCAGAAAATGGATGGATGGACATTTGTAATTTAATATCTTGCCACACAAGCAGAATATTTTTTGCTTAATGTAGTTAGTTGTAGATGTGTGAGACTCCTTTGTGCTAACAAACTGCAATGAAACACAAGCGCGGGCAGACAAACTGAAAGGAAATCTAATCATAAGGTGCACTTTTTTAAAAAGAAAATCTAAAAAATGATCGAACTGCAGCCAACTTCAGATTAGAGTGGGCTGTGCTGCTTCACAGACATTGTAAACTGACCTCTTTGTTATCTTTCAGACGGCCGGATGTGTGAACTTAAATATCACATTTTCTGAGCCTAATCAGCCCTTATCTGTCCCCACACTTGCCAAGTTCAGATAAACTTACTCTACATGTCATTTACAATTATAGCTTGATAAGCATTTTGCGATCAAAAGTCCATTCAGTGTTCAGTCCGAGGTGCTGGTTCATCTTGTCCTCTCTGATGAGGTTCATTTTGAAAAACATAGATTTAATAAAAAAAAAAAAAAAAGTCTCTGTCTGTTGATGATCAAGCCAGCGACTGTCTGATGCCTTTCTGCTGAATTGTTTTTCTGTTGCCTCCTACCATGTGTGTTATTCCTCTGCAGGTTTTAAGAGGAGCCTTGGAAACCAGAAAGGATAATTTGGAGCAATGTGTGGATCAAATTATGAAAGAGAAGCACATCAAACCCGAAAAAGATCCCCAGTAAGATTATTTCTCTTACTTTAAAGCTGTTGGTCACCTGCAATATGTTCATCTTTAACTTTGATTTTTGATTAGTCAGTTATTGGTCCTCTCTCCATTTATTTTATTTATTTATTTTTTAAGGTTCAAGGGGAGCCTGCACATCTGTCTGCTGCAGATAACGGGATACAGCAGCTTGTATGTATCTGTAGAAGACTTGAGAAAGGAAGTCTTCAGCTCTGAGGACCCTGAACACGAGGCCATGCTTTTGAAGGTGTGCATTCCTGCTACTGAATCCACACATTGTGTTTTAAAGTTTCTTCATTTAGAAAACCTTGGGCATTTTGGGTTTTCAAAACACTCAAACGCAGACAGTCATATGCAAAAGATCATGAGAGGCTGAATTGTTTGTACTTTCAGCTCTGGGACCTGTTGATGCCAACAGTCAGACTTGAGTCCAGAATAACCAAGCAGTGGGGAGACATTGGATTCCAAGGAGATGACCCCAAGACTGACTTCAGAGGGATGGGCCTGCTGGGTCTAATCAACCTCGTGTGAGTACTTAATGCATAACAGTGAAGCCTTTTATTTATCAACACAAACTCATATGAAAACATCCAGTATGTACATCTTATGAAAAATGTTGGCTTTTATTTTTTTCCACATATTTGGACAGGCAGACATTTGACCTTCTTCAAAATAGTACTTACAGAGATAGGTGGCAGGTCTTTACACAGCTGTACAGCAAATTCCACAAACATTCATACAATACCAATGCTGTACAATTTGATTTCCTTTTGAATATTCTTCCTGATAAAGTGAGCCCACCCCTGGCCTCTATAGGTCACCAGAAACAACTCCTCATTCTGCTTAACTGGCTGCCGTCTGATTACTGACATGTTTGACCAGCCTTCAGTACACAGTTTCTGCAGCTGCATGATCATTATACTCCTTCATTGGTTGTTTAAAGCATAGTCATTGAGCCATATAGTCTCCTTCATTGATTTAGTTTTATGGAATTGTGCCTATAGGTTTATACCTCAGTCATGGTTAAGTACCCTGTATTGTTACCTATCCTTACTTTCTTTACTAACAGAATGTATTGTAATTAAATTGATTTCCTGAGTTTTCATTGTTTAAAAAAACAGAAACAAAGGAAAGCTCTGCAGCTAACACACTCATGGTAAAACAACAGGGCTCACTTGACTCCAGAGGGCCTAAGCTACATATATATCTAGCTTAATCACAAGTGAGCGTGTGTTTTGTTGTTACTGCTGTCTCATCTCTAGAATTAGCTGAACGGGTCGAGGAGTATTTTATGGTGGCCTTTAATGTAACTGCTGTGTTTTTTTTAATTTTTTTATGCTGTCCTCAGCTTTTTCAGTGAAAACTACACAGCAGAGGCTCGTCAGGTGCTGTCTCATGCAAACCATCCGAAACTGGGGTAAGAAACTTCAAGAGTTCGCATTGAAGTTGCGTCAAAGGTTTCATCTCCCTACGATCTCTCTCGGCACGCACTTTATACTCCGTGTGAACTCTATTTATTTCAGGTATTCATACGCCATAGTTGGCATCAACTTGACAGAGATGGCCTACAGCCTGCTGAAGAGTGGTGCTCTGAAAGCACACTTCTACAATACAGTCCAGGGCGCCCCTGAGCTCACACACTTTCATCAGCTATACTGTGAGTTATAGCATCAAACAAAGCATCTTCTGTTCTTCTATGCCTCTTTGTCTCCTCGTGGCATTTTCTACAATGTGTGTGGTTTTCTTCTTCTAGGTTATCTGGCGTATGAGTTTGATAAATTCTGGGTGGCAGAAGAACCAGAGAGCATCATGCAGTTCAATCAGTACAGAGAAAAGTTCCATAACATAGTCAAGACAAATCTGCAGGACCCCGACGTGTCTCTCAGACTGACGACCAGTTCTAATTAACACGTGACCCTTGGCCTCCTCGTCGCATCGATCTGATCGAAGGAAGCAAGACTGTTCAGCAGGAGCAGTGATGAACGTCAACACCATAACAAACAAATGCGTTTTTATTCGGTTTAGTAACTCATGCGTGATGCTCAGTCCACCTTAATACAGTGATAGTGAAGGTTTTCCACATAGAGCACAAGCCTAACTCCCTATACCTCGAAAATAACCATTCCAGTGGGGAAATTGTTTATGACGGAGAAATGAGAGCTGCTGCTGAGGACTGAGGGGGGTGATAATGACTCGCTCAAACTTAATATAAAGAAATGACTTTACCTCTCTGACGCTCCTTTGTGGCGCTCCCTTCTTGTGCTCCAAGCTGTGCATGGTTTAATACGCCTCGACTCATGTCATTAATGTTTTCTTTAATATAAGGGATGTGAAACTCAATATAGTTGTGCCCCCCCCCCCCAGTTTCCATGAATTTGTACGTCTGAAGAGTTTTTATTACTTGTTATTTTTATGCTGTGATATTTACTTGTGATGAAATGGTTCTCACATCTTGCTCAAAGTTATTAAATCAACATTTGATTTGAAATGTTTGTTTTTTTTTGCATGTAAAAAAAAGGGAAAAAGTACACAAACGGACGCAGTATTTGTAAAACAAGTCGCTTATATTTAGGATTTACAGAAACATGTTTTAAACATAATTACGGTTGCAAATGCCATTTTTCAAATGTTCATGTGCATCAGCACTGCTCTGAGCTGCCTGACATGGATAACTGGCTTATTTAGATTTACAGGCTTTAAAGTGCAAATTCAACTTGTATCCAAGTCATTCTCCCCGCACAATGACTGCATTTGGCTCATTGTGATCAGTTATAAATATGGGAGAAACTCTGTGTGTCCTCTTCTACACGTAAAGTTAAACACGATGCTCCGTTTGTGAGGAACAATGGTCTCCTTTGTTGCCACAGGGAAAGAAATTGCTGAAAGCCATAAAGAGAACCGATGTTAAGGTTTTTGTTTTTTTTACAGGGTATTTATAGTCAGACACGAGATTCTCAGTTTGTTGCTTCCATCCTCTTCTTTGTGGCCATCATGGCCCTCTTGATTTGCTCGAATGAGACGAACATCACGACATTCCATGATCCCAATCTCAGAAACGAGGGCACAAATCTACACAAAAGCAGACCAAGAAATCAGGTATAAGATATTCCTAAACGAGCGTTTGAGCTGGGGTCACATGGAAAATCTTACCCTTTGTAGAATGCTGTTGGTCCTTCTTTGGTCATCATGGTCCACGCACAGTTGATGGCGCTCTTGTACTGGCCTGGTGGGGAGTTCATGTATCTTGTTTTCACCACATCTACTGGGGAAGCGATCACCGTCGTAACGAAGCCGGCACCAAATGCAGACACAAAGTGGCACGGCAGGTTGTCTGTTAAGAGAGGAGAGAAAAGAACAGAAACAAAGATGAGTCAGAACAAGGTGCTTCAGCGGGAAATACATGAGCAGATACTACAATCTTGTGAATGGGGCGATATGAAATCATAGTAACTCCAGTATTCACTGTGAGGTGAAATTACATAATGTTCCGTGCTGAGTCGACAGGTTCACTGTTATCAGCTGTCTGATAGGTGGGTTTAGCCCAATCAGCAGCTGTCTCTCTGAGGTGGTGGTGTGCATGAGTGTGTGTCTGCCACACTTACCTGACAGGAGGTTGTGTCTAAGAATGGCCTCCTTGATCAGGTCGTACGTAACCAGCTCTGTGCAGTTGACCAGTGCGTTTCTTGTGATGTTGGGCAGTGTTCCTGGATGACAAATTCATATGGCTCAATATGTTATCGAAAAGGGAGTTCAAGGTCGTGTTCTTTCATGGTGTCTAAGACTCAAACGGCACCTTTCCAGAGCCCACGCAGGCCCTCGGTCTGGAAGATTTGTTTATAGGCTTGCATTGTGCCGTTGTAGCGACGAGCCATGCCATTAAGATTCATCTGGGCTTGGAATCGAACCTTGACCACGTCGGTCGGTTGAGCAAAGGACACTGCCATTGCACCGGTTGTGCAGCCAGCCAGGATCCGTATCAACACATTTGGGTCTGGAGGAACATGTACAGATGTACAATCAGTTTAAACAATCTTATCTTTATACAGACTGCTGCAAAACTGCTGCAATTTTAACACTCAGAGACAGATAAATGTATATTTCAAATCCAGTTTTCTTTCCTTCATCACACTTTGTCTGCATTCAATGATCTGTATCTCATCTACACAATCTATCCTCTTTTGCTCTCCATTTTCCCCTCTTATTTGAGTGGTGGTGAAGCTTTTCCTTATCTGAACTGGCTTTCCAGGAACAGAGTATTTTATGTAAGAGAGATTGTAAAAACCCCTGACAGCTATATCTTATTCTGAGCTATCCAGACATAACTGGCTTGAGCCGACATGCCTCTTTCATCCACATTTTTTTTTTTCTCTGTGACAGTTGGACATTGATATCTATGTGTAACCCATTGCTGTCTGTTTTCTGGACCTCAGCAGTAGCCACTTACTGTCTTTGCCACCAGTGTAGAAGTCTCTGACACTGTCATAGAGGCCTATTCGGATGGAGGCGAAGCACAGCTGTCTCTGCAGTCCAGCCACCAGCCCGTTATACAACGACTTGGGTCCTTCTGTCCGGATCATGGTGCCGATTGTACCGAACACCCCTCTGTAGCGGATGCCTTCCACTGCACTCTTCTCACCCTGAATCTGGGGACAAACATTCAAGGCCAAAACCCATTTGAAATTGTGCTGCCTGCTGCTGCAGAAGGGTCAGTATGCAGAACTGATTCAGAGGTAGCTGAAGGAAACAGTGTTAGAAATCGAGATCGCAATCCCAGTATGATGTCAGATGCATCTCAGCGTACCTGTAGTCTGACTTTGGCCGTGTCCAGTGGAAATGTGATAATATCAGCTACACAGGCTGCTGCCCCAGCGCTCGCCATCTTCACCCCCAGAGGAGGAGGAACATCTGAGGGTTTGAGTCCCACCATGTTTCTTGGCACTGTGCAGAGAGGTGAACACCGACATACAGAGACACACGTGCAATGGAAAATCAGTGTTGGATTCTCTCTCAGAAAACCACTACATAAACATTACCCTCACATACTCGTCATTCATTGTTGTCAGTGAGCCACAGTGAGCTGATAATGATTGAATTGATGACATATAAAACACACTTACATTATTCAGACTAACTCTTGAATGTCCGTCTGTTCCTCAGTTATTTGTTGCGAGGCAGGATTTAAATGGCCAGATAGTAATCCATGAAGGGGCAAGCTGCACAGGAAGGAAAGAAGCATCTTTCGCTCTGTATTTATATATTTTCTGGCTGGCTTCTTTTTTTTTTTTATGACATCCACAGAGAGGCGTTACTGTGTACTTCTGTACACCGGAGTCAAATCAAAGTCCATTGACTGTCAGATAGTCAATGTTCAATTCATCTCCCAGGACTGACACTGTTCAGAAAAACAACCATTTCACTTCCCTATTTGGAGGTAAATCTTCTCATCCAAACTGGTTTCACTTTTACTAATTAACTGTTTTTAGCATTATTTTCTCAACTTCGAATATAATCAACATCATATGCACCTTTGAATAACAGTGCACTAACTAGAACTGTACATCAGATTATCCACATCTTCTCCATCTGTTGGTCTTACTGTAATGAGTAATTTTCTATTACATTAGACCAAGTGTCTTCCATGAAAAACGGTGATAACAGAAGGCATCAGATGATTTCACTGGAGGCTTGTCTGTGCTCTCAGCCAATGACAGCGAGAACAACACTGTGTGGAGCTTAATCACAAACTGTTCTACAGTCTTTATAGCCAAGGCTTCACCACACGTTCACCCTTAAAAGCGAATATATGGTATCATACAATATTTGCTCATTTGTATCTGTGACATTGATCGTGCCCACTTGTTCATTTATATCTGTTCACCTTTCGCTTTTTGTGAAAGTAGAGCTGAAGTGGGACAGCTGTGACGTGAACCGGTGACTGAAGTTCACTGTGAAGCAGATAAGAGCTTTGCATCACACTGTCTTTGGCCTTTCTCAGAAGTCTGACAGTACTTGGGCCTGTTTCATTATATCAAAAGCAGCCTCAAACAGGAATGTGTGGGTAAAAAAGCACGTGGGTCATGAGCTACAGATTCCCCTGATAAATGCAGGATGACTTTGCAAGAACACATATGGTCCAGTGCAACAGCCTGGCATTGGACTCTACCTACATGAAAGGCATTTGTCCAGGTTTTGTTGGATCAGTTTCATTTTGAGGCTGTAGTGTTTTTTTCTTAATACGTTGAGCATATATTCAACTGATGAGCACAATTCCCTCAAAAAATGTCAAATAGACATCCCTCCCCCTCAGTTTTACTCTTGCAGATGGGTTGTGTCAGACTGCATTACATCCCAAAATCTACCACTCTGTGGTTCTGTTTCTGCTCAAAGTATTTCAAGTGCCGTCAACATCTGTATTGCAGAGAGAAATCCTGGAAAGTTGTAATGACGTTTGTAGAGATGATGTAAAAATCAGTTTGAGACGGACAAACTGCATCGAGAGCACCAACCATGTCAGAACAGAAGGTTCTCAGACGTCTTTTTCTATTAGTCTTTCTTCCCTGTTAAAGTTAAATTATAACTCCTGCAGCTCAACACTGATACTATCCTCACACACTCTGACATTTACTTCTTTTATGAAGACCCAAAAGGAGTAGAAACAACATTTAATCTTTTTTGTACAGATTTCTGTACATCATTTCTGATGGCTTAATGATTTATAGCTATGTCGGAGTCTCGTTTTAATCTCCAGGATGATGCACTGTGGTGAGGGCGCTCACTGAGCTGTGATTGGTTAACCTTGGCCACAACCCCAGTGTGTTTGGTCTTTAGAGAAAGTGAGGCGGAGTAAATGTCTGAGGTTTAAGGGGCACCTTGCTGCCGTTGCCGTGGGCAACAGTCCAACAGAGGCATCTCCTCGAGAGCTTCATGCTTTTCCTTCAACATTTTCAAATAACAGCTTTTGAGATACATTTCTATGTAAAGAGGGAAGTTTCATTGATTTATCATTTTTTTATCAAAATTTGTAGATCTCACATTTGGTGTAATTTCTATGTTTGTTTGTTTTTTTTAATTATTCCTTATTTCCACTACTGTTTTCCTTTGTTTTTTTTTTCTCTTAACCTGTTAAGAATATGCTGAATTTGATTTTTTTTTTTTGCTTGAGCCACCTTTACAAGCCAGTTTCTACCAGATTATACCACAAGGGGCCTTGAAACTGCTCAAATAACCATATTTGTTGCAGATTAAGCGAACAAATATTAGAAGCGCTTGTCTTTTACTTTTTGAGCAATTTCATTAGTAAATTAAGAAGAAAAAAACCCAACACTTTTAAAATAGTTTTTTGTATGATTTCTGAGGAACGTTTTCTGATATAATAAAATGCTAAAGTGGACAGGCCTGCAAAGTATATCTCTTATGCTAAATTAAACAATTCCAAGTAGCCTTTTTTTTTTTTTTTTTTTAATCCTAACAATTTTCCTGAAAACTAGATCTGCCCCTCTGACTCTAATATTTGGTAATTCCATGTCACATGGATTCCTGTGAATATGATCAATATCTCCCCAAGGCCACAGCAGTACCCAGAGAAACTGTTTTCATGCAACACAGCCCACTTGCTGCCTCCAGATATGTAATCTGAAACTGTATAACACAGGAGAAAAAAAACACTGATCAACTCTGCAGAGACGCAGTGTACTTCTCTGGACACAAGGTCCTCTAAGACGGACAGAATCAGACATGTTCTATGGTCCGATGAGTCCGTGTTACATCTGCTTTTGAGAATAATTTATGTAGGTTCTTTGTGTGCCAAAGATGAGAGAGAGGCTGTAATGAACAACAGGTGACTTAAAAAAAAAAAAAGACAGCTTCTGTTATGTATGATGGTGCATCTGTATCCGTGGAAGGGGTGATCTGCAGGCACCCCTGATAAGGAGGCATTTATTTGAGTTTCCAAGCTGTATTTTCCTGGGAGGTCTGTGGTGATTTCATCAGGACAAAGTTAGACCTCATTCTGCGCATCTTACAACACAGTAGCTCCATGGACACAGTGCATGTGTGTGTGTGTGTGTGTGTGTGTGATCCGAATCGGACAGAAACGTTGTTGCACCAGAGGATAATTAGAAAACAGCAACCACCACAGACTGTTGAGCAGCTGACATCCCACGTTCAAAAATAATTCCTCCGTGTAAAACAGCAACAGTTTCCTCGGAATCCTCAGTTTTAGGGAAGCCTGGTGTAACACAATAATAAATAAATCTCATCTGCTACTTTTTTGAGTGTGTCGCTGGTATAAAACTTTAGATTTTTATTTCCCAAATACAATGGAGTTGGTAAGGGAAGACGCTGAAAATAATTTCTTTCGGTGTTTAAAAAAAGCTTAAAAAGTTTGAACAGATAATGAAATTACTTCAAATGAAGTACCTTGAGAACGTGTACACCTCAGTTTTGTTAATAACAGATCAACCTAAACCCAAACCAATACACCAGTTGTGCTTCTGTGAAACCACTCACGTTTGGATGGAATGGAGGTAGGTGAGCCGACTTCTCTTCCACCAGGTGGCGGTGACGTACTGTGCGCTCATGATCACACTGTGACTCCATGAATTTGGTGAATAAAAGGCTTGAGGACAACACTGCATCAATGACACTGTGATTTTTAATTAGATGGAGTGATACACTATGCACCAGGATCAAGGGAAGAAACACCTGGACAGTAAAATCCAATGTATTCACATAAAAAAAAAACAAAGAACAAACGTAGAAATATACGAAACATAAATGTTAAAAAAAAAAAATCATTTGGAGTGCGGACATTAAAAGCTTGGTAAAAGGCAAGCAAATGTGTATTAGTGGATCACTTCATGTTGTAAACATAAAGAAAGTGCAGGCTCTGAACAGCATTTTAGTGTAATTTTCTCCTTTTGGCTTCTGAACCAAATCAAACTACTGAGGCATGAATTGTTTTCTTTTGAGAGAACAACATGATCCATATTATTTACCTTGACGTTATTGTATAAATACCTTTTAAACGGATGGCAACGGGAGAAAATGAACTTGAGGGGACCTCAGTTTTGCACCCAGTAGGTCACAGTTACGCGTGAAAAAAAGGATAAGCACATTGTGACACTTTGAATTAAAGTGATCTGTAGCGTTTGCACGACGACACGTTGATTTCAATTTAGCACCGAGTTTCCCCAGCTTTGTTTTGTAGTTGTAGATATGTTCATGAGAAACAAACAAAAAAGTATTAATTAGCAGCAAATGGAATCGTAAAGTAAGGAAGCAACAGATTGACCAGATGTAAAGATAAGCAATCGTATGCACAGTAGACTATCAATATCCCAGTTTGTAACTGCACTGTATCTGTGGACATTTACATCTACATAGCAAGAGTACAGGAGATTAAAAGATTAACACCTATGCTTAATGTCTTATAAAGTACAGCTACTATGTGTACACACTGATTTCATCAGAGCAGATCATAAGTTAATGTCCTGTTCCATCTTCACTGGACAGAATTCACTGATTGCTATAGTAAAAGTCTTTCATTTCTGATAAAATACATTGCTAGAAGCAGTTTTGGTCACATTCTTTCAACTATCATACACTCACATTTTACAATGACCTTCATTCTTCATTCTGGAAAAGACAGCTGACCGATAATCCTTCTCTCCTTTAAAAACAGCTCAAGTCCTTTACCGGAATCTCATCCGGAGAGTGAGATCTCATAGTCACTGGTTGACAGCAGGGTGCGCCCAACTTTACGCACATTCTTTGCGTTAGATATGCGAGCAGCAACCTCCACGGGCTTCTCAAAGTAACGGACCAGAGCCTGCTCAGTGAGGACGGAGGCCAGGAACTGCTCAAAAGTAATGGCCCAGTCTTTGTCTATGCTCGTGCTGTGAGGCAAGCCCCTGTCGTGTTGTCTGCCGCCGTGAGGTCGGCTGCTCCTCTCCCCATTGGAGCAGTCATCGCTGCGCACCAGCACCGTGTCGTCTGCAATGTCCTCGCAGTGCAGCTTTTCATCCAGCTCATGTGAGCCTGCGCTGAGCACAGAGTACGATGACATTGATGTGTCATCTTTGGTTTCATCGTCAGAGATAAGCATGGCGGATGAAGTGCCCGTTTCTTTCGGAGATGAGTCTTCCAGCTTAATGTCTTGCATGGGGGGCAGCGCCTCGCTGCCTTCGCCCCCTTTTCCCTCCTCACCAGGGTGAGGCTTGTTCTCCAGTCCAACAGAGGCAAAGATATCTTCCAAATCCTGACCCTCCTGGGTTGTTTTGAGATCCAAGAAGCCTCTCCGGCACATGCTCGGCTCTGATTTGCCCTCCTGGTTGTGATCCTTTCTGCCTGACGAAGTGAAGAGCTTTCCCACTTCTCCCATTTCCAGCAGCAGACTGGTAACTGTTGCTGTGGCGTGATAGAGCTGTTGTTCTGCAACATCCTCACTGAACATGCTGTAGAGGGTCTTGCAAAGCTCGATGAACTGGCTCTGAAGGACAGAAACACAGAGAATGTTATTCTGTCCGACTCTTACTCTTTACACATATCCACGCAGGAGATTTAAGTCTTACCTGATTCAGCTTTGCAAGATCTTTTGTGTTTTCTCGTTTAGGTTTCGCCTCCTGGCTCCACAGTTTCAAGTAATGACGGTAATCAGGAGTGTTCAGTTTCTTCACTTTAAAATGTACAAAGGACTTTGTTAATAACCATAATATTTCATGAAGCAAGTGAACTCAGAGGAAACAATATCCATGCACCTCCTCAAGCTATTATAATGGAATATACAAAATAAACAGGCTCTGCCAAACATCCATCGTTTGGTAGGGTTCATTTTTCCAACTGTTCAGTCACTACCCATCATCTTTAGTCCATATACAGATAAATAAAGGCTTCTTACCTTTTTCAGTCTTGAATGTAACTCTGACAAAGCCATCGTCTCTCTCGCTTCTGCACTTGGAGTCGTGACCTGAGAGGAGAAGACAGTGGATGTGTTCAGTCACAGACTGTACATTCAGTACCAAGCACTTTGCTGGATCACCTATACATGAAGACGGTGCTATTACTGTGCTCTCACATGCACACTCACACACATTTAGTGTAATGTGGCACATTATAACTACGACACCCTCTGCCCTGACCATCGTAACTGAATGTCATAGGGTAACCAAATTTTAACCTTGACCACAGAACAAATTGGTGTAACTGATCTTTACACTTCTCGGGTTCAGCGTTATGGTTGTCACATTGCCGTCCAACACTGCAGTTAAAAAAACAAAACGAAACAAAACAATGATCTAGTGTATGACTACATCAACATATCCCTATTCAGAATGACAAACTGCGCATTTTATTTATTTTCATAACTTTTTAAAAGGCAGTTTCTCTCCACCTTACATATCCAACATTAGCTGCTCCTGCACGCCCAGTACTAACTTAACCAATGCACACATTTGTAGTCCTACTTGCATTACTGTGTGTGTGCACAATGCAAGCTTCGTGTAGTGTCTGAGGTTCCACGGTCTATACAACCGCATTTCTCCCCTTGCAAATCACAAGACCACAAAATCTGATTTCACTCATGCAAACACCATGATTACAATCTCTAGACCTCATGACTGTAAACAGCGCAGTTTCTCCACATTCAGCCAGCTGACACAGTGCAACACACTGTAAATATGGTGGTGTGTGATTAAAAACTAAAAACACAGAGGGAGGATGGAAGGAGGACTAGTGCTTTGTGATGAGATAATTAACTGCCAGAAACACACTGTGTGAGATGTAACCAGCGAGGTATTTGTTTAAGGTTCCTTTTATGAACATCTTTTTTTTTTTCTACCCCTGGAATCCCAAAATTTTTCTAACTTGTTTCTTTTTCTAATAAGTGGAAATGTTACCATTTCGGGTTACATTCGCTGCAAACATTCAAGGTTTGTATAACAATGCAAATCTGATCCCAACATAAAGACGTTGATCTTACTGATGGATGTTTCTGGAGCAATGTCTTCAAAGAAGTACTGAGTGGCTTCAAAGGCAGAGTCTGGCTCCTCTTGTTCATGAGAGATCTCTGGGAAACACAATTCAAGCTTAACATTTACTTTAGCATATGAAAGTGTCATGTCTGACATCTTATTTTTCATTTTATTCAACTTTTGAAAATTCAGATGTGTTCTAATGTTATCAAAACTTGAACTGTGATAAATAGCCTTTTAAACATGAATGAAAACCGTGTAAAAACAACCTTTCAACCAATATAATCTACTGAAACAACAAATTCTGAAAGTTTAGACCTGCATTTCCAATTGGTTGAGAGTTTAATTGAGATTTAATGAGAGTTTAACCCCAGCAAGGGAAGAAGAAGGCTTCCTGAAATCACTGATGTGCCTCCGAACACACTCACCCGGTAAGACGTGCATCTTGTAGAGGAGCTTCAGCTTCTCAGTGAGGTCCCCATGATACAGAACACCTACAAAACACCTCAAAGCTTTAGATGGTACACAGTGACTACCTGCAAAGGTGAAGCATCAATTTAAATAGGAATAAACACAGCAAAAAAAAAAAAAAAAGAAAAGTTAGCTGTATATTGACCAAAGGTCACAAATACACAACCTTCCCCTGCTTACCCAAGCCACTGATGAACTCGCGGAAGTTGATGAGGGCATCTCCGTTTTCATCAAGAAGTCGGAAGAAGCGTAAAGCCAGCGGGTCTGAGTGGGCTCCGTTGGCCCAGGGGAACAGGAGGCTGAACAGGCCCTTAAACTGCTCAATGTCTATGCGGTACTGCTCTAGGTAGGGCAGGCTGGGGTCGTGACGCTCTGTGGGGTTGCTGCTGCCTCCCCAGTAACAGCTGGTCAGATGCTCTGCCTGAAGAAAGGAACAGTGGGGCATGAAGTGTAAGAGTGAAAGACAAAAATCCCTAAATGTAAGGGTTAAAATACCTGCAGAAGAATGGAACAGAGCGGTCCTATAAAGGTGGATGCAACTAAACTCATAACATAAGTACGGCTACTTTCTGTCAAGTTTATATAGTTCTACAGACACAGAGTGTACAGGTAAAATAATTTCACTTCTATATAATCTGAGTATATAGATTACGTATGCCGTTTGGAATAAATAGTACCGTGGCTTATTTGGAGAAAAACAGCTAAAGCACTAATGCAAAGGCCCCTCTGTCATTAGTTCTATTCTTTGTATACATCTAACATATAACTTACCTTGAAGAGCACATAGAGCTCCTCCAACTCGTCAATACTGAAAGCTGTCTCAGTTACAATAGTTCTGACCTGAAAACAAAAGAGGGGAGACAGTAATGTCAGGTATGGTCATCTGTGCAAAGTAAAGAATGATGTTCAATCTGATTCAAGGCTTAATCTAAATTTGAAGTTTGCGAGTGATTTGAAGTTTCCCATTTACTGTTCTGTTTGACAGAGTTGAGCAACTCTACTCTAGTAACTACACCTTAATGACAACTTGTGCACTTCTACACATCTGCTTAGCTCCGGTGGGTCCTTACCACGTTGCGTTTAGTTGTATCTTCGATGGTTTGAATGACCCTCAGTCTCTGTTTGAAACGCATCTGTTCAATCACATCCGCACGAATTGAGTCAAATTTCTGACACAAAAGCAAAAAGAAACAAAGAGAAATGTAGGTCAGCCTAGACATAATAGTACTCAACTCTCACATCAGAAACAAAACAGATGACTGAAGATGACTGCATGACATTGAGGAGACGGCGGTATCTGTCACGAGGCTTGCTATCTGCCCTGTCAGGCTAAGTGGATCAAAACAAAACACATTTAGCTGCCACTAGACAATTCTATAAATCACTACCATCATATGGAGGCAGAACATACGGTGGTTCTGCGTTTGTGTACGGCATGACATTTTGTTCTTTGAGTCTAATTTCAGTCCCAGACCTCAGAGGCTGAGTTCCTTTAGCCTGCGAGTGAGTTATTAGGGGTCTAGCAGCGAAGCTGCAGAACCCTATTGTTTTAGCTGGTATTCCTATTATTATTGATCTACTTTCCGCTGCAATTGAAGTCTATGGCAGCCCCATTAACGCAATGGTAAAAAGTTGTGAAATTTGGCACATCTAATTAGCACATTCCCATTAGCAAATTCAACAAATTTGGAACCCAAATTCAAAACTCTCTAGCGCCACCAACATGTCAAAGTTTGAAGCACATTCAGCTAAATAACTTTTGACTCGTTGGTCCAAATTTCAAAAACAAGGTATCGTTGGAATCCTTGGATCATGACGAGTTCAACGCACCCTATGACGTCATTTTCCGTCTGACTAGATTTTCCGCCATCTTGGATTTTGTTGAAAACCTTCAAAAGGAAACTTCGTTCACAAATTTTAACCGATTCTCATGAAAATTAGCAGAGAGTATCTTTGGACGAATCCGCACAAAAGTTAGGAAGCGGATTTTTCAATTTCGACTTTGTTCACCCACAATAACCAATCAAAGTTGGCGGCGACTACGCCAAAAAGGACGTGAGGCCATATCTCAGCAACCAATTGGTCTATTGACATCAAACTTATATCACAGACTCATAACTCAATCCCTAACAGGCCCAAGAATTGTGGTTATCTTTGACCTATAGGTGGCGCTATATTTAGCAAAAATGCATTTTTGAGCATATCTTTGGACCCGTTTGTCCAAATTTCACATATGAGGTACCGCTGTAATCCCTGGATATATCCAAGGTCAACCAATCCTATGACGTCATGTGCGCCATCTTTAATTGTCCGCCATTTTGAATTATATCAAAAACCTTCAAAACGCATTACAGGTCACCCAGATTGTCTGATTTCCACGGGACTTGACATATAGAATGTTCAGACTAAGCCTCACATGAGCTTTCAAGTGGTATTTTTTAATTCGCTACCGTTTGCCCGTAGCAGCCAATCAAACTCAGCGATGACGCGCCAAACAGGACGTGAGGCCATATCTCAGCAACCATTTGCTCTTCTGACATCAAACTTATAACACAGACTCATGACCAAGTCTGTAAGAAGCCCAAGAAGTCTGGTGAACGTCCACCCAGTGGGGGCGCTATAAGTACAAAAACTGCATTTTGCTCATAGCTTTGGAGCCGTTGGTTCAAATTGGACAAATGAGGTACCGTTGGAATCCCTGGATGAAGACGAGTTCATTTCAAACACCAAACTTGGTCTATGGACTCATGATGCCTTCCTGAGCAGCCGCAGGCTTACCTGCTATTCTGCTAGACCCCGCCATCGCTGCTTGCAGCTATATTTATATATTATTATGGGATTTATGCACATTCATTGAACATCTGTTTGGAGATACAAAAAAAATGGCCTCACCACATATATTTCTAATAAAGTAAAATCTATTTGTTTAGTCATTCACTGTTTCTAACAAAAATGTTTTCAGTAGGATTTATGAAAATCTACAGAAATACATACTATGGTGAATGCTTACACGTGGGGAGTATTTAGTATTAAGTAGTATTCAAACAGACAAAGGTTTCTAAACATTCAACACAGTTCAAATTTTATACCTCATAGGAGCTGCGGACCAGTTTGAAGATGTCGACCTCCGGGTGTGGTTCTCCGTTATCTGTCAGTAAAGAGTGCAGGTGGGGGATAGGAGGGAGGGTGCTGTCCTTATTGGTCACACTGTCCAGGTACCTGCGATAGAAAAGACATCGTCCCAAAATGATCAGGAAGTCAGCCAGTGATATAAGGGGATCAATAAAACTAAGACTGGTAAGGAAAAAGCACAGAGCAGAAACACTCTGGTTAAGATCCCAAAATAACTTAACAAATTAAATCTTACCTCCCCAGAACAGTCATGGCCTCCCCGTCGTCCTTGCAGCCCAGCAGCTTGTGGATGTTGGCATGCAGGACGGAGAGCGCCAGCTGAAAGATGACTTTGATGCCATCGTAGAAGAAACAGTCCACCACCACCACCGCGCTCTCGAACGGCATGACAGACAGGAAGAGTGTGAGGAACCAGGAGAGTGAAATAGTGGAGATGACCCCGAGGTCCTGCATGCAGTCATACAGCTGGGGAACGTACTCGCGGGCGAGCTCCTCAAACACACCCTGGTCAACAAGGGCTCCTGCAGAGCAGTTACATGAACATTGTGTTTAACTCAAAGAAATCTGAACTCAACATCCAATAACACAAGCGCCTACTAACCTACAACTCTGGTGTTATAATAGTCTGGCAGCATCCTCTCACAGAGGGCCACAAGAAGCCAAAAAGCCTCCTCCTCTTTGGCGTAAAGCAGCAACACAGACGTCACAATATTCATAGCCTGCAGAGTCAAGACAAGGAAAATAAATAAATAAATAATAAAATCAAGTATTGTCAAGGACTGCCAAGCTTCTGCCCGCTCATGTGGAGATAAAAACAAGTGTATGTGCACCTGACAGTATCCAATGTTGGGATTTCTGAACGCGTAGGCGGTGAGGACCCTGCGGAGAGCAGCAATGCCCATCTCGTTCTGGAAGGCCGGGTGCTCAGGCAGAGAGCGGTGCAGGTCCCGCTCAATCTCCTCTGTAGCCAGGTTGTACTTGCCCATTGATTTCTCCACCAGGTCTTCATAGTATCCAGGGTGAGTGGTCATCTCGTTGATCGCCCCTGAGAAAAACAAAAACATGAGATTACGTTGAAGCTGAAAGCTGCTTTTTTGTAAAATGCCTTCGACAAACAACAAAATTGTTGGTATTAGTGATGCGAGCGATAAGATACAAAAAGGTGCCCATAAAGAGTCTTATTGCTCTACATCTAAAATAAGTAATAGGCTTGATTATATCTTGATTATATTTCCATGCAGGAGAATTAAAATACCAAAGAAAAAAAGGTTTTCATTCACTTTGCCACAAACATGCCTTAAGATCGCTGTTCACTTCTAATTTCATCTACATCTGAGTTTTGGTGCAATAACTGGCCCCTTGGGCTATCTGTTCCCAATTTATGATATCACAATGATGCTGTTTACAACAGGGATGTCCAAAGTCGGTCCTCGAGGGCTGCTGTCCTTCAGGTTTTAGAAGTTTCCCTGCTTCAACACACCTGATTCAGATGAAATTAATCTCTTTAAAAGATTGTTAAGTTCTGCACAAGCCTGCAAATGATGCATTGATTGATGCATTTTAATTAGACTCTCACATAGGTTATACGCCTGTTGGCTTAACCTGTTATCTTGGGAACAATGCTTAGAAAAAGTTAATGCAGATCTTTTTCCATCAATGCCAAGATTTTCCGAGCACCAGTCCACTTAATTCACAGCGTTTTTTTCTACCGTATGATCACAGCTCGTTTAAACACTGAGCACAATGAACTCAATGCAGCTGAGAGAACAAGCTGAGTAAACCACAAGTAGGTCGGTTTTGTTTTTAAACTAGCTCCACTCAGGTGAGGATGAGCACAAGCTGCTGCTGGTTGTGTGCAACTTAAAACTGAGCTTGTAAACAGAAACTAGATCATGCGTACACCTGAGTATGTGGCATGTTGAGGCACAGTAAAAGTCAGAAGCCTTCAAACTGCTGGGAGCTGATTTTTTTTTAATTTTAGCTGATGTGGTGAACATGCTAAGAGTTTTGTGATGAAGCACAAAAAAATAATTATAACTTCTGTTGCTCATAAGAAAACAAGTTAAATCTCTTTTTACAAGATTAGTTTTTATTTCCTCCCTGCACAATCACCTCTATGTATCTATGCAAACCAGCTAAGTATGTAACAAGACCTAAAGGCATCACGATGTACATCAACTCACTGTGAATATATATTTTCCACTTTAGTCTGTAGTACAGATATATACTGAAAGGAGTTCAGGTTTCCCTTGAGAAGTAAATGCATTACCCTCTGCCTCTAAAAGTATATATGAGCTGCTGTATGATACTTTGATTCAACAGAATGACAGAATGTTCAAATCTTAGTTTAAAAAGTATAGATACTAAAGATTTTATGAGACTCTAATCACACAATGAAACAGTTTCACATCGAAGCTTTTCATCATTCTAAATGAAGGTTGGCAGGCATAAGTATACGAGTGTTTGGGGAAGTGTTTGCCAACCTGCATTGTTTAAAATCAATGGAAAACCATTAATGTCACCAAATATTTATTTATATATTTCCTTTACAGAAACTTTCCCACAGTAGCTAATAAAATTCTTACCTTGAGTAAACTGAAAAGGATTACACAACATCTGGGTGAAATACGCAACATGTGGTGTTCAGTTCAGGTGAGTGTGTAGCATGAGTGTGAACTATGACTGAATCATTAGTGTGGTGCTCACCAGAGAACAGCAGCCACAGCTCTCCTCTCATGCCCTCAGGAATCCCCTTGAGAACCAGCTCCTTGGTCTTCTCCGTGCGGTACATACACACTCCCTCTCCGTACTCCGTAAAGTGGTTCTTCCACGCCTGCTCCTTCAGGAACTCTTTTGCCTGGGGAAAACAATCGAGAGATAAACAATCACTTGCATAAAGTCTCCTTTCATTTGCATTTCCTGAGCAGTGTAATAGTGTGAAAATGCTAACTATGAAAGGTGAGCGACTTACATTCAAAGATTACAGATGTCCTTTAATGAACAAAGAATGGATCAGAGCAGTGTGAGGTATTACCGTGTCACCAAATGCAATTTAACTCACCAGCTTTGGATTAAACTCCTCAGGTGAACGACGGCGATACATAGTCATGAGGGCTTCTGAAGCTGTGGGCACACTGCTGTCATTCAGATTGAAAGTGCGCTCAACCTCTGAACCCAAACTGTGCTGTGGACTGCTGGAGAGAAGGGACCCATGCTGGGAGTAAACCTGGAAATGCACATCATTAATGTTTATAACTTGGGTATTAAGGTAGCCGTTTGTATAAAGACTCTGTAAAAAGCAGACAGTCCTGAAATTAATGCATTTAATCTCCCTGCTTGAGAAAACTTCAAGCAAATCTAACCTCATCATCTGAGCTGTTAAGGCTGCCATTGAATTCCCTTTCCAGGTAGATCTTGGAGGTGGTCTGCTGCAGGAAGTCAGAGATTCTCTGTACCAGGAAGTCTCGGTCTTTCAGGTTGGCAAACAGAAAGGTCATGCGATTCTTGGTGCTGATAGAGAGCGGGCTGGGCAGCACGTTTGAGCTGTCTGCCTTCTCCACGATGGTCACCTGCAGCACATTAGGAAACATTAACAATCTCAGAGCAATGAAAGGAAAGCGCCTTAGTACCCCAAACTAGATGTTATCACTTGGAACAACCCAGATCTAATTTCTGTCATAAGAAGCTTAAAATAAAATTAGAGACCCAGTCCAGAGATGTCTGTAAGCTGTCTGGTTGATTGATTCAGGATGACAGCTGCATTTTATACGCAAGGGCACCAATAACGACCTTCCTACACACAAGTCAGAAACAAACCTATTCACACATCTTACCCTCAGCGTCTCGCTCGTGACCACTCACCTCACGCAGGGGGATGATGAGGCTACACAGCGTCTCCTCCTTGCTGGTGAAGCAAATGTAGTTGGTGGAAACGAACATCTGTCCAAGGATGTGCATCTTGTTAAAAGGAGTCCACAGAGTGCAGTCTGTGTGTCCATCCAGTTTTTCATCTTTGGGCAGACGGAAGAGCGCCCGGTAACGCTCACTCTTGGCTCTCGCATCCAGATCTCTTGAAAAAAAATGTAATGATGCAAAACTCATATTAGATAACAGATTTGAACATGAAGATATACAGCATAGACGTTTAATTATCTGACGTTATACAACCTGGATGAATTATTTTATTTACATAGTGAAATATTTGTGGTGAAATGTTCAAGAGGAGCCATCAATCACACAGTCCCAGATGTATGCGACACTATGCTGCAGACAAACCAAAACATTTCCTCATACAAGCTACTGAACAAAACGGGGATCTTTAAGTAGTTTTAAGGACTCACAGTGTCCTCGGAGAGTTCAAAATCACAGTGTCCTTTTGTCTCATAACACAGAGGTGTTGTGTTCTTGCAATTAAACCGTAAAACTTGCGTCATCACTTCAGACTTTCACCCTGAATAACTCATGTACTGTGGATTATTGTTCACACTGTTGGCTATTTTTCTTTAATGTTCAGTCATGCACACATTGCAAACAATATTTACTCTTAATGAACATCAGCTCCTACCTCTTTAATGCAGACACCTTCTTGGGCGACTTCTTTTTGAGTTTGGGAAGCGAGCGGTCCTGTTCAAAGCCTTTGTTGTCGAGAAGCTGACGCATGGCGATGTTGGCCAGCTGCTCTGCCAACTTGAAGGTCTCATTGATGTTCAGGAAAACAGAGAAGACATGCTCACTGGCGCGGGTGCTCACCTTAATCACATCAGGCAGTAGGAGGGTGGCACTTTTCTCCAGTTGGGTGATATCTGCCCAGCGCACCACCAGTTTGGCTGAAAATGTGAGAGAATGATACATCAATCATCTGGCGTTTTGGCCCACTTAAGCATACTATCTAAAATATCATCCACTTTTTTGTTTGATCCCTTTGACAAAGAAACAAATTATGTGGAGAACTGTCAAACTAATTTAATTTACTATGTGTAAAATTCAACCAACTCCAAGAATCTCAAAAATCAAAACACTGAAAGAAATACCCAAGCATGGACAGTCAGGAAGAGATAAATAGCTTCGGAGGACTGTCGTAATATTTTAGAAATCCAGACAAAAGCTACCAATATTTTGAGACTCAAAAGTAAAAGTCTGGAAACTTACAATGTTCATATAGTCTGTGTTTGTCCTTGTAAACTATATGAATTACCTGAGCATTACTTCAAGATGAAAGTGTAATCAAAATATTAAGTACTAAAAAATATAGGCCATAAATGTTATGTCTCTGTAAGAGGGCATCTGCTAGATAAATTGCCAGTTTCTACTAAAATGTTTATATTTAAGGGTTAAAGAGTCTTAAGGGTTTCTAATTCCTTTTAACCTAAATTACTTTTAAACTATATTACAGCTTTGACTAAACTAACATGCCTCCATCTGCACACAGCTGATTAACATAAGTAACACTTGGTATGTAACTAAATGACGCAGCATGACATGCATGTACCACAGCAATTTCTTAACCCCTTTTTCTCAACAGACTATATATTTACACACATGCTGTTTACAGCAACACAGAAGGTACCCTTAAAAGAAAGTTAAACAGATGGCAAGTTAAATTGGATGTTTTCACAAAGCTTAGATAACCTAGCATAGGGATCAGTAAGCTACAGTGATGAAGCAATCCCTCCATTTTTCCACTATGGAATCACATAATCCTCCATGTGTCCAATCATCTTCATGCACTTCACCTAACTTTTGCTATCTCTAATTCATACTTACACTTGAACTCATAGCAATATGAGGGCTGCACCGTAGAACACAAAATAAATGTTGATGACGTGGATGTCACAACAATAAGAAGAAGAAGTAAGTGTGTGAGTTAAGAAAAAATAAAAGCGCTCATATGCACCTTCTTTTCCCAGTATATAGGAATAAAAGCAGAGATGGTTGATGCTGAGGTAAAGCCAACCCTGTCGAGGCACCTTCCCCTTCCAGTAACTGCACGAGTAATAGTTGACCAGCTTCTCTTCATCGGGCATCCCGAACAGCTTACGAAACTTAGCGCTAGCCTCCTTGAACTTGTCTGTGTCATCATCTTCTTTGACATCGTGGTTCTTGTTGTACTCTGCGATGATGCCCTGCAACAAAATGAAAAAAGACAGCTTGAGGTAATGAGCTGATGCATTAAAGATTAGGATTGTCAAGGAAGGGCTGGTGTTGGCATATCTGATTGATGTTATCTAACTAAAGATACCTGACTGGTGTTTAAAAATCAAGAGGGCAAATGTCAATTTACCCATTGTTTTATGAGTTATGTAAAAACTCTTCCCTTTATAGGGAACTTAGGAGGCTCTGTCATGTCAGCAGTTTAGCGAAGAAAGAAAGAACCAAGTTTTGATGATGGACCCTGCAAGCCTGGCAACTGTCTGTTTACCAATCAAAATCCACAATAACCACAGCATCTACTCAAACTTTCTTTTTTCACAAGGAACGTTGCATGCCTCTGCATAGACCTTTTCCGTTCTTATTCAACTGAACTGGTCTTTGACATGTGCACACTGTGACAATTTTTTTTTTTCTAATTCTCCCATGCAATTACAGGATGTAAGCTGTATTTTCAGCTAGTTTGTACATCCTCATCTGAAAATTCTATATAAAAAATTCATAGGAAATATTCATTTTTAGTTCCGCTATAAACATTTTTTATAAAAAACGTGCACTTACCTGCACCTTTCCTTTGACAAAAGTGGTAATGTCGTTTTCATTCTCAAAGATGGAGAGAGTCTGCAGCAGGTTGTGTTCCAGCCACTCCCAGTGCTCTGTGATCTCTTTACGGGAGGTTCCTGCAGCGGAGGAAAAAAGGGGGGGGTGTTGAGTGCTCGGGAGAAAGTGACTCCATGACTGTTTCAGAAGTACAGTGGTGGTAGGGTGCCACTGTACCTCATGTAAATTTAAGATATTTTCAAACATCTAAACTGTAGGAAGAAGAGGAGACCCAGAATCACCTTACCTTAAATCTGCAATATTTTTGCTCACTTGTTTTTCAGTGCAGATTTTTAGCACAAAAAAAAGCCTAAAGCATAAAAGACAAATATACTGTATGTGTATTGTTCTAATCTAATGTTTAGCTTGGCAGAGAAAACAAGCAAGTTACAGATATCACCTCGAGCTGAGATATTGCAGCAGACATTTCAAGCCCTAAAGCAGAGCACCGCAGTGAGTTGGGAGATCTTCCTCTAGAATGGAGGAACTGATGACAAAAGTATCACCTCAAGTCATCATCACAAATAAGAATTAAAAGCATACCCTCTGTGTTACCTTTCTGTTTGTTCTGTTTGCTTGTTTTATTTTACAGCAACATTTAGAAGAAAATGTTGTTACCACTGAGCTGTGAGATTAAAACTCATCCTCAGGCCATGGGAGAAACTAAACAGAGCAGTAATGGCTGCCACTGTGGACCATTATCCCTGCATTGAGAGCACATTGACTGCATTAGCTGTATCTGCCAGACTGCTCCACTCTCCTGCCATCACTGGGAGGAGGAATTGATGAGAATGCACTTGGAGCACACTTGATGCTTGATGTAAGTTTTAGAGTGTCAGGGATTATTTTTTTTTATTATTATTGATGAACATGCAATAGTTTCACATCTTCTTAGATAGTTGCATAATTAACTGGTGTTTGTAAATGTGTGGTTTTGGATTATTGGTCAGCTAAAACAAGCAAATTGAGTATGTCGGCTTCATGCAGTCAATAATGCAGTAAATAGCAAAGATATTTGTTAATTAAGTTGACTTTTTTTATTTTCAGGGTAAATTAGTGCAGGTTTACATGCTTTAATGCTCAACAACACATTATCTTTCTCATATCTTACGTTTCTGCAGCACTTTGTCATCCTCCAACTAAATGCTCTGGTTTAGTTCATGTATGTTTAAACAGGAAAAGTGAAGAAAAAGTAAAGAAAGAAAGACTACAAACAAGGTGTTGCAATAAATTGATGAGCTGTGTCTTCTGAATAACGACCTATGGTGTTGACTTTGGACCCTGTAACACCTCAGACATTTTACTTGTAAAGAAAAGCTTTATAACATACTGCAGGAGAGAAAACATCACAGCATAAAATGGCCACTTTAAAAAACTAACACTGAAACTGCTGAGTACTCAGTGCACTTGACTGAAAGGTCAGCAGCTTGATCTTCATTCACAGCTTCTCAAATAGCAAACTGGTATATTTCATGTGGAGTGTCACCTATTTGATTTCCAGCACCCTTCCTTCCCCATATCTGAAATGAATTTGAAGAATCCTCAACTGCAGCATAATGGTAGAATACAGATGACAGAGCAGAAAAGTGTGCTGCTCGTAAGCAATCGGGAGTGTTGCTGCTAATTTGCATGAATTACCATCACAGGCTCTCTATAAAGCACCTTTACTCCCAAAATTAGGAAAGAGCAGTTTAAAGTTGGCAAAGACAAGAACTTGCAGATTTCGCTATTTTGTGAACCAGCTGACGACAAGAGATTGTAATGAAAATACATCAAGTGATTAGCTGAAAAACATTGATTCCTGCACCCACTGCTCTAATCCTGCTCTCTGAAACCACCAGGGCATGATGTAATGCACTCAACATGGTAAAAGGCTGGATGTTAGAGCGTTGTGTCTTGTGTGGAAGCTGGGGGAGGGTTGTGCAGGGGTTAAATTACAGAGGGATCCATACTGGGGTAGCACATACTCGCTGTAATACTAAAAGGTGCAGCACTTGAGGGAGTCAAAGTCAACAAACTGAATTCTGAAAATACTTTCCCTGAATTTTAATGCTTTGCTCTGCATCGTCTACATGTACTTTCTCCGGTGTGGTGCCAAGGGTTAAGATGCACATACCATGAGCAATGATCCAGTACACTAAAGAGTCAGGAGTTTGGTAGAGGATCCTATATGGGGCCATCCGAGCACTGGAATCAAGAACAACATCCAAGGTCCCAACGAGCAAACCTGCGAGAAACAAGGACACTGTTATTAAAGAGAAAAAGCACAGGGAGGAGAGCTGTTGGCTTTAGGCTATCCTATAACTACTGCTCAACAGAGAGACTCCTTGTTTGTCCCAAAACGATAAATAATACTGACTCATGACTAAAAGCTTTTTATAAAGCTGTTGTAAGCAATATTTCCCACCACAGAAAAAGCATGATAAAGTCCAAACATGCTGTAACACACCATTCTGTGATGCCTAAGGGGAAAATGATGAGATCTTGATATTTAAGATTTGAAAAACATCCTCCGGTTTAAGCTCCTCTACATTCTGTGCTTTTGTTTACTTGTCAGGCACATTAGAGCAGTAATCTTCATTTGTGGGGTCTCTTGGCTAGATTTCTATAATTACAACACATAACCATAGTTTTTAAATAAGTCAACCATATAGTAGTCATGAGGTTTATAAATGAGTTCATTATGTATTGATTAACTGACTACCGTTGTAACCCTGTTAGTATGCACCCCCTTGAGTTGTCAGGTTGTATAACATAACTGAGACTGTTATCTATCCTCCTCTGGCTTGGTCTTTTAAGGTTTTAATGCTCCACAAAGTCTAAGTATTCCAGTTGACTTGTGACAACAGATGAACGTTAATACCTTCAAAGTTAACTCGGGGTGGGCTCTTAAAAGCCTGTCATACTGTAAGCTCAACTTACAAACCGAGGAGGTGGGCTTCGCTGCAAACTAAAATGCAGGTTTTCTTGGCCTCTGCTGTGCTGCCTCGGGCCATTTTTTGTGCAAGTACATTTTTTAACAGCTGGAGTATTGTCATTAATCCAACAGGTCACCACCCCCCCGTGATGGAGCATTTTATTTAAAACAGACTGCACAATCAGCAACAGAATCCTGAGTTGGAACGTGCTTGCGCTCATGCACATACGTGCAGAAGCTTATGGACAATACTTTTTCTTGGAACACAATCCTGCCGGTATCCGCACATTGTTCTCATAGAAAAAATTTCTCATAAAGCCAGGAAAGAAGGCCGAAGACTTTTGGTGAAAACTACTGATAGAAAACTTTACTTATCAACAAAAGAACACATTTAACAGCTGTGAGAATTGTTAATTAATGCCTTATAAGGATTTTCATTCGTCTCTATTTGAGATATTACTTTGTTAATGTGTTCATTATGAATATCTTATCAGCAGGACAGATATTTAACCATTTTCTATGGTTAATGAAAGATCTGAGGGCTTCACCAGTGACCCCTGCATTATTGTAAGTTTGACTGTTTACTGTAACTAGTCTCCCTGGTTTGCAGGGATGGTTTGTATGTTCAACTGCAATAAGAGACATGTTATTTTTGTTCTGCAGCTCTTAGCGGCAAACAGTATGAGTCATGCAGAGAGAGAGAAAAGGGGGAGGAGGGGATGGAGGAAAAAAGGGAGGGAAGCTGAAAATCTTTCTTATTTTCAGCATGGTGAGGAAGCACCTCTGTGCAACTTAGGACTCACTAACTCCTCATTTCTAGTTGTTTCATAACAGTAAATTCTTTATTCCAATGAGAGCTTAAGAAAAAAAACAAACAACAAAAAAAATTAAAGGTACATGGGTCTCAATAAATCAGGTTGTGGCTCCTCGACGTCCCTTAAAGTGAGTTTTTTTTAAGTTATGCTTAACTAATGGTGATGTGGTGCTATACCAGATGTTACTGACTGCCTTCAACTCATGTCGCAATGTCCTGATGTATACACAAGTGAATACTACTTGCATCTGAAGGCACTTAACCCTTTTCGCAAGGTTGAGGGTAATATTTTCAAAGGGGTTGACTTGAGTCTTAAACACAACAAAGCTATTGAGAGAAGCTGACACTTGATTTAGTCATTTAAGAAAAACCGACTGATAACTTCCTCTGCCTTAACTGACACTCACACTTTGACCTCACTTTGAAGTGCTGAGAAGTATCTCCTATTCAAAAAAACAAAAAAAAACTTGTGAGAATCTACAGCCTTGTTGACAAGTCTTGTGGTAAAAACATGTGAAAAACAGCTGATTTAGCTGATGGAATGGCTCAGTCTAAGTGTGAACTGAGGTTTAACACAGGAAGCTCAGGTGAGACCACCACTCATTTGCTTGTCAGAGTGCTATAAACCCCAAAACATAAGGAAGTATAGACATTTTTTTGTCAAGTCCCTCCACAGTCTGGTGGTTATGGGAGAGTTCTGGCATCGCCGCAGTCGTTACTTAAAGGTCTCTCCGGTTATGTGCCTGGAGCTTAAAATCAGGTCTCCTCAAACATCCCATGTCTCAGCAGCGATAACTCATCAAAACATGCGGCCACTTGTTAAAACTCCCACCTCTGCCTTTACTGTGGCATTTCTTACCACAATGAATGAGTGGGCCACAGAGACGACACACAATTTCAGAAACAAAGCTGCTGTAATGGTGCACCCTCCTCGTGGCGTCTCTGACTGGAAAAGTTCTCAGAGTGAGCAATCGGCTGCTGAATAGAATGAGCTATAAAATCATGTGACACTTTACTCAGAGACAAGGGCAGAATCAGATGTCCCCATTGTTACAGCAAAACAAATCACATTCTCAGACTCTGATTAGTGTGTTTTCCATGTAGGGGAAGAACAAGAAACAAGACCGTCAGCATTTCAAAGAAAAACAACATTTACATACATCTTTCAGCATTTGCACCCACCAGCACCATTCCTCAGCATTTACAGCTAACATCAAAGACCGGTCTTTAAGGCGCGAGACGACGCCTACAGAACACGTGGATCGCATCAGTCTGACACTTGGTAAATATACAGACTTAATAAGCTGTATTATGAAATGGAGCGTTTTAGTCTGACACATATCATTGTGCAACTGAATGCTCGTAACATCCCTGGTGTCAAGTAATAAGTGAGACGATGGCCTGGAGTTTATTCACCATCTGATGAATAGATGTTTTGTTTGACATTATTCATCCCATAACAACACAATCGTAGAGGCATTTATGAAAAACAAAAAGACTAAAAGAAGCTCCAAGAACTGTGCATCTGCCGTTTCAAACAACATGTTATAAAACACTGGAAGAAGATGAACGTATTCAGTAAAAACTGTTAGAAGTTTCGTGGAAATGACATGCAAAATGGCGTCACATTTGTCACATTTTGCAGACTTACATTTGCAAAAGCAAATTATGACAAACGTTTACAAGAAGCCATCATCAAGGAAAACTCAGGGAGCGTTTGGTTGTGAGGGTATTTTCCCAGGTCCGTAAACATTAGAGCGGGGAATTTTAGTTTGTTTTCATTTATTAATCTCGTGTTTGTGGCTTGGATAAGCGTAACGATAAGGCTCTTATCTGGTCCAATACCTCAAGCGGAATCCTCTGAAAGAGGAGGAAGATGTTATACAGTTATGTTAAATGTGGAACTGAGACGGGGGGGTGTCCAGTCTAAAAATCACAGGTTGAGGTTTCTGGAGGAATTTCCAAACGACGGGCATCCAGTTTCTGTCGTTAAATTACTCAGAACCCTCTCTGAACTGTCAGTTTTCCATGTACTCTGCATAATTCTGCTACTTCCCATCCAGCTGTTGCATTCATGTCTCATTACGCTGTCATCCTCAAGGCAGTGCAATTAGGTGCTGGAGCAATAGGTGTTCAAATTAAACGCGCATTTGCCACTCTCCATAGAACCTCACAGGGCCTCCAACAAGGGAGCACCTGCCCTAATAAGTGGCTGCTTTGAGCCGGGCTCTGTAAAACGCTCCATCCTGGTGCTGATGGTGTTCCCCCCCCCCCCCCCCCATCTCTTGTAAGTGAGGCTTGAGGGCAGCGCCACTGTGCCAGCTGGCACACAAGGCAAGTCAGCAAGCTTTGGTTTTACATAACCATGACATCATCCCTAAAGACCATTTGGCACATATTGCATTGCCAAGCAAGAACTCAGCAGAGACAGGGAGGATGCTGACTGTCTATTCATAGATAGCAAAGGAAGCCTTAACACCAACGTTTTACACCACGTTTGTCACTTACATAGTGTTTTTGGTAGGTATGAATCCATGAACTGGCTTAAGATTTGATGTGAACTGCCTTCCCCCTGCGACAACATCTTACCAGATCTGTGCATCAATGAACACAAAGCATGTTTATAAATGACTGAATCATTTATTGGTTTATTTATCTATTGTTCCATTTCTTTGTCTTTAATCTGGTTTCTCAATCGTGATTTCATATTTGCCTCTGTGACAGTGTCTCCCGTTCTTGCAAGTTCTCCCATGCATGCGTGGGTTCTCTCTAAGTACTCCGGCTTCCTCCCACCATCCAAAAAAAATAAATTATTATTTTAGGCTAATTGGTGATTCTAAATTGAACCTAGAAGTAAGTGTGAATGTGCATCATGTACCCTGCCTCTCACCCAATGACAGCTGGAATAGGCTCTAGGCTCCAGCGTGATATCAGTGCATATTTTTGATAAAATGCATTATCAAAGAAAAGCGCTCTCACCTCTCTAACTCTACCCTCCAACCCTAACCCTACACAACCATTCAGAGAAGTAAGAAGCAGCAGCAGTCACACGCGCTGTGAACCCTCTGGACATCGCTTGCCCTATCCACACTTGTGCTTTATTAGATATAATCTGGACTTTGTGCTTGGGAACTGGGCTCTCACATGCAGCCCTGCTGGGTGATGTCCAACTACTATTTTTAGAGATGATTAAAAAAAAAAAAAAAAAGATAACACTGTCCAACATAAAATAGCGTTTGGTTATGAACATTTCTAAGTTACTTTTACCCTTTGGGATACAGAGCGGAAAAACTATTTTAAACGGAGCTGCTCCAAACATAACCAACGTACTATGGATGCTCATACGAAGGTTGGAGCCTTTACATGGTCGAAGTTGGTCAATTACACGGTGATTGGATTGTTGTATGAAAATAATTCCTCCGTACCGCCCTCTCCTCAGTTGTTTCCTTGGCAGTGAACAGAAACTGAGCTGATTAACCCTGATCCATCCTTGAAGGAGACATCACTTTCCATTTAGTTTAATCAAATACACAATCCCATCCAAAAAGGTTCCAGCTTCAATGTGTCATAGATTGCCTCAAATGTTAACATAAAGACAATCTGCAATATATTTAAAATGATAGAGAGCTATAATCAGGCATATTCTGAATCAAATATTTAGGCAGATTACCACACAGTGACTCTGGAGGATGTGACATTTAATCAGGCTATCACAGCTATCCCAAAACCACTATAAGATAATGGAGAACTTGATTTTAACAGAGATGAACAACTGCGTCTCTCTTCAGTTAAACTTGTGAAAGTAGGACAGGTTGAGATAAACAGCAATCAGCTGAATCCAGGTCAAGATATGATCTAAATTTTAAAAAAATCTTAGAGAAAGTCGGACATCAGGATTTCAAACAGTGAACCTTGGCCACTCATTTCAGTTACCTGTCCCTCCTCCTCTTCATCCTAATGCTGCTGCTTGACCCATTTTGGATGAAGCAAGACCGAGAGAGGAGGAGGAGGAGGGAAGGAGGGAAGGAGGAAAGGAAGAAGGGGAATGATTCAGCATGAACAAGCAAACAGACGGGGTCTCTGGTTGGTGAGCAAACAGATTCACTTTTGTTGAGGCTCCTCGGGCCATTAGTAGCGCCACAAATGAGGACATAGTTTGCACTGTTTGTGCTGCTGTGGCTGAAATCTCATTTTTCTTGCAGGCAGGAATATCAAACATTACTTGATGATAAAGCATTATTTCATCTGTGTGATAGATGCATGGTCACACGTGGATGTGTGCTGCTCTTTGCCCTGTTAGTGTTTGTTTCTAGGATGTCAGCAAACTTGGTCAAACTTTGACAAATCAATTAACAAAGTTATCACTTCTTTGCTGGAGGTGAAAGGCCATCTGGCAGCTGGTGCTCTCATCCATGGGCTTTTCTGAACTCCGACACCAAAACACACTTTGCTTGGTGCACGATGACCTCTGACAATGACCATCGCCTTCACGTCACAACAAATTAAAGAAATAATTGCTTTTTAGTGTAAATTAATCCCGACAGCCTGTATTTAGGACTCACCCGCCAGTCCTCCGCCTCCATCCCCATGGCCTTTCCGTCTCTGGAGGATGAAATATGGGTTCGCTCTCTCGGTGATCCATAACGCGCCCGCCAATAACACATCTTCTGGACTGACCCACATAGTTCTGCTGATTTCTTTAGAGGGTCATTGAACACGGGGCGACTGACGGTGGCCGTCAAACTGGTCCTGCTGGGACTGTCTCTGTGTTCAGAGATGATCGTTATATATCTAGATCTATATATAGATCTAGATATATATCTATATATATATTTTAAAGACGAAGAGGGCCTGGTTATCGCCCCCAACAAATCTAGACCCTCTGATAACGTCTGGTATAAACTAGATGTCCGAGCCGAAGTAGAAACGCGTGCGAGCGTTGCTATAATTAAACGAGCCAGTTACGGATCGGTTTGGTTTGGCCTACAACGCATTTGGTGCATTTAGTCGTACAGTTACTGCACAAGACTCTCGTATGCCTTTAAAAACAAGATATACGTTTGAGGAACCGTCAGCAGCCTGGTTCGGTTTGCTGCAGCACAGAGCTGTGCTGGATCAGTCTTTGTTGTCCATGGTCCGCGGCAGGTGCGATCCGGTCCGTGAACGCTTCTTGGGGTGTCTGTTTAGCAAAGTAACCCAAGATGTAGCCGATTAAAATCAGCAGGGACGGTCTATAGTGTCTTCCAACAGCGACATCCGTCCCTGTGCTAAAGCATAGCGACGACACTTAAACCGAGAGCCGGATAATAAAGCTGCAGTCGTCGTCGTCTCCTCCTCCTCATCAGCTGAAGGGCTGCCGCACGCAAAATAAAGCGCGTCGCATGCGCGACGTCAGAGTGCTGGAGGCGTAGGCGCGCGAGCGAACAGTGAATACATTAGGCTCGTGAAAAACGGAGGTAAACTCAGGATATCTGAGCTCCCTTTATCTTGAGTGTCGTCTCGTCTCGATTTTTTTGCTGTTTGTTTGATGTTTTGATGAATACTGATCGAAGGTCGCGCTGATAATCGACTCTCGCGGAGTCTATGAAAATGCAGCTGGAAGCACGTGCGAGATTGCTTTAAGTACAGATCACACCAGCATCAGGTCAGCTGCAAGGCAATCATAAACGTTTCTATTTACTTATGAAGTTATCTGTCGAGAAATACAAAATCCCACCCTCATGCACATACCGGGTCAGGGCAAAATGTCTTTTCTCGGCCCAGGATCACCCGCCCTGCAGCGACTTCCAACAACAATTTTACCCAAATATGATGAAGATTCCTCCTTTTTCTGTCATATACGTATGATTCAAAAGTCCCAACAACCCTACTATACAGTACATCAAAATATACTATTTGGTTTGTCTCTCTATATAAGTTAGGCCTGGTGCGAGTGGATTTAATGCATTCCACCAAATGTGCACCAAGTTATTGATTCAAACCTTTATCCAGAATGTAGATGCAGTGGAAAATGTAAATAGAAACATTTGGGTTCAGTTTTATTGTTCTTAGTGCCAGTTTGCAAACAAGTAAAGCAAGTCATCTCAGGGCAATTTGCCTTGAGATGGTCACATCAAACTCCCTCTGAGCACAGGCTTGGCGACGTTGGGCTGCAAAATGAATCTTTCCAAAAACCTTTGGAAGAACCAGACCTGTGCAGTCATCTGCTTGCCGAGCTGACAGGACAGGAGGAAAGAAAAGGACAGCAGAAGAAGGAGAGAGAAAAAAAAACCCTCAGCAGAAACTGGTTGGTCAGGCCAGTGGCAGTGGAACAGGAACATGCACCCGTGGAGCCAGACTGACCTGCAGAAAGGTGCGAAACAGGGAGAGACACCGAGCTCATGCAGTAATGGCATAAATATGAATAAAAGAGGGGGAAATGTGGACGGAAGGCGCTCAGTGCATCTTGTTTTTCTCCTGTTTCAAACCTGTGGAAAGATAGCTTACATTAGCTTTAACAAACAGAAAGAAAAAAAAACTTAAAAGTAGAGGACGTGTCTCTACTTTGTTAACCAACAATGGGTTGGTTGGTTGAACAAGATCCTAACCAATCTTGTTTACCCAACACAGTCAGGTACAAGTACCAGAGCCACCTACTGGCTCTTATTATTGCCAGCAGCCTTTGAGTGCCCCTTTCCAAAGGAGCTTGTGCTTTGGGACAGATTCCAATTTCCCCTGGAAGTCCAGCTTTAAGCAAAATTTAAAAATAAATTGAACAAAACAGCGTGATGTATAAAATATAACAGGCGAGAGCAGGAGAAAATGAAAACGAATACCCCAAAACCACAATAACTTTCTGACATCTGTGAGTGGGTTTACTGTTTCCTGTTGTCTGTGGCCTCAAAAACAGGATACAGAACGTGTGGGAGCAGCACTTTATTCACAGGTTGACTTGGGTCTGGTTTCAGGTGGTTGTTTACGAACTTTCCCCTCCTGTAAACCGCGCTGAGTCGACACGCTGCTTTCGGGGCTGACGCTTTCAGGGCTGACGCACCTGATGTGGCTCTCACTGCAAAAGCAGGGGCAGAAATGAGTGATGAACTTTACAGTACCCGACTCTGGTTTTCCCTGAAGACGAAGGTGGGTGGGGACCAACAACAATAACAACAATCCCGGGCATTTTAATACGTAGCGCAGGGAGGTCACACTGGTTTTTCTTACACTCAACTCGTCGTATTGCTCAGCAAACACTGGAGCAAGACATGAAAAATCCCACCGTGAGGCGTCTTCCTTACATTCGAGTGCAGAGCTTAACGGTACATGGAAAGATACAAGACAAGGACTTTGTTCCTAAAGGCAAACATGTAATCGATCACATAAACATAGAAGAATGACTGACATTATGTGTGTGTGTATGTGTGTGTGTGGGTGGGGGTTCCCCCTCCACCATATTCTTTGAAATGCAACCATAAAAAGCTTTCTGCTCATGAAAATAAATAACGACACCATCCCATGTTAGTCTTGCTGCGTTTGTCTCAGACAGTCTGTTCCGCATCTTAGTTCCTGGATCACATCCCCATTCTGTAAATGCAGTTGGTCACTTCTTCCTTTACAAGAAGGGAAGAAAAACCCTGCATGTTTTGTTTTTAAAAATTTTTTTTAGGCCACTGGTTTGTATCATAGTTCACAACATGAAGACGGTGCGTTTGAAGACCTCGACACGTCGGTTTATTTTCTTTCTGTAACAATCATTATGCTGATTAGTAATCGTACACTGAAGATCAGACAAAACTCGAGATGTGACTAAACCGCTGCTGCGGCTAAACAAACAGCCCGTTCATTCAGACATCTTATATAAAACACTTTTACATCCAAATAAATGATTTGGAAGTCTGTTTTTTACATTTACAGGTTTTCGTTTTTAAAAAAAGCACGATTTCTGAAGGCGACATTATCCGAAACAATATGAACTGTATTGCATCAAATAAAATCATACATTTGCAGACTGGAACATGACACTTTACAGTCATCCTTTTGCTTACTCGCCAAAGGACAAATGCTAGAATCGTTTTGACATTTTTACAGGATTCCTATTCATTGACACTACCAAAGAAAGCAAAACCATTAAAACCCCAGTTTTCCATTATTCTTTGGAAATGACCTTCACAGTCTAATGGGAAAACCTAAAATGTTTTTCAGAGTTTCTGACTAAAATGAAAGCTTCCCTTTTTCACCTTGCTGAATGAGTGTACCGCGTGCTGATTTAGTCTCATTTGAACCAAACATCACACACACGCTTGCTGTGCGTTGTCCCTCGTACTGTAGAGACTTCCTCAGAACTTCAGCTTTTTGTTTAAGAAAAATTAAACGGCTGCGTTCATGTCTGTCCAGCAGAGGTCTCCTCCTCATCAACAACAACAGCGTTTGCAAAAGCCCATGTGATCGTTGGACACCTCATTCCCAGACAAGAGGTGTTAATATGTCTCCGACAGCCTGCTCTCTTGTGGGGAAGCCGTTCCACAGCATTTTGGATCCTGGCTGGCTGCAGGGATGCGTCATGAGCCATTTCAAGCATCTCCCGCGAGTTTATTTGATTTCACTCTCGCTCATAGTTTGAGCTGTGCACACCCCCTTTCCAGCGACTTCAAACGCAGCTCCTCTGTAGGTTGCAACGCAGCGAGCGTCTGTGCGCAGGTCAGGCTGAATCAGCTCCCACACCAACTTTTTGGGGTTCAGCTCCTTGTCTGGTACACCTGCGATCGAGGAGGCAGTTTTATGCATTATAATCCTCTCTGTGCTGTAGTCAAGTCTAAACACATGCAGAAGTGATGCTTTTTAAACGAGATAACATGTTCCGATGCGTGTCGTATCGGTGAAACCTTCCCCGAGATCTCAAACATCGTCAGTAAGGCCCAATCCCAATTGCTCCTCTTTGAGCCCATCACTTGGCCCTATCCCTTATTTGAAGACAATCGGATGGCCAGATGACCACCATCCATTAACCCCTATATGAAAAGGGGTAAATTACCACTGCAAAAACTTAGAGTAGGGCCAAGTAATAACATTGCATAACAATGAATATCAAAAACAAAACAAAAAAAGAACACGATCATGAGAACAAGCTGCAGGGATTTGCTCCCACTGAGCCGTAAGAGATCAGAAGACAACGGTGAGGTTTGGCAATAAGGCCTGCTCACAGTGTGAAGCAGAATTCATCTAAAAGGTGTTTGACTGAGTCCTTTGTGGATGTGGATTTGTGCATGATTAACATGTCCAGAGGAAAGGCTGAAGGTCTCTGTCAGTGGAATTATAAGCAACCTATAAACTGTGCAAACTTACAAGAGCACTACATGTGTGCGGGAGGGGTCTGATTAAGCTTTGCTCACATTGTGTGTGCGGGAGGGGTCTGATTAAGCTTTGCTCACATTGTGTGTGCGGGAGGGGTCTGATTAAGCTTTGCTCACATTGTGTGTCAGGTCTATCACAAGAACACTGAAGCATGTCTCACTGTGTGGCGCATGCCTGATGTGCTGCAATGCTATGATGAAAAGAAAAAGCATGTTATCAACACAAGGCACTCTAGTGATCCCTAGTGGTTGACTGGTAGTTGATGCTGACATTTGAACTAATGTTCAGTTTTTTTCAATGTGCCGTAATCAGGGTGCAGTACCTGGGAATCCCTGGAAAGTGATTCTGTCCCCTGGTGCTGCTCCACCTGGAGGGTCGAGGAGCTCCAGCTCGTCCTGTGAGCTGGCGCACATTATCTTCCCCTCGTTTACCACTCCTCCCACCACTGCTGGCTGCACGTTACACAGAACAACTACCGAGCGATTCTGCATCTGTGTGTTGGACAGGGGGTTAAATAGGTTTTAAGAGCCCCTTCTTTCAAGACAACATCAAGCAAATGACATCAAATGTATCAGAAAAATAAATAACCGAGAAGGACAGTTCTAATCAAACGTCTGCACAAGGCAACAATAACTCTCCTTGAGGCATTTTAAGAAAATACAGACTAAACTGGGCTCACTGAAGTTTAGCGTGTGCAGCCGACAGTGTCTGTCGCAGCAAAGCTAGAGGAGACAATCTTAATACCTCAGAGCTCTGACTGTTGCCATGGTAATTCACATCTAAATCAGTATCTGCATGCTATTTTTTCAGCACAGAAACCTTAAACAGCCCGGGAAATAAATAATAATCCCACATTATTCACTCGGGAACTTCATGAATCATTATTACTTATTCTCAGACAGGGACAATTATTCTTTATGTGTCCCAGCTCTAATGCTACCAGCACTGACACAACTAGGACAGAAAGATGGCAAAAATATGTATAGATCAAGCACATGGACACAGTCTATGACCTGGATATTTTTCATACTGATTAACTCAACTACATGAGTCAGTTCTCAGCTTGAATTTTGAGGTTTATGTCATTGTTGAAATTAAATTGTGATCTGATCTTCTTATATTTGGAGCAAAGAAAATATATATAAAAACAAACCGTAGGCAGGTTGTAATAGGCTTTCATCTGAAGCTAAAAAACCCTAAACCACCCCAAACAGACGATACCCTGCCTTGTCATTTCTCTGTATATACTGTTAGCACAAATCAGAGAATCAAATCAGGGAAATAGACGTGGACCGAAAGAGAGAGCAGAGCAGATCAAGGTAGTTTAAACTGAAGTCAGGCAACATGTGTTATTCATGGGATTAAATAATGGATTAACAAACAGCCACTGAAGGCTTGCGAGTGTGTCGCCACTGCAGTGATGAAAGATGGAGGAAACAAACAGCTGTGGCTGATACTGAACTATGAGAAGTGAAAAGCATGTGGTGTTCAGTAATTCACACCTTTCACATTGTTCATAAAGCTCATGCAACGCTCACCACAAGCTTTAACACATCTGGATTCAAAGCTGCAGTCAACACTAACAATGGAAGAGGAGAGAGAGCTCCTCTCATCCCTGTGAATATCTGGGATGGGATATCATATTGGGAAGATGCCATCACACCTCACCTGAGCGAGGGGTACATGCTTAGCCAGTTTGCTGACCACAGTCCTGGGAATAACCTCCCCCAGGTCGATCTGCGCGTAGACGCTGCAAGCGTCCGGGAGCAGCACGGCTGTCACGATACGTCCAACACGCAGGTCCAGGCGAGACACGTCCACTGTGGCGTCTTTTTGGCCGAGGCCTGTCTGCTTCTTTGACGTCTTCTGCCCTGCTGGCATCAAAGTAGGGCGGACAGTGACATATCAGTTGACCAACAATCCCTTTTTTTACAGCAGATTTGCTCTGCGTTTGAAAGTCTGAAAATGGAAAAACTGACATTTCCAGCAATGACAAATCAGTGTAAAGAAGTTTGGCTGAAGCAATGATGGATTAGGAAACAACAGGGCTTAGCTTTGTGAGGCAACCAAAGTCCCACTGAAATTAGTCTGATTAGCTGTTATAGCAAGAGGTTTGGTTCGAGTCTCAGTAACGGGGCCAGATGTAAACACCGCTAATGCTTTGCCAAGGGGGGAGGGGTGCCAATATGAGTGTTGAAGTTGACGTTCATCAGAATTTGCCCAGTTGGGGTCATTCAGGATGTAGGTTAGACTACCATTACATCACTGTATTTTCTTAATGAGTTAATTTAGGGTGGGACGGTGATGTGGTGGTTAGCACTGTCATCTCACAGCAAGATGGCTCTTGCTTCAAATCTCAGCTGGGACCTTTCTGGTCTTTACATGCAAAAAATCATGCATGTTAGGTTAGTTGATAGGTTCTTAATTGACACAAGGAGTGAGAGTGAGCATGAGGTGGTTGTTTGTTTTGGTAGTTTCTGCTGGGTTCCTGTTGTGATGTGTCGGCAACCTGTCCAGGTTGGACCCCGCCTCTGCCAGCTCAGATAGGTTTCAGTATAAAAAAATAACCCTTTTATTTTGTGACTGCATTGAGATGACTGAGTCTTGTCTGGTCTAACCTGGAGCACGACAAATGCTGCAGGAAAAAAACAAAAACAAAACGTGTCAATTGAACTAGTCTGTATTACTTTATAAAGAGACGCCTCTTTACATATAAAAGATGAAATTGGACTAATACTTTCTTTAGTAACTGTTTTACATTTCCCTCTTATTTTTCCAACCAAATACTGGGTTATTATTTAATGTAAAACTTACAGTAGTTGTAGTCAATTACAAACACAACCCCCCCCCCCCCCCCCTTCACTTATCTAAGTTTAATGCCCTATGTTGCCGTGGCCAATATGGCGGACGCATCAACGTACTGCAGCAACAGACAATACGATGCGTCTGCATAGGTGTGTATGTGTGACATTAGAAAAAGGCCAAAATTATTAGGACTCAAATCTCGTCAATGCACCTTTGGGCTTGTCGTTTGATGACACCGGGCCGCGGAAGCCCATGTCGTGTAGCTCCCGGCGGACAGTACTGCAGCTCACATTGGCCCCCGAGGCCGTCTGAAACTCGGTAGCGATTGCTTTGATTGAGGGCAGACACTTTTCCTGCGCTACTTTCTCGAGCAACTGTCGGTGCTCCTCCTTGAGCTTGTGGGGTCGGCCGCTCCGGGGCAGAGCCGTCGTTATCCCTCCGCGTTTCCACCTAAGAATCACGGCGCTCACAGTGGACCGTGGGAGGTTTAACAGGGCAGCAATCTCACGGACAGACTTCTTACACAGGTGACATCCCACGACGTTGCCGCGCTGAAACTCACTGAGCTCCTCGCCGCGACCCATCTTCCCACAACTATCGGCCTGCATTGATGCGTCTCCTTCTCCAATTTTATGGAGCTTTTTTCCCCCTATTTCTTCTTCTGTGACTTCTCTTTTTGCCTTAAATGCCAGTGTAAAAAAACTAACATATATTACTGCCCCCCACAGGATGGAAAACAAATTACAACTGAGGGAGTTCATGAGGATGTTCATTAAACAAAATGATAAACAAATAAGTAAAATAATCCGAAAACCTCTCATCTGTGTAATAATTCCAGTATTAGATATATCTATATATTTGTTTATCAACAAATTAAATATATACAACCCCTTTTTGAAAAAAAGTTGTGACTGTTTGTGACTAAAAATTGAATTCAACAACCAGTAAGATACTTCAGCTTGATATTAAATTGAAAATAGTTAAAAAGAAAAGAATTAACAATTTAAAATGTATTTTTCTTCGTACATTCCTCCAATTTTTCAATTAAATTTAATCACCGCAGTGAGACAGGGGCAAGAAAAAGAAAGAAAAAATTCTCTTTTTTAATAAATTGAAACTTCAATGAAAACTTGTTAACCAGGAACCCATGTGATTGATTTCACATGACAGCTGTAGTAAACGACAGCTGTTCTGCTGTTTTCTGCTGGTCAGCTTCATATTGCTCAGGTACTCTACAGATCAGCTCTTTGAGGTTGTTCTGTATATCTATGATGTGAACTCAAGTGTGTTTAATATGAAACTTAACCTTTGGCCCCAGCAACTTTCCTGTGTGGTAATGTTTGTGCAAAGACACAGATGGGGAGGATTCCACACCAGGAAGAGACAGGCATCACCTTATTTACCACAACGTTTTTTATTTGGAGAGGATTTGGGGGACTCTCTTCCACCAGCCCTGTCCCATGAATTATGAGTAAAGCATTAACGCCCTAATGCCAACTAACCTGAGCAAACAAAGAATCCTTTTAGATGACGATTGGAGAAGCCAGACCAACTGTTGCTTCCTTCTTATTTAGATAATGTAAATCAAAGGTGACATCTGCTTTGAATTTAAAACTGTGTTCAGTGTGTTTTAAGCCTTTGTACAGGTTCTTTAAGGTTTTCAGTGATATCACAATCTGCATTTTGATACATATTTCAAGATCGTACTTGGTATAAAAAGGAAGAAATCATTATTAAGGAAAATTACTAACTTTTCTTTGGAGCCACATTGCCCCCTAGTGGTCTGTAGTATCGAATAGTTAAATCTAAATTAATTCAGCAACTAGGCATTTATATGTTTCTTGATGTTTGTATTCCATGGTTAACACAGGAAAATAACATTGTTTGGTGCTTCATTCATATGTCATAACTTTATAGATATCCTGAATTTGAGAGATATTCAATATCCACAACCGTTATATTTGTTATTTTATGTTGTTTATTTGATGTTTTTTATTTAATGTCCATTTCATGACTTTACCTTCATATCATAACAAGGTATGGTGTTTTCAGAATCTTCTGAACAAATGTGTGTTAAGACAAAATAATGGAGAAACTGAGTTTTCTTCGTTTCATCAAAGCCTTAACACTAGAATTAAAACTTCTACTTTACACGCCCAGGCGAACGCCACAACGGTTTCAGGCATATCATTGGCTGAAAGTGGAGCGTAAGCCTGCGTCAAGCCCCGCCTCCACGAATCAAACTCAGGAAACCTGCGAGACAGATCAGACAGATGAAAAGATGAGAAGGTAATAAGGATAGAAGAAAGATGAAGAAGAAGGAGTATGATGAAAGAAAGAAACAGAAAGAAAGCAGAATTAAGTAATAGAAAGATAGAATGGCTGTGGGAGCTCTGAGGACTCCAAAGACGAAGTTGGTGAGAGGACGATGTTAGTTAAACTAAATCCATCTCATCCCTTACATGTAACTGTCAGGGCCTTCAGCTGTTCGTTCAGTAGAAGACTGCTGCACCTTCAGTGTTGTATAACATACAATCATATATTGAATAAGTGATTTGCATCTTCTGGATATTCATTTGTCACACACCATGTGTGTATGCATCTATATCTACGAACCGTTTGTGTATAGCTTGTATGTAGCTGGTTGGTTTATATATAGAAGTTGGTTTATATATAGAAGACGTAAAACAAACAAGTTAGTAAAAGTCTGATTCAAATTTATTTCAACACACAACCAAAGACATTCAAACACATGCACTGTGTGTGGTACAAGAAAAGGAGTCTCTGCTGGTCACACTTGAGAGTGTTTTCATATAGAAAAATAACAATGTGTTATTTCTGTTGGGTATATAGTTTACAATGTACTGACATCCTCCACCCTACGTACACTTAGTACAGATAAAGTATCACAAAGTTATACAATGTGACAAGTGATTCATGCTGTTTTCAGTTCTATAGCCCTCATTCTTCAAAGCTTGACATAAAAAACACACTTTCATTAAGCTCAGCCTTGCCACCAACTGGATGGTTAAAGTGCAATATAGAAGGGTTAAGACAGCCATACGGAAACACATATAACAACATGACAAAAGGAAACAGGATAGCCCACGTTTATAACAAAGCAGTGCAACTTAAGGCTTTATTTTACAGGTCTAGAATTTCAGGATCATCTAACACTTTCAAAGAATTCTATGGATGGAAAAACAATTAGCAACTATTTCTTGGGAAAATATAGAAGGTGTTTTTATATATTTTTTCATGGTTTATACATTCAGCTTAACCTAACACTTAACTTTAACATGTTAAATTCAACGACATGCAAGCATACAATCAAGCCGTATGTCTAGATAACACATATTGGCTTTTGGTGAACTCTCACAAAAGTATGTAAAATATAGAAGCTGTAACTATATTAAAAAATATTTAGTTTTCCTCTAGTTTTAAACGAGCCTTTTTGATGTGCGGCAGAAAGCTAACAGCTGCCCCCCTTAGGCCAACTCATTGATTCCAGTGAGCACCTTCTTGCCATATAAACTGAAAAAGTGCAATAAAAATACAACCTAATGGAAAAAGCCTTTTTTAAAATTGAGGACATCTGATGCTTTTGGGGTTTTGTTTTTCCTTCACTGCTTTTTGTGCATGTAAAAGGTCTCCAGAGTTACACCACTGCCCCTCGGCTGCCTGACGCTCCTCGTTTCTGGTCCAAAATTGTTTCTCTTAATAATCTTTTACATCTCCTTGAAACATATATGTACAACACCTGCCAAGTGGCTGGTTTTGTCAAACAAAGCCTTTATTGCCTAAACTGCACACATTTGATTTCTTCATATTACGCCTCTCCTTGCATCTTTGCCTCTTGCTTCAGAGCATCATTTTAAACTGACGTCAATAGAATACGATGTGTGACACAGTTGCATCGTCTCAAATAATTTATCTAATTGTTTCTGTCAGATGAGCATTACATCTGGATTGAGGAGTGGGGTGACGAGGAGCCATATTTGACTAAAGAGAGCAGAATGTGCCTTTAAAGAGATAGGATACAGTGACTGCTGAGATGGAGATTCAGAGAGGATTGTTTTGGACAGACATTAAGTACTGTAACCAAGCACAATAGTAGAAAAGTAATGTAAACTTGTAAAGTATAACAATATGGGCTCTTAAAATGAACATGTTCCCAAAAAGTAGCAGCAACAACATACAGAAGATAGTATAGCACTAATTATGTTGCAGGTACTCTCAGGGTCTCTGAGTCTGAAAAATTCATTATTTTACCTCCGACAGAGAGAGTGCGTTGTTACTGAGACAAACCTGACACTTTGATCCCAATTCAATTTGGTCCAGCTATATGACACAGCAAAACAGATGTGCTTTGTTTTCATTTGTCTCTATGCCAACCAGACAAATAGTCCGATGGACCAAATGTTTGGTTTCTGCGTCATATTGAAAAGTAATCTCATGTTTTGTGCTTTCTCGTAATCCAAGTGGGGTGACCAAACATTAGGAGGCTAAAGGTTCAGGTAAGGCAGACTCAAGCATCTGCGTCATTATCAAACTGATAACACTGCCATTCATGATCCATTTTTTCCATGTTTTTCTTGTCTTCTACACAAAGATCGAAAGAAGATAAACTCGACTCAAGAATTAAACTTTTTACCAAGTTGTCATGTAGTATAAGAAAATAAATGCTGGTAAACCCTTTCATAATTTACCCAAACATTTTAGTAATGCTAAAATCACATGCTACATGTTCATGTAGATGTGGTTGTTAAATAGTAATAGTAAAACCCTCTCCTATACTGTTGGCAGTCCATCACAGTGAAACACTGCTGCATTTTTCACTTTATGGACTAATATCACTGGCATGACTTTTCAGCTGTCAAGCCAAAAATATGCATACAGTCACAAAAACGTAAATTAACTTAAAACTTAACCAAATAAAGCTGGTGTGTGTTACATACCAGATTCTTGGGTGGCTGTAAGATTTCTTAGAAACAATGAATAGAACAGAAAACCACCAGCTGAATTCTAGTGATTTACGTGGGCATGGGTCTGTGCTTTTTCACTGATCAGTTCTGCAGGAATGTGAGAAGAAATGGCCCCAATCGAGTGCCAGATTCTGCTGGTCAGGCTGGATGAAACATGACTTTAAAAAAAACATTTAACAGGCTGAGGAACGGGACAAGAAACGGGTGATGAAAAACCAAACAAAAGCACAAAAAGAAAAATGAATAGAAAAATGCGAATTAACAGTGTGCTTCATCATCAGTCTGCTTTCATCCACGCTGGGCTGGCTACAGTTTTTCAGCAACATTCATCAGAGTAGCTTTTCGGTGTAGATTATAAGTGGGGGTAGGAAAAAAAATATCAAGATAGTCAAACCTCAATATTCTTGAAAATATGACAATAACAAGTCTTGTTTTATACGTTTCTGGTCTCAATCATCATCTCGGGGAATTTTTATCTCTTGCTGTTAAAAGCCCCTAACTGCCCCTGTCTATTCCTGGGTTTGGGTCAGTGTGTGTGGGTAGTGTGGAGAACGATAAAACATTCGGTAAGACAATCAAACAACAAGCTGATACTCAATATGAAGCTTTGTGAACCAATATCACATTGTTAGAAAATAAAAAAAGTCAGTTAAAGCCAAATAAAAGTTGATCTGTGATCAGTTAAAGACGGCAGATTGCTCTTAAATCATATAATGTGTGAACACCAGAAAAAAAAAAAAGTATCATATTTGGTTGTTACCAAACGGATGTAAGGGACCAGAGAGTATAGGAGAAGGACTGCAAGGGGATAAAACAGAGGTTAAACCATCTGATTCTCACCAGCGTAACAGACACACATTTATACATTCCTTTGCACGTGCTGGCTGTGATGCACTTTAGATATTTGCATTTTAATGCAAAGATCTTCGTTAAAACTGCCATGTCTGTGAAAACTATCAGGATCGTCGAAAATTAGTCAGCTTAGTGTGGACGAGCTTCACGACTACATTGTACATATTTTCAGTCTGTGACATATTCATTCTATAAAAGATGTGCTCTGGGCATCAAATTTCCCACATGAAACCCTCGCAATGCATAGTTCTCCTTTTTCACCAAACAAAGTCCTTTTTCAAAAGACGCTCACCATTTCACCCTGTGTCTTCCTGTTATTTCTTAGGTTTTATATCATGAAACAGTTGAGTGTTATTCCCGCCTGAGAGGCAGGAAACAAGTGCACATATAAAACAACTATCTTTAAAATACAGCACATAAGCTTGGCACAAAGACTTGTGAATATACAACCCCAATTCCAACCAAGATGGGATGCTGTTAAAATAGTATGAAGATGGGAAAACATTCCTCTCCCAAAAGATCCAGCAGTTCCGAGACGTTTTCAGACTGTTGTTAAAAGAAGAGGGGATGCTACACAAAAGATGGCCACGGACCAACATAAAAAAGTTTTTGCTGCCATCAAATTCAAAATGAGCCAACGTTTTAATGAAATCAGAGAATGTCTCACTTTCAACATTTGATGTTGTGAATAAAATGTTAGTTTTTTTTCAAACCAATATTTTTTCAGATCACCGTATTTTGTTTGACATTTTACACAGCATCCCAACCCAGTTGGAATTGTGGCTGTATTTATAATGGCTGTCGTTACAAGCGTAGGTTTGTCTATAAAGGGGCACACGCTCAGAGAACTCGGTCGTGACAACTGCTATAAGCTGTTGTACTTAGCAGCAGTGTGAACGTGAGCCTTTCATGTGTTGTGCCAGTGTGTGCTGTAGCAATTATCAGCAGTCTCAAGAGGGCAAAGGGTGACATCACTTCAAACTGCTTAAGACAAGCTACGATTGTCAGATGTGAGGATGGAGATGGAACAAGTAGAAGGTTAAAATCCAAGATCCACAAAATTGTAACTGAGGCATTTAGATATATAAACTGAGCGATAACATATCAATGTGTGCTTAGATATTGTAGCTCCTTATTGTGTTGTGACTGCCTGAAATCTCATTTTTAACTTTTCAGGAGATTCCAACACTAAGTCTGAGGACGAGCAATTACTGGTGGGAATTCACACCTGCTGTGCTGGACTTAAAGGAATCTGCGAATATACTCACTGTATGTGCTATGCATTTAACAATCCTATCAGTAAAACCTCTGGATTTGTTGGCAGTGATTTTGTATCGAGAAGTTGAGAAAACCTTTACACATTTTCAAGCTAACTACAGCTGCACCCATGCAATGAGGAGGTCCTGCTGAAACAGCAGGATTGGGTTTGCAATCCCAATCCCTGCTGCAGCCCTCTGTGATGGGCTCCGGCATCTCCACAGTCCCTTTTTGTGCATTTCAGATGCTAGGTTGAGGGCTGTGAAAAGATAACGTGGACAAAAACTGGGCCACCACAGTGTGAGAGCTGTGACAGACGTTCTGGTTGCCATGACTGCTGGGGAATGAGCAAGCAACACGTCTGCAGATGCAGCTACAAATCTGTTTTTAGTCAGTGATGACTGAACTGGGGCTTTTGTGCTGACTTTGGTTGTATTGCTCAGTTTTCCATCTTCCTTGAGGTGACTTACACAAAATTAGCCACAGACATGACTATTCTCTTCGGATGCTCTGCCCTCATCCTTCTACTCCAGGCAGCTTATCTCAGCACCGATTGGCTCTTGACTTGGTCTCGTCACATTCGGGCTCCACGGACACATCTACCTCAGACATGCCTACCTCCACGCTCAGGATGACAGAGGTGTCTGAATCACTGCTGAGTGGAGGCGGATGCTCACCTGTGGGATGAGACGTACAGGTAATTCACTTCTGAACAGGTTACTGTTTGCAATCACATGATTGCATTTGTAGATTCTTCGGTCAAGCTCCTTGAGTTTTGAGTGTTTAATTCTTACTGTCACTGTAAAATTGCAAGAGTCTGCAAGAGACCTGCAGTAAACATTTTTGGCCAATTTGAGGGAGCAGAAACTAAATGTGGACATAACGGACACTTTGAGCTAAAATGGAAAACCTATAATCAAGTCAAGGTTTCATCAAGAGTTACGTTACAAGCACCTGTTAAGTCTAAATCCAACATTTAGACTCTTTTAAATCTATTCTGAAAGAGATTAACATTACTGGCTCTAAGCTGTTAAATGCTGCTTTACTTTCACCAGCAACTTGTGAGCTGTGTATGGCTTTTGGTATCAAGCAGGCAGAACATGCTGTGATTTTAAACATTTCTGAACAGACAACAGCTACAAAAGCTATCTCTGTACAGCTGAGTAATGAGGGGAAGCTCACTATAAAAGTCCACAAAGTATAATAAAGCGACAAATGTAATTCTTTGTAGGTTCATCAATCGCTTTAACTTCCTTCATACTGACACAGTGTGGCAAGTTCTCTTAATGCTTGGGGCATCCTAAGTACATTACAAAGCCTTGCGTGTGTGTGCTTTCTTGTTTTTAGAACAATTTGCATTTCTAAAACAAATACCTGCACAAATCTAAATATGCAAATATAAGTCTGCAGTAAAAAAAAAAGAGAGCTTACAGAACTTAAGGAGCTGCTGCTCCTGGTTGATTACCAGAAAACATGGCCTTCTACGCTTCCAAACTGCAGCTACACAACCCATAATCCTGTCACCGTGTCTCCTTAAGGCAGAAACCTCGTTCAATGTATGGATGTCCACACAAAAGTTTAAACTATTGCCTGAATGTGACTGATAACACTTTTTGGTAAACATTTAGTTGTATAACACAAATTATATTGTGTAGGAGTTAAAGTTAATATTACTGAGTTAAAATCAAAGATAAACGAAGACGGCTTCTTAATATTTTCCTCATCCTCAAAATAAGACCCGAGCTCAACTTCTTTGACGTAGTAAAGTACTTCAGAATCTAAAAGACTAATATTTGCCCATACTTTCACAAACTGCAAGAAGTTGGTGATTGCACGTTAAATATGTGTACGTACTGCTGGCAATGATGTGGCTCTGATCTTCCTGTAGTGCTGCCTCTGCATCCTGATGGAGCTGTTGTACATCTATCTCTCTTCCTGCAGGAGCCAACACCACCAAGCTCTCATTTACAGTAATTTCGCTTGCACCGCTGATTGGATTGGTGTTTGGACCCCCGACAGACGTCTCATAGTCTGGAGGAATCTCATCTGAGCAGTCTGTGTTGAACTGGAAAGCAACAAACACATGCAGGATTGCTGTTGTGTATATATATATATATATAATATATATATTGTGACTTGATATAATTGATGACATAAATTAGTTGCTTGATCAACTTAAAATAAAATAGCAATAACAAATCAAAAGTAGCTTACTGGAATTCCCAGGGCTTTGAGGATGTTCATTTTACACATGGGACACGTTCGGTGATCTTGTAGCCACGGATCTACGCAGTGCTTATGGAAGACATGTCTGACAAAATGACATGAAAGTACATGAATATTTGTTATCCACACAAATGGGTGCTGAAATGTAGTGCTCATGGAAATATCTAAACACTGCTGACTGTGGTGCATGAAATAATGTTTAAGTTGCAGTATCTACAACAACAATCAGGCACACAAATCTCACCTGCATGGCAATATCCTCACAACATCATTGGGTTTATAACATTCAATGCAAACAGCACAGTTGTCAAAGTCCGGTTCAGTTTCCTTAGACACAAACATGACACAAAAAGACAAGATGAATTAAATACCCAATACAACAAGAACAGAATAGTTTAAATAATGTCTTAAAAAGTGGATAGACAGCTTGGGAAATGTAAATATACGGTGATTCCGTGTTAACTCAGTGATGGGTGCTACCTTTTTGTTTTATCAGAGCAGAGTAGAATATCTAACAACGATTAATATGTCAATGGCAATAAAAACCTACTAGCCTTTGCTGAGGACATTTCATTCGCATGACTTCATGGCTCTGGGGTTTATATTATGAAGCAAGCTCAGCATTTCCATGGTATATTTTTGTGAGTTGGCTTATCCAAAAGATACAGAGGTCCACCAAAGACTCTGACTTATGTAAGGCTTAAAATATATATATATATATAATCCAGACCAAAAGCAACATGGCTGTTGAAATGTTGAAAAACAAATATTTATTTTTATGTCCAGGTTTTTTTTCTAAAGTTATTAATATGATTATTTTAAGAAATAAGCTGCATTAGAGAATAGATGCATGCAACCATGTGCTAAGGCTATTTGTTGAAGGCAGTCTGACACTGACTGGTGCTGCTATGACAAAATAACACAACAGCAATTCAATTTTTTTCTTTACTAAAAAAGTTCAATAACTAATGAAGGAATGAAATAGTACATAATGAAGGAAAAAAAATATTTTGAGTACATTTGACCCAAATAGAAAAAATAGATAGATTGACTTGAAACTGACTTGATTTACCTTGTCTCCTTTCTTTATAGTGCGCACTTGAAGCTTACTGATGGCCTTTTTCGCAGCATCCCCCAGACGCCTCTGAAGACAAACAAAAGCATTTTCCTTTAATAGTGACTCGGTGGGTAAATTCAGTAAAAGTCAAAAACAGATATACTTCAGATTATAAATTGTGGAATCAAATATCATAAGTTGCTTTGTTGTTAAAAGTGATGATTCTGTCTGATTCTGCCTGGCCTCTCCCGCTGTGTAAAACCATGAATAACACTAGCACTGAATTCCAGAGAGAGAGAGAAAAAAATCAATAAACCACAATGACAACAAAGAAAAGGCTTATAAAATAAATGTGTATGAAAAATAGAACACTTAAAATACAAAACCAGAGTGTCGGCTATTAATGGTTGTGTAAATGCTGCCAGTCAGCGATGGGACAAAATGTCAGTCATTCATAAAAAGATACAGATTTTATCACAGTTGGGATATTTGTATTTTCATGCATTTTCATGCAAGACACGACACTAAAACGAATAATAAGTTGCCTTTCAGTGGACTTCGGGAATGAGGAATGTGTCTGGGAAACATTTTCATCACTGCAAGATAAGAGCATAGTTCCAGCTCTGCCGCTTTAAACAAACCGGACACGTGTTTTCAGTTAGTAATCAAACATGTCATCATTCCTACTTTGTCTGCTTTACCTTACATGGCTGCTTGGGAAATAAATTTAAAGCAGGACTGATTAGCGCAGCTGAATTGTTAGCTTAACATAAATGAACAAAATTCAAAGTGAAAATGCAAACAAGTGTTGTCACAGCTTCTGCTCTTGTAATTACAGGGGCGGTGATGTATAATCTTTTAGGAAAACATAAGAACATCAGTGGAGACCATTCATAAGAAAGTGATGGCAAAAACAATTATTTGCACAGCTGGCTCAAAGGGCCAGAAAGCAGGGTTGGTTGATGGTTCACTGGGTTGCCATGTTTCTGTTGGACCAGCTGTCAGGCTAATTCTGACCCTCTCTTACAGCCTTACGGGGCTATAACGGAATAGAGGCAGTCATGGGTCAATATTAAGGATGGTAAGAGAGCAGAGCCGCAGTCAGGATCGCTGTCATACCTGGTTGCGGTCCCGTGCATTGGCGTAGCGGAATCTCTGAATGTAGTAGAAGACGAGCCAGGCGAGGGAGATGATCATGAGGACGATGAAGGAGATGGAGACAAACACTACGGACGTTCTGCTCACATACTTCTGTAGGTTTCGGGTTCCTACGGTGATGTGCAGCATGACTGCAATGTTCTGCTCCAGCAGGACCAATATCTCACGACCTTTAGGCTCTGGGATCATGATGGCCACAACGTCGCTTGTATCTACACAACACATGTGGCACAGGAAGCACCTAATTAAGCGTGTAGAAAATTACTGCTGCAGACATCACTGAAGGCACAGACATCACACTATAATATGTGCTTTTGCTTTACAATCTTAAGTTGTTGCAATTTCTTAGCCTTGCTTTTAACTGAAATGTTGCAGAGTAACATGTCAATGTTCCAACCCGTGTAAAAAATAATAAATAAAAAGCTTCTGTTGAACACGGGAGTTGTTAAAACACAGCTGCTCGGACTCAGGTCTGTCCAATAGCGATAAGTAGAGCGGGATATTAACACGGATTTCACATTCCAGTGGTGCAAAGGCCATAGTGAAACTGCAGTGATTACAATTATTTACATGCTCAAAAACATATGAGAACTTGCAGTTACCCTCATAGGATTACGTAACAGTCCAAGATCTTAAGAAAAAAGCCTCTTTTAATCATCCTGTAAACCCAACAGAAGGTTTGTTTGCCTTCTCCATGCTATATACTTATAAAGGATTTCTTTCAGGGATTTAATCAGATTAATAAAAGATTTGGTCTGTCAAATGAAAACAAGTGTACGATGTTACACATTTTCGTGAAGCAATGTAACTAAATTCAATGACGCGCAGACAGATTTATTTTTCTGTTTTACAGTTTATCATATGATACAAGATTTCGTTTGAATCTAACTTTATAAGCTTGATAACGTCTACGTGATGTTCTCCCCCTGTTGAATGTATCCACTTTAAACTTGGTCAGCCAAGGTTTAAGCCATTGATGATGTTTACCAGAAAAAGCTGAGTTTCTGCCTGATGGGGTTGCTCTGGGGGCTTGGTAAATTTCAATGTAATGTCCAGAGAGGAAAAAGTTGTTGTAATTTACAGCTAAGTGCTCATTTCCTCCTAACGAATGCAGCCCTGGTACCGTGCTAGGAATCTTGGACTGGTTGCTTTGAGCTTAGACAGAGCAGATGAACTAAATCCTCTCCATCCGTGTCAAAGATTTCCTGCCAGCAACCATCTGTTGATTTGCTGGTTGTGCACAACGTAGGATTTTATTTTACTGAGTCACCAATAATCCATGTACCTGAAAGTTGTCGAGGAGGAACAATGCAGTCACAGCGTGTCTTTTCTGATCTAATCTGCTGAAGCTGGAGGTCTTCTGGTAAATTAATAAATGAGCTTTTTTTCTTTTCTCACTGATTCGATGTAGGTAGGGCTCAACTAGAAAAAAAAGCCATGTCAGATATTTCCAGGCAGAATCAAGTTTCAGCAACATTTTGATTAAAATATGATGATATTTTATTTATATTCCAGCAATATCAATCAAGTCAAATAAAGAGCAAACAAACTCATATCTGATAAAGCAATCAGTTGAGCTTTTGTATGTCAATCCATTAAAAGAAGTCATACCATTGTCCAAAGCATGACTTCGACTCTTAATTTAGTTATTTCATGTTAGACAAACTACACAAGGTATGAGGATCTCTTAGTAATTGACACAATCCTGCATCCTGAGCTTGTGCTGAGTTAATAAGGGACAAAATGCCAGAGTGACTCACTCCTTTCCAAACACAATAACAGAGCAACAAAGATCTGCTCTCTCTGCCATAACTCAGGTAGATGATTCCAAGAACCAGCTTGAGAACTGTTACATCATTTTCCCCTGCTGCCTGTTTATGGCTGGGGCGGCGAGGAGTCAGGGAGACTCCCTGTGGTGGTCCATTCCATCGATCAGTCTCCATAAACAACAGCCTTCATGCAACCTAACATCCAAAAACACACAACTCAGATCCACAGGGCACTGCAAAGATTATTTTACAGACTACTTTAATTCTGTCACAGAGCTCCCAATGCTGAAAGAAAACATGTTTTTACAAGGCTTTGAATCCAAAAGATATCCTACATATTCAACATGTAGTTGCAATGCTTTACAGATGCTAAAGAAAAACCTGCACAGCTGCTTTTTACATTACAATTTATTACAATTTACATGGCATGTTTGAATTAAAAAACTGCTTGCTATGGTTATTTATCGACAGAAGCAGCTATGAGTTTCTAGCTGTGAAATAAAAAGATTATAGGTATGGCAGAATTGCGCTCATCAGGCTGGAAGTATTCTCACTGTCACCACGAAGAGATATCAGTGTATTTCGTGGCTGCTCATTAAAAACAGATGCTCTCAAAGCAAACACTGCTTCAAACAAGGACACACAAAACTAAAGCTTGTGTTTAGAAGGCAAACAGATGGCAACGGGCTGCTGAAAACTACTTTATTTTCAGACTCTCTGCCCAAACAGATTTTTCCCTATTCCTGTCTCACCAACATGAGCGTTTTGATAAGACAGTATTTGTAAAAAACAACGTATTGACACAATAAATCTCTCCAATATAATCACTTAAATCACAAGGCTTTCAGACAAGGTAAACATATGAATGTTTACTGTTTTGTAAACCTCTTTTTTCACATGTAACCTTAGATACACACTCCCAACCTGCAGATTTATGGTTTTATTAAGCTAAGCCATATGGTGCAGAGTGGAAATCACCACGATGCAGCTGCTGTCTTCGTAAACACAAAACTAAACCACATCAACTCAGGTGAAACATATCACTAATTCAAATCACAAAACGCCTGTGCTCAAACGCTGAGCAGACATTAAAAGAAAAATTGATAAAAACACTTTCAAACAGCAAGCTTGATCATCGTCCAACAGAAGGCATATATTAAGACATATTAGGGCATGTAAGATTATCTAAGCCTCAACTCTTATCTACTTCCTCAGTGACGCAGTCAGAGCAGACAAAAATAGCTCCTTCTAAAAGAGGAGGGCAATGCCTGAGACCGAGGCTGAAATAGTGGGAAGATCTATGTTTTCAGACTAACTCAGCTAAAATGTGGAAGTCAGGTTAATACTGAAGTGGTTCATTTAGTGCTTACCCATCTACTCACGCTATGCATTTACTTCTTTATAAATGTGCTGCACAGTGATTAACCGAGAAACAGATTACAGCAGAATTATCTTGTTTCCTCTTTATTAGAAACCATGTTAGACCATTTATTAGAAACCACCAATTCCACTTGATCACAAAACATAGGTTCCACTGTGGCTTAATCACACATACATTAAGGATACTGATCAATGTAGTAGACCAACAGTTTGGAAAATACATTTATGCATGCTCTTGCCAAGACTGAGATATCATGACTGCTCTCAGCCACATGTCTGTGGACAAGAAAATATGGAGCTGAAGCCCACAGTCTGTTAGTTAACATGTCTGATTTCCTTTAATTAATACATAATAAGCTGTGTTGCTACAGCAGCTGGCTCTGGACATCCTCTCTTTGTCAGTGTGACATTCATTCTAAACATGAACACCAGTTTCTTTTTCTCTGCGCTTTCCTTCCCCCTCACTGCCAGTTGCTGCACCCCCTCCTGGCGTCCTTTCCTGTTTCTTAAAGCCTTTTATATTAACACCAAAATCAGCACACATGTGCAGGTTCTCAGCACACAGGTATACCACTAAGACAACATTCCCATTGCAAGACGCAGAGATGTTGCTCTCAAGAGTTCTGGTATTTTCATTATAATTACGTCATCCGTAAATAAAAAAAAATCAAAGCCCGGCCTCTTAAAGGCAGCAGTAGGTGACGATCTTTGGTAAGCAGGAGTTTTTGAGAGGAAATGTTTATTACTTTTTATAGGGCCTGCACAGAGAGATTGGGGCTGCAAGGTGCCAGTCATCATGCGGATTTGGTGACACTTATCCAGTGAGTCTCTTTTCATTTGCATTTGGTACTCTTGCTCTAGTTTCTTAACCTCCATGTCAGACGCTGCCATCAAAACTTTGTCTGGGCACGCTCAGCAAAAAGCAACAAGTTCAGACGGGCGTAATGTTCAAGCCAAGCCACGGCCTCAGCTAGAATCGATGAATACCAGCGAGAACTGCAGTAACGATTTATGTGGCACTAACTGCTCATCGTAGCCTTTCCCATAGAAGATGTTAGTAGCAATGTGTGACCACAGAGTGTAAAACGGGGCTAAGTGTCTACTTCTATATTTGTGTCATGCCCAGAAGCAGGTCAAGTCTTAAAAATAGTCAGGTGTTTGTTTTTTTTTTCTTTTAATCGCACGCTGCAGGTAAACCAGTATTGAGTAGTTGAGTTTCTGTTTGTTCCTATGTTATTATTTCAATTCTTTTTCTAAAGAACAGAATATGTTAATGGCTGATATGAAGTTTCTTACCACCTACTGCATTTGTGTAAACCCTTCAGAGACTTTGTGCCGAACTGAAACATTTGTTTATGCCGGTAAATGACACCACAATGGATAGTTTGCAATATTTCGCAATTGTTTCACAAATATCACAGAAGGTCTTGGGATAGTTTTTGCCTGAACATCTGTTTCCTTAAAGAACACTCTGTCAATCGGCCTTTGTGCACTGAGCAGCTGTCTGGCATGGGTGTGTTGGTCAGGATGGCCACACCTTTATGAAAAACAGTAACAAGGGGTAGAGCACACTTCTAATGGAAATTTCTTTAAATTGGAAATGAAGACCAACAAAGAAAGCGTTAACTTTGAAAAACAAATACAGTCCAATTCTTTCAGGGATTTCAACATTCCATAGAACAATAAATGGACTGTATCTAACTTGAACGTGTTTTTACTTGATTCATAGCATACAACCAGGAAAAGCAGCCCGATAGTTTGATTTGGAGTCCGTGTTTTCAGGACACCTTCTATAGATAATGTAGGGTATTATCACAGACACCACATTTATGATATGGCAAAATCACGTATTGACAGGCTAGTCCTTTCCGATATTTAGCTGGTTTAGAATGTGGAGTGAAAGCTTGAATGTATCCAGTACTACCCAGGATTATTAATTTGCTGTCAAAGTTAAATATATTTGTGGTCTTAAACAACATGTCTGAGGCACTTTTTATTAAATACAGCCAGGTATATTGTATGTAGTCAACATATACCAATATGTAAGAACAACAGCTTATATTTTCCAGTTCAGCAGACTTAAATCTTCTTCTATAGACTGTCCCCCTTTCAAGTTAGTGGAAATGAGCCCATCTGCTTGGGGAGCCTGTGCATTGATTGCCTTCTACTTTTCCCAGAGAATACATTGATAATATATCTCATTACACTGATGCAGCAGAGCTCTGGGGCCTCTGCAGGCGGATGAAAACCATTAATCGCCCACTGAGATGTCCAGTGCTCGAGGATCAACTAATTAATGACACGTTATTTCCGGCCAGCCTCAGTGAAACTGACAGGACACCTGTAGCAGGGTGCATAACCTGCTGACTTGTGTTGATACTTCATAATTATCATCATCTCTTTCTGGCTTGAATGACTAAGTCTAGAGCTAAATGGCAAAGGAAAACTGTCCATGAAGTTGACAGCTTGACTCTTACCTGAATGGGGCATTGTTATGGTGTCGTTGGCGCTGTTGTATATGACAACTGCAGACGCGTTGTGGTTTGCGACGCCCCGGATTTTCTCTCGGTATGTACAGTTCCCCGCCGCGACCAACGCCACCCAGGCGGTGCTCTGTGGGGCAGGAGGGAACCTAACGTTCGGGTCACACGCCTGTCTGTCCTGCAGGGGGGCCGGGACCAAAACCAGACCTTTGGCTTCTCTCTTGGGCGAGTGTTCGCCATACCGACCGCACTCGGTTTTCTCGGTCTTGACCTCCGAGGTAACAGGGTCCAGATAGGTGATGTTGACAAAAGCGGTGTACCACTCCTCCTTCTCTGCGACCGTGAAGTCCAAGCAGAGCAAGTGCACGAAGCAAAACGACAAGAGCCACGTCGAGAGAGCCAGACTGCGGCAAGCTCCGATGAGGGACGGTGCCATAGTGCGGCTCTTGGTTAGGGATGGATGACGAGCTCTGGGGGTCCACCTAAGCTCGCATCACGTCCCTATATGAAAAGGATGTGAGGTTTAATGTTGCATTGAACAAACATTGAGTCCGGGGCCAAGCTCTCTCGGAAGAACGGCGTGAGGCGTTTGTGCGTAAAAGAGTCCACTGCACACCGTTTGTAGAAGTCTGCACCGTGTTGTTGTCCACTGTCAGCTGTATTCTGTCCTCGCTTGGGACTGGCTCGCTGCTCATCAGCACGTGACCTGGGCGTGGACAAGGTGCCGCTGATGCCCGATACCACGTGGTACAACTGGCGCGTCAAAGGCAATGGGGAAATTGTATATTTATTTATTTATGATAGTTTAGGCAAAATCTGTCCGTTGCATAGTTGCAAAACATAGAATATGATTTAGTCTTGAAATGTCCGATTATTTTGAGTCGATTTACCTTTAAGCTGCGGCTGAAGTGAATCAAAGTCGAAGAAAAATAAATAAATTAAAACTGCATTTTGAATACAGTTATTGTGTAATTTTTGTTCATAACATAGTCCTGCTGTTTAGAACTGTTGAAACCGATAATGGTCGGCATGATTTTGCACAATTGATCCGGTACAAAATCATTTGGTCACTGTAGTAACATAAGCTTTCTCCGCGAATAGATGTTCCACATAACCTCTCAAGATTAAAAAATCTCCACATCTATTTTAGATTTGTCATGCTGTCAGCTCAAATATACAGCTACCATCAGCAAAACAAGTCATTACTTTTGGGAAGTCGCATGTTTGGGAAACTGAGAGCAGATTTCCACTCGCGGAACTGAAAGCTCAGCGTTGAGTTCCAACGAACACATTTACGGACGGACTTGGAAGCAAGCGGGTGTGCTAATCCAACAGGTAAAAACCGTTCAAATCACACAAATGGCTCTTAAATTAATTGACATCCAAGTGTAACGTCAGTGAGTACGTGTCGGGCTTCTAGACAGCTTTGGCGTGATGTGCAAACGGTCCAGCTCCCGTTAAACCAAGCGTGTGTTTTACTTACCGTGTGGCATCTCACTTGGCACTTGTTCGGAAAGCTAGCCAACGTTAGCAGAAACACTTCAAACTTTTCTCTTTCTTTCTTTTTTTAAACTTTTTTGAGTGTTCGTCTTAAGTAAATCGCCACCCGTGTTGTCTACTTTGCGGATTATGCGCGCCGTGATAAACATGATTATCCGGCACGATCACCTCACTGTTCCAGTTGCTCTTGGATGAAGCAGCTGTAGTTTGTTCTTGGTGTTTGCAGGTGAACAGACGGACACGGGGAATTAGAAATGCCCAAAAAGAAAACCGGGGCACGGAAAAAGGCTGAGAGTCGAAAGGAGCGAGAGAAACAGAGTCGAGCTAACCGGGACCATGTCGATGTGGCCAAACACCCATGCAACTTCACCATGGTACGTGGCTGACGCATATAACGATGCCATGTCTGAAGAACTGCATTTCTTACTTGGTCACTTACTTGTGTTTTTTTTTTGTAGGAGTGTGACAAATGCCAGAGGTAAGTACGTGTTACTGCACGTTCTGTTTGACTTTCACAGGTGAAACACGTTGGTTAACTCGTTTCTCCCTCCTAATGGTAGAAAACAGAAGAACAGAGCATTCTGCTACTTCTGTAATTCTGTGCAGAAACTGCCTATTTGTGCTCAGTGTGGTGAGTACCCTGCAGGGATTTTTTTTGCTATATTTGTATGTGGGTTACCGGGTTGGTGTGAATTATTTTTTTTATTCACTTCAAAGTCTTTTGCTTCCTGCTTAGGACAACATCTACACACAGTCATCATAGAACATAGAAAACGTATCAAATGTTGAAATCACGGATGCTGCATCCTTAAAACTAAAGAGGAGAGGGAGCGTCCAGCTTGTTATCAGTTCTCAGTTCAAGAGCCAGCATCTCTGATGGTATAGGAGTGCATTAGTGCTTATGTAAGTCACCACTTGTACACCTGGACAGGAACCGTCAGTGCTGAAAGGTATATACAGGTTTTAGGGCAACATGTGCTCCCATGCAGAAGACTACTTTTCCAGGGAAGGCCTTCTGTATTTCTGCAAGACAATTTTAAACCACATATTATTACAACAGTGTGACAGTGTCATGGTAGAAGAGTCCAAGTGCTTGACTGACCTGCCTGCCGTCCAGACCTTTGAACAACTGAAAAATCTGACACATCGTGACGTGCAAAGCATGATGTTAGAAAGCCCGAGAGTGTTGCTCATCTAGAATCCTCTTATCAGACAAGAATGGGAGAGCGTTCCTCTCCCAAAGGTTCAGCAGCAGGTCTCCTCAGCTCCCAGACGTTCACAGACCGTTGATAAAAGAAGAGGCGATGCTGCACAGTGGTAAACGTGGCCACGTTTACATTTTATGAAATGTCTCACTTTTCGACATTGAATGTTTTCTGTGTTCTATTGTGTATAAAGTAATAATTGATTAGACTTGTAAATCATTGCAAACTGTTTTTCTTCACATTTCATGACTTTTTTTGGAATTTTTTTGGGAATTTGGCTCTAAAAACACTCACTAGTGCATCTGTTTTATGATAGACACATCTTAACAGGTACGGCCGTGTCTTTCTTAGCCCGCTCTTTCCTCTTTTTTAAGTGTACTTTGCCTTTATTTGATCGTGAAAGCAAGAGTCAAGTGGACTACCAGTCTGTTCATACTCTTTATTGATATACGTCATGTGCATTTTTTTTTTTAATCGATGTTAGGCAAAACCAAATGCATGAAGTCTTCAGACTGTGTCATTAAGCATCCGGGGATCCACACCACTGGAATGGCCATGGTGGTGAGTTAATTTAAGCATTTCTTAACCATAAACTTGACTGGCATGAAGAAGACGTTTGTTCAGAGTTAGAGTAGAGTAGATGTAGCTGATGTTAATGCGCAATTATTTTTCTGCCATTCTTTTTCTGACCACAAGGGTGCAGTGTGTGACTTCTGTGAAGCCTGGGTATGTCATGGAAGGAAATGCCTCAGCACTCACGCCTGCGTGTGTCCCCTGACTGATGCAGACTGCATCGAGTGCGAGCGAGCAGTCTGGGATCATGGTGAGGACACCCCCCCCCCCCCCCCCCCAATACTCCTTCCTGTTGTTACCAAATTTATCCGGTCATGTCAGCATAACACTAAAAAGTTACCTCTGGCTGTTTGAATAGGGGGGCGAATTTTCCGGTGTTCTTTCTGTCAAAACTTCTTATGCGAGGATGATCAGTTTGAACACCAGGCCAGCTGCCAAGTTCTTCAGGCGGAAACATTCAAATGTGAGTCATTCACTTTCACCATGCCATTGAGTTGCATGCTTTAGGATGAAAATGATTCTGGAAAGTAATAACCAGTGGGTACGTGTGCAGTGGAGAGAAAGTGAATGTTTACAGTGTTGCTCTTTCTCATGTTGTGTTCAAGGTGTTTCCTGTAATAGATTGGGACAACACTCCTGCCTGCGCTGCAAGGTGAGACTAAATGTATCATCGCCACACAACTGAAACTGTCCAATGTCGGAGCGTTTACTCACATGCTTATTTGTTCTTTGAGCAGTACTGGAATAAAATAGAATAGAGTTTATTTTATTAAATTATAGCCATCTTCTAGCTCAAATCACAAATGGTTAATGCAGCAAAAAAGAATAACCAACGTTCTCCAGCTGATGAGATGGTGTGAAATTTGACCTATTCTTTTACCTTTTGATTTTTGCTTTTAGTTTTCCTCGTGCCGGAAAATATTTCAGTATCACGTTTAATGTTCATGTCGAAGCTGCTTGTCTCGTGCACAATAAGGAAGTTGCTTGTCACTAATCGTATTTCCCCACATCAGCTGAGTGGAATCCCTTTTCAGCACTTTAAGTGATGAGAAACAAACCCATCAGTCCAATTCTGTGAGAACTTATGCTGGACTTTGGCTTTGTGCTCACGTAGCACTTTTTTTTTTTTTTGAGCACCAGTGCTTTTTTAATTAATTTATTCTTTTTTTTTTATGGTAACGTTGTGGTTACAAAGCTCAAACAATAAACTGTTCGCAGTTGACAGCAGAGCACACCCAGAAGCTCTGCAGGGCTAACCGTCTCCCTGAACCCGCTGCTCTGAAAGATGCCATTGGTAATATTATCCCTTGTTTAAAATAACAACACTTAGACCGAGCTCCATCTAATAATAGCACTTGCCCATGACTGTTTATTTACCGAGCTCTCGGCTCTGAGCCTGACAGGTTCCTCCACTGACGGTATGTAGGCAAGTCTTCTGGGTTTGATACTTACGGGGGAAAATGCAACGTGTAACAAATAGTGGACTGACAAAGAGATGGCACAAAACAGCAGTTGCAGTGCAGATGTGCTGTGGAGATAATGTTGCCATAGAAACGCAAAGAAAGGGCGGGGTTAGACCTTTTTGTTTGAGACCTCTGTGCCCTGCCAGTGCTGTTCTACCTTGAGGAAGGTTCATTGGTGGGCATGGTTTGAGTCAGAGTGAACCGATTTCCATCAGTGCTGCTGCTGCTGCTGTGACGGTGACACACAAAGACAGTGAGACAAGCCAACATTTGAACAAAGTTTGCACATTATCTCATCATTCAAACTATAGTTTTAGATGTAATGGAACATATCACTGTGATTTTTACATTTTTTTGGTTCAATTGAAATGATCTTTCGGCTGTGTCCCTGCAGGCTTGTTACTGTGACGACCACGCCAAGAGTAAAGTCTTCAAACAAGAGAAAGGCAAAGCTCCACCGTGTCCAAAGTGCGGCCATGAAACGCAGGAAACCAAAGACCTCAGCATGTCCAGTGAGTGTCACACAAACAAAAGGCTGGATTTTTTGGTTCCTGTAAAGCTGCCGTTTCAAGGAAGCTGCAGCACGCTCGACTTCCTGTTGAATATCTTCAAAAACGAAACGGAAAGAGAGTAAACGCAGAGAAATTCTTGACAAGCAAAGTTATTTCCCGTAAAAAATCTCTTCTGAGAGTTGTTTTGCATGTGTGTCTCGTGATGACATTGGCTGTTGTCTTCCCTTAATTCATTCTTCATCAACGATTTATTTTGTTTTGACAAAGTTTGACTTGAGAACTTGAAATATGAGTCCGACAGAAAGCCCTGCGCAGTCCTTTTAAAGAGCTTTTCTATCGTCCGATGTGGCATATGCAGCTCCCAAAACACGAGGGAGATGGCAGGTTAGGTGTGACGGCATCTACGGAAGGTTTTTTTTTGGCAGTTGGATTGCAGCCAGTATAAGTAACATAGTCCTAGATAAAGGTAGGAGATGGTAACATGTAGACAAAACAATATTCATTGAGTCTATTTTAACTTTTTGCCTTATCTGCTGGTATGGTGATCTCCCAATGCAAAAGAAAAATATCCTGTAAGATCACTGGCATCCAACAACGATCTCCGTCCCAAATATGGGGCAGACAGTTGGTGAGTAAGGCCAGGTCCATTTGATGCCCTATTGGAGGAATTTGTTCCTTTTCCATCTGGTCAGAGATAGAGGCTACCAAGGGCAAAGTGCAATAGTGCAAGTTTTCCTCTTTCCCTGGTGCAATCAACACACTTGACCAATCACTAAATCATTCATGACACTTTAAGCCACACTGGAATATATTTATTATATTTATTTTTTATTTGAATTATTCCATTGTTGTCACATTTTAATGGACCACACACACATTTCTTAGTGCAAGTGTGGCTGAGGTTGGTTAGGTTGTCTGTAAACACTCTTTCTTTCATGTCTCATGTCTGGTTTCAAGTTTCATGTCTGTGTTAAGTCTTGTTTTGTATTTTTGTATCTTGCATTGTTTGTCTTTTTTGTAACCACTGATGCAAACCAAACGTCCCCCTGTGGGAAGGCAAATGTTTGAACTGAACTTGAACTTGAACTTGTGAGTCTTCATACTATTGATGGAGGGGTAAGAGAGTTTTGAAAAAAACTAAAAAAAAAATTAGCGATGTGAGTTGATTCGCTGATTTCTTACTGGATCAGAGCAGTGATGTGGAGCTTTGGAATGGAATTTGTTGTAGTGCACGGGGAAGATGGGCTTAAGCTTCATTATGAGAGGCACAAAGTGATACATGAGGATGTCGATGAAAACTACAATCCATCTGAAACACACTAACATGATTCCTCAGAATGTTTCTCTCTATACCGGTAAACGAAAGCAGAGCTAACGGCGCGCCTGTGTGTTCCCTGCAGCTCGCACCTTGAAGTTTGGACGCCAGGCTGGTGGTGATGATGACGACGACGACTACGATGGAGCTTCAGGCTATGATGCCTACTGGAAGAGCGTAGCAGCTGGAGGAGGAGGTCAGCAAGACAACTACGGAGAGGATGACGACTATGATGAAGATGAGTACGAGGAGGATGATGATGATGATGATGACGAGGAGGACGACGAAGAAGAAGAAGATGAGGAGGAGGAAGAGGAAGAAGAAGAAGTGGCAACGGCTTCAGAATCCCTGGCTAAGGTTAAGTTAGACGAGACTGCTGCCTAAACTGAGACAGAGACCGAAGAGCCAATGGAGCACACGGTGGTGCTGATCCCAGTGGTCCTCAGTGGATGTTCCCTCGTTACAATTTAGGAATTTAACGAAACTTTAATTCTTCTTCTTATTTTTTATTATAAAGTGGGGTTGTGCTTATTGTGCAGTCTGTGTCTTGCCTTCAGTAGACGGTCCGGGTGCTCACAGCTTGGAGAATCAGAAACTGATCCCGATGGGGGAGCCAAGCTAAGAGCTACTCAAAAGGAGGCTATAAGAAGAACAAATTCTCACCACCCAAAACAACTCCAACTTTGGAAGTTTCATAACGGTTAGAGGAAGAGCTATGTTGTGGATGTTTTAAAACACCGCCCTTCTACAGTCACTCTTCTTACCTTTGCATGTACCTTTCAGCTGAGAATGCCTGTTGGGAAACCTTTTGATTCTCCAGACTGAGTGTGCTGACTGCTGCCTACTCCCCTGTCGATAAGATATGACAACTCATTAGTGCTTACTTCCCCCCCCCCGCTTAAAAAAAACCCCAAAACAACCTGAAATATCTCTTCAATAAGGATACACAATGCAAGTTACGTGGAAACTACACAAGAAAGTCGATATTCCGAACTGAGTATTATTGTTTTCCGATATCTTTGAAAAAAATGTTGTCACGCTTTTCTACAAAACCCCTATGATCATCTGTACAGGGGACAAAGCTCAAATAAAATATTAAAGCAGGCTCAGCTAATAGTTTGAACTGAAAGTGAAATAAAGGATGTTTTATAAACTCTTTCTTGACTCCTTTATTTGGCTATTTGATAGATGGGAACCAGAAGAATATCAACGTATCCTTTTAAAAAATAAAAAATAAATAAAATAAATTCCAAATACTTCTGGAAGAATGTGCCAGCTTCTGTTTTGATACATTGAGGTTGACATGACAAAAAGCTTACTGAGGAGAGCTATTTAGACACCTCTAGGTCATCATGCTTTGTTGCTGGTTGGAGGCTTGCTTCCTGGATATTAGAAATGAATTAAACGTTACTGATATATTTAGAATAGATCACACAAGTTTTCAAACTGGGGACTCTCCATGGTCTTACGGCAGTTTTTGGGGAGGTTTAACGGATGGAAGTGAAGAATTACAGTATTCACCTCCCCAGTTTTTTTTTTTTTTCTTCTATGCGTTACAACGTGAAGACATTTATTTACAGTGAGCTGCTGCTCGGGATATAACTCCATCATTACAAAATGAGAAGAACATGCAAAGAGGGCCGTTTTTCACTCGGTAAACTGGGATATGTATCTAACTTTGATCAGAGTTTTATATCCATAAAAGTCTGTTTTCTCACCACTGTCTCACTTATGGAATCCTCCTTAAAAAAAAAAGAGGAGGAGGAGGAGGAGGGGGGGGGGGGGGGGGGGGGGGGGGCATTGCTTTCGCCCGCCAGTTGCGCCGAAAGCCATGCGATCCAATTCAGCCTCAGCAGCTGTTGTGACTGGACAAAGTGACGACTTGAAGGAGGAGTGAACTTGAGCATGACGAGCGCGGGGCGTGTGTGAGTGTGTGCTTTTGCGAAATCTGACCAACTCTCACTCTCGCCTTAAGAGGTATTGATATTGGTTTCAGATCAATGAGAAAAGCCAGCTTCACTGTGGCACGAGATGCAAAAGTGTGATGTCGGCCTGCAGCTCTGTTGGGTAGAAGAGCACCGCTGGCGCTGCACAGATGACAGACTTCATGACCGCGCTTCTGGTGATCCTGTTTCAACTCACATGCGCCAGAGATCAGCGGGCGGTAAGCTGCGTTTCACTGCGTGTGGTGGAGGTGTTCAGCACCGGCATTGTACTGAGAACACATTGAGCTTCCAAGCTATAAAACATAAAAGCCAGGAAACAAAACGATTATCAGAGGTGTGGACTGGGGGGGGGGGGGGTCATTGTGTTCTTTAGGTACGTTATCACCGGGAGCCTTAAGAGAGTAGCTACAGTTTCACTTTCGATTGCACAAGCACTTATCTGGCGCACCAGGCTCCACCGTTTGCCTGGAAGTTGTAAATTATATTGGTTTGGCATTTAAATCGACAGAACGTCTTGTAGCCGCACGACGCATTTTCAGCCCAGTTCTTGTGCAGTCCCGTTGTATCAAAATGACATCAATACCACCTCGAAATGGTGAAAACAAAAAGAAAGCAGCCAGACGGCACTCAAGTAGCATAAAGTGTGAATGTACAAATTATAAATTAACTAATAGATTAGATTAAGTGAAATAATCCTCAACAAGTAGGCTCACATGACAAGTGTTACTTAAAAGCAGAGCAAAGCGTCTAAAAACATTTAACCGAACTTGTTATGAAAATAATAATTGGAACATTCAATTATACATTTAGCTTCATTAAAATAATAGAGGTCTTGTCCGTGAGGGTTAGGAGTTGCACTTGCAAGTATCTTTTATGCAGCAACTCTTACTGCTATTCAAAAGTCTTGAGGCATCCCTCGTTTATCCATAATATGTTCAGGAAAATGGGAATTATGTGCAGTGATTCATTGAAACGTGCAAACGTAAACTGAAATACAGTGTTCAAGGAAAAAACAGAATTTGTACAGCTTTAACAAGCTTGGAAGTCAATATTTTGGAATGAGCACCTTTATCAATAATTTTCTTCTTGAAGGACATTCCAAAGCTTTTCTTTGGATGTCGGCTGCTTTTTCTCTATTAAGATGGTGTCATACTGCTTCAGTAATGTTGAGGTCTGGGCTCTGGGCAGAATTCATCACTCTTTCACCTGTTGCTACTGATTTTCCGACCAGTTCTTGTGCCATTTAGCAGACCTCAGCCTTTTTTTCTGGACTGGACAGTTTCCCTTCCCTAAGAATGACTTTTTGACAGCCATCCATTTCTGATAAGGCATCAGTGAACAGTAGATGGATCAACTGTATGAACAGATGCATTCTGGTATAATCAGATGGTATTCTATGTGTGTCAGCTTTGGTATTTTTCTGTAGATGTAGCTAAAGAAATGCAAACAAATCATGTTTATTTGCAATAAACTGCTGGTAACAAAGTGCCCAAAGATACAATTTATAGGTGTCTTTGCAGGATAACATGATTATAGCAAGTGGATTGATGTGGTCGTGTAATATTACCAAGCACTATCAGATTAAATCATTTAAGTAATAGTCCTTTATTTGTTAGTTCTTGCTGATTTTCCAATTGTTCTTTGTGAATCTTTAATGAATAGAATCCTGCATGGGGCTGCAAAAGTTTGTCCATGTAGAGCTCTAAATGTTAAAACCAAAATTTTGAAATGTACTCTGTAGTGTCAGTGCAGTTGAATTAAGAATAAGAATTCCTTTATTCATCCCACAGTGGAGAAACGTTGATGTTGTAGCAGCAGCAGCAAGAGATAAAAATACTAAAATAGTAAAAAAATTTAAATAATATAAACAATAAACAGTTTAGAACATATATATATATATCTTGTTGATATTATTGCACATAGTTAAACTCTCTCCTACCACCTCCACTGAGTCAAAGGGGCATCCCAGGACAGAGCAGGCATTCTTGATCAGTTTATCAAGTCTGTTACCAACAACTAGCAACAGGATGACATGAGAATATTTGGAAGATTTTGTTAGAAGCCTCGCAGCAGCTTTCTGTACAACCTGATGACATTCCAGTGATTGATTTTTTTGTGAATATAGTGACTATAGAATTCCAATATAAATAAAAGCATCTAGGATCATTTCCATCTCAGAATAGATTAGGATAGCTTGTGTTGTCATCACACAGGGTATCATGACAGCGCTCCTCCTAATAAAATGCAGTTAAGCATTTTTAAGACTATTTCCTGCGCACAAAAAACACATCATTTGTGTAAATAAGTTACATATTCATGACAGTAACACTACCAGAATAGATGAATGTGCTATGTCGTCCATTTAAAAACTTTAGGTAGTACAGACACAATGGTTCCTGCTTCAGTGAAAAGAGCAGATTGTGTGTGCTTTGTTAAGTGAAGGTTCAAACAAATCCACAAATGACTCTTAAAAGTTATTCATACATTTACAAAACAGACAAAAAACTCCTAACTTTTGTTGAAATTGGCTGCGTACGTCAATCTTGGCCTGAGCCTGGGTATTGTTGCTGATCATGTCTGTTCCTGTGCGACCACAGCGTTTGAATTCGAAAAGCCGTTATGTGATGCAGTCATGTCAGCTTGGACCAGAATCTCAAAGGACCGTTTACCCCCATGACGCGGAGAACTGAGGCTGCTTATAGGATAAAGAGAGGCTCCACCCAGAAAAAGCACTCTTCGGTGTATATCGTCTGCAGATGTCAATTATTGTTACCATGAAAACATGGCTCTTGATTCAGAGTTAGTGTGGATAGATGACACTTTTACCACTCCACCACTGATGAGAACTGCAAAGTTTAACAAAGAGTAAACAGACAGGTTTGAAAACTTCGGTGTCCAGGTCAATTTAAGTGCCAACTCTCTACGAGAAAAGAAAAATGAAAATGTGAACAGTTTCGGAGATGATGGGTATTATTGACCGAGGAGGAAAGGCGTCATTTCTTAGAGTGGGCTGTTCTCATTGCACAGTAAGATAAAAAATATTTCGTCATCAGGGAATCTGCTGCCTCAAAAATAAAAAGGTGCTCAGACAAAACCTTCCAGCTTGATATTTTGGTACAAACCAATCAACAGCAAATAGCTGCAAAAGCACAACGTTTGCCAACTACAGGATGAGATTTATTTATTTTTTTAAGGAGAAAAAAGCTTTTAGTGTTGCTGAAATTAGAAAAAAAACAGTAAATACCACAAAACTCATGCTTGTGAATGTATTCCGAGTCAAACAGATTCAGCAGAAGAAAGTAAAACTGGTGAAGTGATGACTTGAAACTATAATTTGGATGTGAAAATTCTTTTTAATGATAGTATTTTTATGTTTTCTGTGCATGTTTGTTTACATGTTGATCCTTTCAAGATTGAAATTAACAAGGAAGCATTAGAGTGATCCTGGCTTCATTTAACAGTTTTCCCACTCAACTTTTCAAGAAACCCTTGAAGACCCAGCTCTTCAGAGAGCATCTCCTACCCTAGCACTTACCCTGTACTTCCCTACCCCCTCCACTGCACTTTCTCTTTCGGTACTTGCCTCTTTGCCTGCACTCTATCTCTACACTGTCACCTCTGACAGAGTCTCACTAGTGGTTTCCTTCTACGTAGCTTATTGTTAGCTTTGGTGTTAGCAGTAAGGTTATATCCTAATTTGTAAGTCGTTTTGGATGAAAGCGTCTGCATAAACATAAACTTTTTCCACAAGAACGCGAACTGCGATTTGCTAACATTTCCTTGTACTATTTGTAGAAAGATGCCCAGTTCCAGTTGACCTGTAACCTGTGCCGAGACAGCCACAAAACTCAGGCGTATCTTTGTTTCTTAATTCTGAGGTAGGCATAAAGTGTGAAACTTTTTCAAAATTCAATATTGATTATCAGACAAAAGAATAACAAAATGATTCTATACCAGTAATGAAAGTTTAAAAATACATTGATCAATGGACTACATGTAGTGCAACTACTACTCAATTACACATACTTTTCTTTATTTTTTCATATGGTGGAAGATGATTCTGTATGAAACAACATGATAGAGAATTCCCAAATATTTAAATTTCTAAAAATAGGCAGATCAACCACTTGCAGCTTAGAAATGTACAAGTGTACAACCTAAAAAATGTTAATAGAAAGTAAGAGAACAAGTAATATATGAAGATCAATGTTATTACAACTTTTTGGGCAGTAGAATTTAAAAAAGAAAAAGATTGATTGTTGGATAGGCTCCAGACTCCTGCAACCCTGAAAAGCATGCAGGACTATAGATAGATGGATCTTTTCACAGTGTGCTTTAATCCATTTTTTGGATTAAAAGACACCAAACAGAGCCTTATGGACGAAGTAAATATCCGTCCCAAGCACAATTCCATGTATTCAGCATTTCAAAGTTGCCTTTCCGGACCCCTCGACCTGATGAATAGATTACTGTTGGTGAAAATCTGACCCACCAGTTGTAAAAGTGGCTACAACTTTAATAATTTCTTCAGAGCTCTAATATTTGGGTTTTTTTCTATCATACAAATTCAACTTTAACCAGAATAAAAACGTGAAACGAATGACAAAGAAAGACTTACTCAGAATACACCCAAGTGAGCAAAATATTGTGATGCATGAACGTTTTTGTTGATCTTTTTGAAATATGGAAGAAAACAGTGTTACAGTTATTCTGCTGCAACCAACAACTCTTAGTCATCCCTGATGATGTGAACGGCTTGTTAGTACTTCCTCGCATGCATCAGTTTGTGCCTCAGGTGCATGCCTATGAACGGCTGATTCACCATAAGTCCTACACATGAATAGACTCGTGTCGCAGTTGTCTGCTTTTACAACAACTATTGAAAGAACAAGATTCTTACAATTAAAGTGGTTATTGTGTCTCCACTCTCTTAAAGCCTCTTGAGTATATGCACACATGCTTCTCATGAGACTGAAATTGAAGATCTAAAGCAATGTTTGGAGGAGCTGAAGGGCCACATTGAGGTGAGAGAAGGTATCAAATACATTTAGGTTATGATTGCCCTCTAGCACTCAGTCACCCCATGAATTTGCTGATTTCCTTTTCTTTTTATGATTAAACATTCAAGGTCTAGCTAAATCTATTTTAGGGTAATAACTACATGTAAAGAAGTATTCCACAGAGCAGCATTTCTTCTTTTTTTCAGATCAAATCAAGATTAAAATTTGGAGAAAACCAAAAATAAACACACACATTTATATAACATCATTTCAATACATTTTTTTCATAATCTTAAATCTCAATGTTTTTGTTTTTAACTTCTTTTCAGAAGTCTACTGCTATGCTGTATGCTCCATCAGTCAATGACAACAAAGTAAGTTGCACAAGTTTATTTTCAGCTGGTAACAAACGATAACAATCACAGGACACGATGAGTCACTGATGTTAATTTGAAACAAACTTAAAGAATGAGGTTAGTGGGACAGAAGGTTTTCTTGTTGACAATGAATCCCATGAAAAGGCTAAAACCAACAATCCACATAAAACTGTTCAAACACAGTTTAATTACACTTTCAGTCACTTCATTACCTAAAATCCAATCAAAGTCGGTGCCTCTTGGGAAGAGAGTGTGCCTCTGGAAAAACAGAGGAGGACAAAGAAAGCCGCCTGGAACCTTGGCTCCTTCTGTGATGTTTCCCTGCTAGTTGAGTTTACCTTGACTGCCAGCTGGTGGAAATACTCAAAGAGAGTGATAAATTCTCCCCATTAATCTCAAGCTGAGGCTCTGGAGAAGTCTGATGACTGGGTCCTGTCTGGACCAGGTCATTCTGTCTTGATTTGAGTTGAACTGAGGCTTGGATCCAAATGCACGACAACTGGAAAGAGGGGAAGACTGAGGTGAAATTGAAAGTGCTACTGGAGCAGAACAAGTAAAAAAAAAAAAACAGAAAGTAGGAAACAGAAAGAGGAAGAACTTACTGACTGAAAAACCGACAGAACATGACAAAAACAATGACTGAGAACAGAGCAGCAAGTTCAGTGCAGCAAGCCCCAAACAAGGGGTGTCCTCATATACCAGTATTGATTAAAATTGTGGTATTAAAAGAATAAGATATTGACATAATTTCCCCTAGATACTGTACATCTTTGGTCAAAATGCTGGGCGCTATGGAAAGGACTCTCTGATTGTCACAAGTCTTTATACGAAAGGTCCTGTACTAATAAGATTACCTTTGCTCAGACAGCAACAGGTCTCTCTATTCCTGGAACTCCATTTTTCTTTAGGAAAAGGGGCTTTGATGTAAGATTTCTTCTCCTGTTTGACTGGCAGCAGTCATCCCAGAAAACTGGTCATCAAAAACACCAAATGTAAATAGCAGACCTTGTCACAACGTCAGTGTGAAGTGCTTTGAGAGGGCTTGTCATTTTGTTGTCATTTTGTTGGTTGTGGTCTTTTTATGAGTTGCATTTGCTGTTAGGGAAAATAATACAACTCGGATTTATTGTAGATCGAAAATGTCTCACTAAGAAAAATGTAGATATTTTCAATTTATCCTGCAACCCTAAATTGAAAGCTGAAGGTTAAAAAGGAAGTGATTTGTTTTCAGGTTTGTGCCTTTTAGTCATTATCAATACCTGTGTGATGTGCTTAATGATGTAACAGAAACATTCCCCTTGTTAAAGAACTAAATATGTACCCATATTAGCTCATAATGGATGGTGTCTATCTCTGTAGGAAAACTGTAATCATATGGCACTTAAATGTTACATGCTGGAGTTAATGATGGTCGTTGAAGAGGAACAGATCACATATAAAACAAACTGCATCAATACTTTTAATAGTACGCTGCGACCTGAGGTAAGTCTTTCCAGCATTGATTTGTATTTTCGCGTCTTGTAATGAATTATCTTTTATGTTTTCATGAAATATCTCTGTCTTCTTTTGGATTTTAGGTTGGCTGTCCACCATGCGAAACATATTCTCTTCAAAATATTACAATATTCATGAACCGACTAACAAGGTTTTTGGAAAAAATTAATACTGAAATGATTCATGAAACGTAATACAATGTAAATAGTGTAAGAATGCAATTTGTACATATTTGTAAAGAATTGTTTGTTTTTATTTAGTACGTATCACATTGTAACCATGACAACCTATAACAAACCATGCCATCCTTAAAAGTACAAGTTAAGTGTTCTTTATCATTTTATACTTCAGACAGACTGCAGGAAATGTGATGTTTTGTACAACAGTTTTACTGTATGTATGTGATGTATAATATTAAAGGGGAACTCCGGTATTTTTAAACCTAGACCTTATTTCTGGCATGAAATATGTTCATCTACTCTCTGAGAGCAGTTTGGTGAAAGTCGGCGTCCTTCGGAAGATATTTAGATTCCTCGAGATCCATATAACGGATTGAACGGGGTTAGACGATGCAGCCTCTAAATAAAGCATTATCTGTCTTTATTTCACCAATACTTTAGGAAAAACGCGTACTATTCCACTGTTAGTTCATAGCTGCGATGTTGTTGTTACTGTCGGCTATCGGGGGGCTTATAGAGGGCTTTTTACACACTTGTCTACTGGGATGACGTCATCGACACCCGCCACTGCAGCACAGATAATGCCTTATTTAGAGGCTGTATTGTCTCTGCCTTGTTCTCTCACGTTATATGGATATGCGTGGATCTCGAGTAATCAAAATATCTTCTGAAGGACGCCGACTTTCACCAAACTGATAAACGTATTTCATGCCAGAAATAAGGTCTAGATTTAAAAATACCGGAGTTCGCCTTGAAGTGTTCTGCTACTATTAACACTACTGAATGTAATATTTGTTGAACAATGTATTCCTAATTAACTCCAGTACCATCATTATCTATGCTACTCACTCCAGTGAATAATACATCACCTCTACAGTTTTATTTGATTTCCTCTGAGTTGTTTGTGAATGGTCTTCTGCAGATACACACAAGAAAACGACTAATTGGATGAACTCAATTTAATTGAGGGCAGGTTTTCCATCCAACAAATATATGTACCGTATTTTCCGCACTATAAGGCTTACCTGATTATAAATCGCACCCTCAATTATGGGGTCCATTTCTGTACTTAACCCATACATAAGGCGCACCTGATTATAAGGCGTACGTCTTACCTAATGTTCTCTCATTGGTTTATCGCCGCCAGCACACGTAGTGTATGTATTACATCCCTGTGTCAGCGGGAAATGGTCCAACAGTAAAGGACAACATCGGTGGTTTTTACACTTATAAACTGCACATCGGTCTGCATCACCCATCTCAGACTGCAGAACAGGCACTCACTGGGACATGGGCAAAAGCATTAATGATGACACGATTCAGTCGCTATGTACAAGCTCGATACAATCTTCGCCCCATTCAGAGTGCATGGCTGGGATCTGCCTTACCCTGGATTCACTCTGAACGCAAAGCGAGCGGCGGAAGTGGCCAGTTGCCATTCTTTTCCAATGTACGAGAGCAAAAAGGCGCGGCAAAAGTGAACGTGGCGGAGAGCAGCGCGAAGGGAGAGCGGTGAGTGATGCAGAGGAAGGCTTAATGCCCCGATGAATGCTCGGCGCTCCCCGTGGTAAATTTAAAATGCCGGTATCTGTCACAGATTTTGGAATCCGATGCGCCTTATGTACTTATATTATATATACGGATATATGGATTATATTTGTGAAAATTGAAGGCTTTTAGGAAAATACGGTAGTTGAACTGAAACCATACAAATTCATGCAATGTAATGTAGTGGAGTTAGTCCAACCAGTTTTTATTTAATTACTTTAAATGAAAATAATCACATATGATAAAAGCAAATGATTTATGTTTAAGTTAAATTAAGAATGTAATTCAGTGGCGACGTGGTCCCCGGCAGACAGCCAGACCTCCATCGACCCGGACGCCCCTCCAGAGCGGCGAGGGGAAACGAGGTCCGGGCTCCCACTGGCGAAGGGCAGTGGTGCATTCGCCCAGGTTCCTACTGGCGAAGGCGAGGACAGGTGTGAGCTCGCCTGGACTTCCACTGGCAACGGCGAGGCCAGGCGTGAGTTCGCCCGGACTTCCACTGGCGACGGTGAGGGCAAACACGACCCCAACCAACCCACCCCCGGCGACGCCTACAGCCCCCCCCCTCCTCTTAAGGAACGACTCCCAGACGTTCCCAATTCAGGGTGGGAGGGAGGGGCTCTGAACGCCGGAGCAGGCTTGGTTGCGGCCGTGGCAACAGGCCTGGTCGCAGCAACAGGCTCGGTCGTGGCTGCAGCCATTTGCAGGAAGGGAGGACCCAAATGCTGACTTCTCAAATCAAAAAGGTTTATTCCAAAAAGACAAGGAGCAAAATCAAAAAGCGTGGCTGATCCGGATTATTAAAAATACTTAAACTGTGGGTTGGCAAAACAAGACTATGATGAATGACAAACAAGACTATGAAAAACAAGACTGTGATTTAACAAGACTATGAATTACTGTGGCTATGAATGAACAAGATTATGGTCAACAAGACTATGAGGCAAAACCACTTTAAATACAGGCGCTAGAATAGCTTAAAAGAGCAAATGTTTTATAACTTCATAACAGCATTGTTCAAAGGCATCCTAGGCCACTAGCAGAAGCAGAAGTCTTGTATTTCAGATAATAAAACACAAATCCACATTAGACAAAAGGCTATGCACAAGAGGAGCAAAAACACAAGTTTAGCCATCACAGCTCTTTATTTCACCGATACTTTAAGACGAATGAATCAATGAAAGTGTACTATTCCACTGTTAGTTCATAGCTGCAATGTTATTGTTATAGGTGGCTATCGGGGGGCTTATAGAGGGCTTTCTACACAAATAAGGCATGTTGTGAGCTTCATGAGCTTCTTGAGCGTCGTGAGCTTCGAAAGTTGAGAGAGGCTCAACTTTATACAAATGAGCAGCAAAGTGACAGTTGATCTGAATTCCGAAGGCAGAAAAAAGGCGGAAAAGGGCAGAGAGGAAAACCATGGAGGAGAAACTTATTATTGCAGGAACCGATGAATAGATGGATTATTATATATGCCTGCTATTTGAAAGCCCCGCCCCTTTGGCTGCTTCGGCTTCTCTGGTCACTTCGGCAGCAGAGGCGGCGGGTTGTGAGCGCAAGTAATCTAAATCTTCCGAAGGACGCCGACTTTCGCCAAACTGTTCTCGGTGAATAGATAAACGTATTTCATGCCAGAAATAAGGTCTAGGTTTAAATACCAGTTCCCCTTTAAGAGGGGCTTGAATCAGTTTTTTGAGTGGAAGTACAGATGATTTTGAGATTTAGTTTAGATTTTGACACTTTGACTGCACTGAATTAAAACATTGAAGCTAGTGTTACAGGTACCAGTGAGTGTACACTTATTTTTCCAGCAGATGTTAGACCAGTGTTCCAATCCAACTCAGGGTCGCTGGGGCCTGGGGCCAGCTGTCACACTCACTCCTAGGGACAATTTAGAGTCACCAATTAACCTAACATGCATCGCTGCCAAGGGTAATTAACTACTCAGAACATCTTTAGGTAAGCACTGGAAAAGTTATTGAAATATAAAAGCTCAATAAAACTTATTCCCATGCTCTTCAATTGTGTAAATCTTTTAAAGAGATTCAGAGGAAGACGATCATAGAATAGACTATTACATCCGTCTGGAATCAAACGTGTTTCCATAAAAATCTAACGATGGTATTTGGGACTTCACAGTATTATTGAAATGCATTCCAATCTGCGGCAGAAGATTTACAAATGAACTCTGAACAGAAAAAAAGACTGCTCCTCAATCTTGTGGGTAGACAAATGTGTCTACGTCTGTCTCTGACTGTGCACGCTCTATTTTGCTATGATTACATAAACACTATTCGGGGGGAGAAGCAGGAAATTGAAGCAATGGAACAATTAAAGTCACATTTGTAAATAAAGAAAGCACAGTTCCAGATCTTTGCTCAGATTAGGGTTTAAATTCAGGAGCCATTGCAGCTAAAATGTGAAACATAGAGAAGACATGATATTTAAGATTTTACATTACAAGGCTGGATGCAATATGGAGGACACTCTCTTAGTGAAGTTCAAAGAAACACTCACTCTTGAGAATAATGTACATCAATGATGCTGATAGTAACTTGTTAATCATATGGATGGGATATGCAGATGACTGAATTGAGCAGGCTTTTTGGATGTTATGTTATATAGAGTTTTTTTTGGCAATGATTTTGTGTTGACCCAAGAATCCATCATGTGAACACTATCAGTCATCAGACAAGTAGCAGGAAGGAAAAAGATGAACGGCCAAATGACTGGTCAGGAAAACTTTTCGTATTGCATGGGGGGCTCCAGCAAAGTCCAACAACTAAGGATCTACCACAGTAGTAAGGACTAAATGTAGTTTAGATAGTGTACAAGAACATCTATGTCTGCTGATTAGAAGTCCCCAAGTCTTCCTAGAGAACATCACTGAAACTGTCTAAAATAAAATCAAAGTTAATATCCTGTGGATCTCAAGCTCCTGACAGAGAAGAAGTTGCTGGACAATCAGTCAGACCGTAGAGGAAGACAAGCAGCAGAAGAAAGCAGGTGTTATATCTCGCCCTCCCCTCAGGTCAAGACTCTGAGTGTCATCCTCAACAGCACCCTCTCCAATGGCTCCCACATCAATAAGGGGCAACACTGAAGCACTGTGCCACCCAGCTGTCACCAGTGTTCTCAGACATCTTTAACTGGTTCATCTCTGAATGTCGTGTGCCACCTTGTCTCAAGACATCCATCATCGTCCCAGTTCCAAAGAAGGACAGGATAACGTGCCTGAATGACTACAGACCTGTCGCCGTGACATCTGCGGTCATGAAGAGCTTTGAGAAGCTCATCCTGTCCTTCCTCAAACCAATCACGGACCTCCTCCTGAACCCTTTACAGTTTGCCTACAGAGCAAATCGTTCTGTTGACGACGCCATGAACCTCAGCTTTCACCACATACTCAGGCACCTGGACCAGCCGAGCTCCTACGTCAGGGCCCTGTTCGTGGACTACAGCTCAGCCTTCAATACCATCCTCCCAGACCGTCTGCACACCAAACTGCTAGAGCTACATGTACCCAGCCCTATCTGTGAGTGGATCACTGACTTCCTCACCAACAGGAAGCTACAAGTGTGGGCTGGCAGCCACCTGTCGGCCCCCCACATCATCAACACCGGTGCTCCACAAGGTTGTGTCCGCTCCCCCTACCTGTTCTCTCTGTACACCAATGACTGCCTCTTCAGCTACTCATCCATCAAGCTGGTCAAGTTTGCGGATCCTCATCAGTCCTGGGCCTCATCAAGGATGCCGATGAGACAGGATACAGGGACACAGTGTCACAGCTGGCAGCGTGGTGTACACGCAACAACCTGGAGCTCAACACCAACAAGACGGTGGAGACGATCATGGACTTCCAGAGACACCCACCCTTCCACCCCCCACTTCTCATCAACAGCTCCGCAGTTCAGGTGGTGAGGTCTGTGAAGCTCTTGGGCACCACCATCACCAGCGACCTTAAGTGGGAGACACACTCCTCCAAGTTCATCAAGCGGGCGCACCAGAGGATGTTCTTCCTCAGACTGCTCTGCAAGATGAATGTCTCCCCCAAGGTTTGCTCCCACTTCTACAGAGCCACCATTGAGAATGTCCTCACCTCCTCCATCACTGTGTGGTACCCTGCATCCTCTGCCCTCACCAAGAACAGACTGGAGCGCATGGGCCTAGAACAGGAGCCTGTGTGTGTTCTGCATGATGGCAGATCCCAGCTGAGGTCCACGAGAATAGTGGGGGACCCAGCTCACTCCCTGTTCATTCCCCTCCCATCAGGTCGCAGGTTCGGGTCCATCAGAACCAAAACCACCAGGCACTTGAACAGTTTTTTTCCCCCAGGCCACCACCCTCTTAAACAAGGACATCTCAGCCCCCGAGCCCTGCCACTTTCACAGACACTTAAAGATCACTTAATTATAACATTCATTCCTGCCATCCTGTATATACTCCTGGTCAACTAACTGTATTTTCATTCTGAAAATACCATTCATTCAAATTGTACATATTGTATTTAACATATTTTTATTGTTATTTCTAATTTGTTATTTTATTGCTATGTGGCGCTGTTACCAGGTCAAATTCCTGTGTACATTGTACATTTGGTGAAATAAAGCGATTTCTGATTCTGATTTCTGAATAACATCACTCGGTCTGCCTATTTCCATCTTCGTAACATCAATCGTCTCTGTCCTTCTTTTACTACTCCTTCCACTGCTGTTCTTGTTCACAGTCTGGTCCCCTCCCGTTTAGATTATTGTAATTTTCTTTTTTTTGGTCTTTCACATAAAACCCTTCAAAAATTACAACTGGTCCAAAACTCAGCCTATAAAATATTCCTCCTTATATTCAAAACTGTCCACAACCTCGCCCCTCTTTATCTTTCTGACTTCCATCACATTGGTACACCCGTCCGCACCCTCATATCCTCTTCCTCCATCCATCGTCCCCTGGGATGGATGGACGCTTCAGCACGGTTGCAAGTTATTTACAAGTTTTAGAGCAACATATTCTCCCAGCCAGATAACGTCCCAGAGGTCCAGCATCAGATTCCCAGATGTTTACAGTCTATCATAAACATGATTACTGAAGAGATTGTTACACAGTGAGGAACATGGCCCTGTCCCAACTTTTCTGAAAAGGGTTTCTGCCATCAAATTCAACATGAGCTAATATTTTCCATCAGTGAATAGTAAAATGTCCAATGTCCAACATTTGATACATTTCCAATGTTCTATTGTGAAATGACTTTTGCAAATTATTGTTTAAAAAAAAAACAGTTTTCTACTTTTTCAAAAAAATGCAACTGCACTAGGGGCTAAAGCAACATTTAGATCAGATGTGGAAAGATTTTCCAAAGGGGTCCCTGAGGTCAGATGAGACCTTGGGACAGTGACCCCCCAGGCTGAGAGAGGCTGCAAAAGATTGCAAATATATCTTCAAATTCCCAGGATTCTAATAGAGAACCAGAAAAGACACAGGCACATATGCATACTTAAATGTACACGTCCCCTGAGAGGAAGATTTTTCAATACTTCTTTGTACATTGACATACGCCTATATACAGATGACTTAATGTTTTTATTGCACACTGTAAAGACTAACTTAAACAATATTTCCTCAAATGGAGGCCTTTAGTTACTTTAACAGCTCAGGGCACATGGCTTTCATTAGGAGCAAGCTTTATTTCAAATTGTCATCGCTATCTGCATGACTTGCCACGTTCTTCTACCATGCCTTAAATTCAAAAGCATATGTGAGCAAAGCAGATTTGGACACTATGAATATGAATATGCCTATTCTCTATTTACTTATATTTCACCATGTTTATTGTGTTAAATTGAACAAAACCAATAAAAAAACATTTGAATTTAAATGTACACTTCTTACAAATGACCAAGAGTTTTTACACATTAGTCTCTGTACGATCACCAGAATCAGAATCATACATCTCTTTCATTTCAAATAGACATTCATAAATGTAAAATTTAAGAAATAATTTTATACATGAATTCAAAGCCAAAAATATAAAACCATTATGAAATACAAAAATAAATCAAAAAGTTGTTTTCAGAAATCATGTTTCCAATGTTCAGCTTCCACGTGTACTTCTTTGATCTGACTGGGTTGTATTGTGAGAAATGAAAATATCATAAAACTTTAAAACGCTGCTACATTAGAGTCAGGCAACAGTTTGGACATGAATATGACAAACCATAATAAAACATAGATGCATTACTAGTGAACAACAGAAGTACATATATTCATGGACACAAGGTCCGAGTTTTCTCTTTGAATGTGGCTGTTTATTTTGGAATTATCAGTACATCAAGACATTACATTTTTTTCCAATTCACAGAGAAAAGCAGTGTTTATACCATAAAAATTGGCTTCATCCATTTGCCTATTTTTGACAATGGGAACATTGTAGCAGAAAACCTTTACAACTGTCTTGAAATAATTTGGTCCCTGACACACACACAAACGTGCACACTCTCACAAATCAATTGAAAAACAATCTGCAATTTGCGGATTCCTCATGCATACAAATGCACGTTAAACTGCCTGAGGTCTTTGGAAGATCATTGACATACACACACACACACACACACACTAATTATCTACAGCTTTGCTTTGTCCTCACAGTAGCACTGTGTATTACCGCCTGACATAAAAAAATAAATGGAAAAGTAGAAAGTGCGTTTGCCTAAAAGTAAAGCTTCTTTGGCAAATTCAAAGTCTTTCAATACAAGCCTATACATGTACCCTCCTCACATAAAAACGCTTCAACAAAGGCCATACAGCAAATGTTTTGTCATGAACAATAAAACATTTCACATATTCTATTGATAAGCCTTTATATTTATTTATTTCGTGGATATCACAGAATGAATCGTTACACAACAACATGAACGTGCTTAGGAGTCAACTTTGCCGTAAGTCCCCTCCGGTGGTCGGTAGCACTTAGGGAAGGCCATCAGCTGCAACACGTTGAAGGCGTATTTCCTGCACCTAATATTCTTTTGAACGTTCTCAATCCGACATCCTTCTCTGATGATCAAACAAAGAGGAAGTAGAAAAATGAGGGAAAAAAGAAAAGGAGAACGAAAAATAAATAAATAAACACGAGGAAGGTTTAAAATGATGGCACAATTGATAACATTGGGTGAGGACCTTTAAAGCAGTCAAACAAAAAAGGTTTGCTCTTGTTGAATTTGCTTTATTGTTATATTACTTCTTAAAAAAATATGTCTCATTTGGGTCCATCTGTTTTTAGGGGATCTGGACATTTTGTATAGACAAATTTTAATGCTTACAAAATAAGTATCGCTAGGCTCATTTACTCAGCTTTAAGAGTTTCAACACTCCAACAAGTCATGCCTGCGAAGCTTTTAGTCATAATAAATCCAATTTTTCTGTTTGAAAGCAGAATGTAGAGTGGATGTATTACTTTGAAGAAAGGATGCTGAATTTTACCTTATATTTAAATTATTTTTGCAATATCGGACCCCTTTGTATCACGTGTCTTTAATATACATGCTGTTCTTTCCAAATTTAGCGTGGGTGTCTTTATTGTAAGTTTGAGTGTCTTTGTCTCTAGTAGAGACGCTACTGCCAATCTCCTTGTAGAACTTAATGATTGAAAAATCTGTGGGCAAGACAGAAGAAGTGGGAGCCTTGCAGTTATTTGGTGCTGTATGATTTTGGGTGTGAATGGTTAGTGAACATGACACCATGCGTTGCATATAGCCTAAGGTCAATGTATAGATACTCACTAATACCAGGTGAAGCTGCAGATGACATATGAAACAGTGGCCAGAGGGTTGGCAAATAGTAGTTACCTGATCCTCCAACCTGCAATACGTACCTTTTGTGTTATTGTAACTCAGCATCTATAAAAATGTACCTTTGCAACCTTTTAACACGTTGATGGTCAGTGCTCCCTTTATGTGACAGGAATTGTATATACTTGTACAAATGAGGTCATAATAAATGTTTTTGAGGTTAATGGAAAAGCTTCTCAGTTGGTCAGAATTTCCAGTTAACCAAACAAGCCAGAGGGTAGAGCCTTAGTAGAGTATGCTTCTGACAATTCCATATCTAAGGTAAATCCCTGAATCTTAGGTGACTTACCAAGCCCTACGGATCCTTCTGTTGTATGTTGTATGTGATATTTCCCAGGAAGAAGTAGGGAAGGAGATAGGCCGTAGATACCTTGGGGAACTGAAGGCTTTTTGAAGTAGTGGGAAGGCAGTCTTCTTAACCCTGGAACACTAATGTCAGGTGATTTTCACTCATGCGATTGTGGTTATATGATTTTCACTGTGTTGCTGCTGTCTGAGTTGCATGGGTCTTTGGGTAGCTTGAAGCTACTCACTGACATCATCAAAGGTAAGTGTGTTTCCCTGCTCCCAAACCCTTTTTCTGGTACCTTTTTTGTTTTATGAGGAGTTGTATAGCTAGAAATGAAATACATTTGCAATGTATTGTTGTGTTTCAATATATTTTGATGAGAAGTATTTTTTGGAGCATATATCATATTGAGTAACAAAGCCCAATGTTAGGGATGGTGTTACAAAATGTATATTAATGTTTCAGTGTTAAACTAAAGGTCCAAGAAACCTAACACTGATAGTGAGCCCCTTTTTGTGCCAAAACTGAAACAAGATTAAGTTAATAAGCTTGAGAACAAAATCAAAGATTAGTCTAAGCCACTTTAACAATTAAAGTGTCAAACAATCGAGTCAAACATTTCAGACAGACAATGATTGTTATGAAAAGACGCAGTGCTTAAGGGCAAGTAGCAGTAAAACTAAAGATCTTGGGAAAATTACTGGCATGCAAAGAGCCAAGTTCTGTTTCAGGTGTGGACAAGACAATTGCATTGCTATTTGCTGTCCAAATCTACCAAATCCTGCACTTGTTCACAAGAAGAATGCAGAATTGATAGCAAACCAAGAGAAGTTCCGGGCTCATCAAACCTTTTTCTTTTAAACTTGTAGAGATGATTATACACAGATTACACTCCAAAGATATTATGCTGGTATTCTAGCACATAACCTACACCCAAAAGAGTGAGGACCATACATATGCTGTTAGGTTGCATGGGATGTACTGTGTTATAGGGAATGTAGGCTGTGGGAGCATGGTTGAAATACAAGTTTTGGCCTCGAGCCATATGAACACCACATGTTGCCTGGTAGCTTATTTGTTGAAGCTGAAAAAAAAATCCATTGATGCCCAGTTGTGTGTGGCCCAGCTGGCCACAACACTGGAACCTGACCAGCGTACTCCATGTCAAAAGACTGGTTTGAGAACCTCAAGTTTAATCTAAATGACTCAATGATTCCAGTTGAATAGAAAGAACACATTGCTAAGCTCAAGTCTATTCCTGAAATCTTTGCCCTGGATGTTCTGACCTGTGGGCACACTAAGCCTATCTACTTACCACCTCAACATTAAAAACAGAACAGGGTGTCCCAACTAGTGATGTGTCAGTCACGAACGAGCCGGTTCAAAGAGCGGCTCTTTTAAGTGAACGATGGGAGCCGGCACGCCGATGGATGTCTTAGACGTGAGCTCTGCTTTGTGTAGCAAAGTGGTTCTTCAAACAAGTTAGAGAGTTTTAAGGGATTTTACAACTGTAAATGCAATTGGCTACAACACTTTATTGAAATTTAAGTGATAAATGTGTTCAAATACAAATCACAAGTCAAAACAGCGCTAAATTTGGCTGAATTCTAAAAAGTATAAGTGGTAAAATAGAGAGCTGTTGGGGAGCTGAAAGAACCAGCTCTTCTTGGGGAGCTGAAAGAGCCAGCTCTTCTTGGTGAGCTGAGCCAAATGATCCGGCTCACTAAAAAGAGCCGAAATTCACATCACTAGTCCCAACAGCGAAGCAGATGGGTTATCTTGCCGAACGTCAGGCTCCATTTTGGGAGTATGGCGCTTTTTTAAAGAGAAAAACAGGGTTGATGACACAAAAAGGTGTCTTCTGAATCCAGGTGATGAGGTGGAACATGAAGTGTTCTCTGCCTTGTGTCAGTGCCAGTCTTTTGACCATTAAAAGTGAACATGACTCAGATCTAGAGCAGCCTATATCTGATGAGTCTCTGGCTCTTTCAACTGTTTCTGATGTGTTTGGTGAAAACACCACGCCATCTGTGGCAATACTTGATTGGTACAAAGCTCAGAGAGAAGGCTCATCTATCTCTAGTGTTATCACTTTCCTTGAGAGAGCTCAAAAACCCAGTTTCAAAGAGACAAACCTACATCTTACCCACACATGGCTGGAGGAGGAAAGCAGTTCCACAGAAAGCTTCTCCTTTAGTCAATATCTCAACAACTTACCCACTTGTGCTTGTCTGCCTTGACTTTTTGTCACTCAGACCAGATCATCATGACACCAGAAACATATTAGTTGCGACTGACCACATCGCTGTGGCAGTGCCAACTAGATACCAAACAGCAAGAAACATTGCAAAGGTTCTTTGAGAGAATTTCATTGTCCACTACGTATTCAACAGTCATCTACTTCGTGACCAGGGTAGAGACTTTGAATCTAAAACTATCAGGTAACGATAACAGAAGCTGACAAAAATCGTAGTTGCCCGTACCACCCTCATGGAAGCCCAGTGAAATGATTTACGAGTGAAGCAATTTTAGATTTGCTGGGTACCTGGCCAATCAATTTGGTTCTGGGAATACCACTTGAAAAGGCAAACCACAAGACCTGCTCAGAGTACGTCAAATCTCTAGGTCAAAGTCTGCAAGAAAGTTACTCTGTTAAATTAATAGAAAACGGTAAAGAAGAGCAAAGCTATCCAGGAGATTGTCTTGGTGAGGAATGTGAATGTTAGAGGGAAACTGGTAGATGGGAACAGAAAATCCATACTGTGGTAAAAAGAGTCAGAGACAGCCCTGTCAATGTAGTAAAATCTCCTTTTACCATGTTGGTTCTTATCTGTAGAAGAGATAACTGAACACAGTTCTAAATCTTACTTGCCAAAAAGAATTAAACTAAGAGGCAAATATTCTAGTGCAGCACAAAATGATGAGGAAGATGAGCAAGATCAGATTAGTGAAGAGGACGAACTGTGTCCTAATATGGTGGAGCCAGAGATAATCACACATTTATACAAAGTGACAGTCTGTCACACCTCTGGCTCCCAAAAGTGATTTAGGCCCTGGAACTGCTATTGCTGAACCACAAGAGTCTACACACATTTGTGAGATGCCAAACATACAACACCACCTACACTTCCCTCTAGTTCAGAGGATGGTGGAGTGACTCCACATCCTTCATCACCCTGTACATCTATAGATCATGTTGTCATATGACATTCCACCTGAACTAGCACGTTCCTTGCCTGCTGAGGATTGCACAGTCACTGTTACAAGCTGCATAATAGCCTCAAGTCAATGTATAGTGACTGACTAATACCAGAAAAAGCTGCAAGTTGCATGCACAAAGAAAGCTTTACCTCTATTTAAATAACCACCAAGTGAACAGAGCCGGTATTGTTATTGCCAATACCTTATTGTACTTAATTCTGAAGACACACCAAAAATGGGCAGGAATGATATAATCTATGATGCAGTCTTCACAAGAAAGAAAGAGACATCTTAAGGTCTACATATGTTTTTTCATGTGACACGAGATTGTGTTAATTTGTTTCAAATTAATCTGACTTGTGACAGTAGCAGCAGAGCGACACAGCTCAGGTGTCAAAGATTTGTCTACTGTGGCAGAGAAAGTGCAACAGCATAGGGTAGTACATACAAATAATCTCAGACACATTCATAAATATCACAACATATACAGAGCATTAAAATTAACTTTCAATGTGTGAACCATACACTACAGGCATTCTCATACGTGACTTGTTGAAGTTGGCAATGTGCCTGAAGAAAACTTGTCTGTGATCAACATCACGTATGCATTTGATTTTTTTTAACTTGCGCATGTTCTTATATTGCAGTCCGTTGAACTTTCTCAGCCACAGCAGGACTGTGAAAATCCAGCAGCTGTTGGATGTTGTTATGTCATAAGAGATAGAGAGAGAAAAGGAAAATTACAGGAATTGACATGTTGATTCTGTTTTCTGTTTCAAATGCAACATCAGCAGTTTTTTGGAACGTGACAAGTTAAACAGGAAGCAGAAATGTCTGTATTTTTCATATTATCAACAGCACACCAGCAAAATAAAAAGATCTTATAAAACACTAGCCTTACATGTTATTAGTTATATGTTACATGTTAAGTCACTCAATGTTTATGCATTTCTCAAGGTGACATAATCAGTCATCAGCACGAACATAGTGACTGTAGCTTAGTTTAGCTCCGTCCTATTCACTTAGTCCTCATATAGTATGTTTTTCACTAGGTGTGGGTGAGCTGGATATTGGGGGCTACAGAGAGGGTTAGTAAGTGGGCCAACACTGTTTATCTATGGTGCTGACAGTAAGAAAAATACTGAATAATACCTGGCTTATAAAACATATATAAGGTATATTGTGAACTCAGCTAGAGTGAACTTTATGAAGGTCTAACATAGTCCCGTAATAAAGATTAACTGCCTGAAAAAAAACTTCCAATAAATGAGGAAAGATTAAATCTTTTACTGCTGATTCTTTTACTTAAAAATATCAGGTTGCAGTCAGCTTTCCCTAATCCTCCGGTACAGGGTAGGGGGTAAGGATTACCACCATATATGAATCCATCCATCCATTTTCTATACCCTCTTTATCCAATTTAGGGTTACAGGAGTGAGAGGGCTTTGTACACATTGGACGGGTACCAGTCCATCAAAGGACAGCACAGAGACAAATGAGACAAACAACCATACACACTCACTCCTAGGGACAATTTAGAGTCACCAATTAACACGCATACACAGGGAGAAAATGTAAACTCCACACAGAAAGGCCCCTGCTGGGATTTGAACCAGGAGCCCTCTTGCTGTGAGGTGACAGTGTTAACCGCCACAGCACCATGTGGCCCTAGATATCAATCCACTTCTGCTAATAACACAAAAAGTCAGTTAATCAATAAGATCCACCACTCATAAAAGATCAGCCAGCAGACACAGGAAAAAGGAGGGAATAGAGATGGCATTGTCAGCAGTTTATTGATATTTTGCAAGCAGAAAAACAAGACTTAAAATGAGCCACACAACTAGCAAGTGGGAGCTAACGAGCAGCAGGGCAATGGGATAAAAGTGTCGTGACGTTGGTTTGTTCTCTGTCACGGCGCCAGCCTCAGGGTCCTCCCAATGCCCAATGTCTCCCTGGGTCAGCTGACTGCAGGGGCACCCGTCAGAGTGAAACAGAATGAACAGAGACAGATAAAAAGACTGAAGTGTTAGTACAGAACAGATGCCGTCTGAGCGGACTTTCTAGCACCGATTGTTGAAGCGCCTTCGAAGCCAGAATGCCCACTTAGACATAGAGCCATTTGTACAGACTGAATGCTTCTTAAACCAGCAACAGATAAGCAGGCAGTGATGGATGGAGCAGAAATGGGAGAAACATCAACAACACCAAGAACGGCACCATGAGCCACATGATGGGATTAGACTGGGGGATGAATGAAAGTGCATGCAGTTTTAAATATAAGTAGATTGACCATTCTTGGTAGCTCTCATTCAGTAGTACTAATTTAATTTATTTTTAAAATTTTAAAAACAATTGTAGTCACATTTTGACTTGTGTCTATGGATGCAGAACTAATATTTCTTTTTACAGAAGAAGAGAATCAACACCTTGACCAGAGCTGACATTTGTTAATTTCTCTGTTAGAGATCAGACTCTCAAGTAAGAAACTCATCACAGTTTTGGGCTCTTAAAGCTACATGCCTCGGGGCTTTAGTCAGGTAGATCACACATGATATACCCTGCTGACAGGACGAACAGAGCTAAACAGTGTACGTAATAAATCTTTATGACTTCTTTCACATAGAAACGGATAACAGACTCATAACAGAGTCATTTTGCTGTCGCAATTGTTTCAAAACAAGTTAAAACAAACAACGCCATTGAACAAACATAACTATTTCATAAAATATGTTCTATAATCTAGCCTGTCTAACTGCCCGCATAAAAACCTTACACATTTATATTTCGAACAAAAAGTTCAAACAGATGATCGAACATAAGCTGAAGCATCTGAACAAGACACAGGTCAAAATGTTAGCCTGTTAAGTCCAAAGTGAATATCAATCTTTCTGTTGCTAAGCTTGTGTGACTGTTTGACCTCCCCCTGAGCTTAACAAATTCACTGACTCACCAGGTATAGAAATGATTTACTAAAATGATGACATTAGTCAACGTGGCGCTCTCAACTGACCAGGTATGACCTGACAAACTCAGCAGACACATCTTTTATCATGACAAATACACTGATGTTACCAAGCATTTTTCTTACTTTTGACTATATAAACAGAATTGGTAATGTTAATCGTAAAGTCTCAATGAAACAAAATTCACTGTGTAAGTGTTCTTATCTGATATATCTCAAGCTACACATGATCTATATGCCAGTATTTTTTCTGCCCAAGAAATAACTCAACGAATGCTTTGTAGGAATTTTTCGAGACATTTCAGTGTTGAGAAAATGCTGAGGACCCATCCTGCACTCAGGGGCTTCACTCACTAATTTTACATTCAATGAAATTCTTGCAGAATGGAGGGTGGTGCCCGGGCCCGTGAAGCTGATCAATATCAAAGGGATATTTAAAATTTCCAAAACTATACCTATCATTTCTTACTCTAGTAAAAGGGTATCTTTCATCGTACCTTTACAGACGTGTTGATAAAAAAATAAAACTATTTGCCACCAAATGTATACCTCCATGAACGCTAGCCATTTTTTTTTGTCATGTAAATTGGAAGTTTGTCGCATGGGGCTGATTTCTTGCTGGCAGTAGATGGCACTACAATGACAATTCAGTACTGACATGCAGATATGTTGAGGCCAGAACTTGAATATGAGAAATTCTTAATCCAACTTGGAGTCGCAAGGGCGCTGGAGCCAATACCAGCTTTCATTGGGCAAGAGGCAGTCCATTACAGGGCCACATAGACACAAAGTAGACAAACAACCAGCCACGCTCACACGCACTCCTAGGAACAATGTCTAGTTACCAATTAACCTGACATGCGTGTTTTTGGGCAGTGGGATGAAGCCGGAGTACCCAAGCAGAAAAGCCCCAGCCAGGATTTGAACAAGGAACCCTCTTGCTGTGACGTGACGGTGCTAACCACCACACCGCCGTGCAGAATATATTTTTAAATTACCGATTGACATTTTGAGTTATGATTTCTGAGTAAAACTCTGGGATGTCAGAGGGCATATTTTGCAATATGCAAGCAAACATGCCTTTTGCACCTTATAGACCAAGCTGACAATCGGAATGTTGGAACATTGGGAATGTCAGTGAGCCTGTGTCATTCTTGTCATCTTGAACTTGTATTTTCACATAGTCAGACTCTGTCAACGTTTTCTTTTTCTTTTTCAATCTTAGGGCTGTCAGTGAGAGACTTCAGTCTAATTGGCTGTTCAGCGTAGCGAATAACTGCCCGAGAAGAAAGGTGGCAGTGATGACAGAGAGCATATGGCTAACTTATCCCATAATATCTTTTCATTTGTCATCTTCATTTCTACAAAACAAGGAACCCTTTTCTCAACAATGTGGTCGTGAGGGGTGAAGAGACTGAAGACGAGCTGACTGTTATGATTCAAGAGAAACCAGATCTGTGTGGGAATATTGGCAACCGACTAATGTGTAAAAACATGTAAAATAGTCATGTTTTGTGTTAAAATTCTAATACAAAGATGGCATTACATGGCCTCGGTACGCAGTATCACCCTACTTTTGTACAATATATGGAGTGTTATGTGTCTGTTTTAGTGAGTTGCCACTTTTGTCTCAGTGACCAGTGAAAGTGGATCGCAATGCTGCAAGTGCATCCCTCTCACATAATTTGTATAACACTTAATTGCATTCATTAGCAAATATGTTGCAATTTAACTGATAAATTGTGGGTCACTAATTCAAAATCCTTTTCCTTCAGATCCTTCCGAACTTTTTAGAGAACTTAAATAATGAAATGTACTGAAGCAAATGTATATGTTACAGAAAAAATTGCCTGCATTTTTTTGGCAGGTAAGAAATATGCCCGGAGAGATGATTTTTATCGTCATTTTAATCGGTTAATCAAAGTACAACTTTTTCTGACAAGGGTTGCAGTTTTTGTTGGATGTTTAAAAAATGACAATGTTTAGTATAACTTGCGATCAGCACACCTAACAGCAAATCCCCTCATTAGCTATGTTGAATTTGTGGCCAGTAATTCTAGCCTGCAGTAACTGCACGTATTTCGTGCCTTTCGGTCTCATTTTGTCAGGTTATCTAACTTTTCTGACACAGCCGCCATCAGCAGGCCTGTACATGTCAATACCACCGGCATTTTACATGTGCACTTCAGATTTCCTTACAAAGGCTGAAAGTTTGGCCTTATCAGATCAAGGCAGATGTTTACCCCGCTGGCATGCACAAACATTAAAGGCAGAGTAGCGTTTGAATGTGTGAGGGATGGTGCTGATGGTGGAAGAAGCACATCTCATGGTGATAAGCTGAGAGGAGGGGCCGACAGAATTTTCTTGATGTGTGTAATGGATGGTGTGGGTGCTTGCTATCACTTTCAACAGATACTTGTTGCAACACATTTATCTCAGGTTTATAATGTTGAGCCAGATGATAATCTTGGTTTTATAAGCTGAGCTTTTCAGTGAAAGTAAACATTGTTTTTTCCCCAATCAACACTCTGATAACTGTAAAGAACCCGCAGAGCCACCTGTTTTTTTTTTTTCACTTAAAAACAATGAACAGAATAACAAAAGTCTTTTTTTGAGTGGGAGGAGGTTAGTATATTCAGGCAACTGAAAAAACAACAACTAGGTGCCTGGAAAAACATGTTGCACCTTAATAAAATTGTTTTTAATATTTATGAGAACAATTTACATTGAAGAGATTAGATTTTATCTCAGCAAATAAAACCAAAATGATCTTTTTCGCATCTTATAAACCAAAATGCATTTCAATTCAGTATATTTAGAACTAGCTGGTAAAATAAGTTGCACCTGTTGATGTTTAAAAACATCTTCAATTACTATCTTACCTCCTCATACAGTCCAGAGCACGAACGAAGAAGTCCTTGCTGAGCTGGTGTTCATCCCGCAGGAGGGCACACTGCTCTAATGTGACAGACATGGATGTTCGGTCTTTGGCACTTTTACAGCTAGTAAACCTGATACCATTTAACCTTCGGCAGATCTGGTGGGAAGGGGACACAAAATGACATGCATCATTAATGTCAAGGTTTATGTTTTGATTATTGTTATGTTTCAGGTTCTGTCACGTTTTATGTTGATCTTCAGGTTTTGCCACATTTTTTCCCATGTCACTTATTCTCACTCAAGTCACCTGTTTCTGTTCACAGCTGCACGTCATCATTAATCACCTTCCCACAGTATTTAGTGTCCAGGTTCAGTCTCACTCATTGCGAAATCCTCACTTCACGTTCCTTTCCATGATTGAAGTCACGTTTCACCTCATAGTCACAGTATTGTTAATCTCGTCTGTAGTTCATAGTCTTGTTTATTTATTATACCATAGCCTTGTTTTGTTTTGCCATAGTTTTTAGTATTTTTGGATATCCGGCTCAGCCGCGTTTTCTGTTTTGACCTTGCTTTTGGAATAAACCTCAGTTACCTTTTTATGAAGTCTGCATCTGAGTCGTCCCTTCCTGCATCAAACCTGACAATTAATTCAAACAGTTTCAATTCAAAAGCGATTCATCTTTAAAGGAGACATGGAGTTCATGGACTTCAGAGGCAAGTAAAACAACTATAAATGACAAACATTAAAAAGTTAGTTTATACATTTTAGAAAAAATGCTGTACAATTAGGTTTACAGGAACCTGTTATTCAGTTCCATACTTAAACACAGACCCTTTTAGTTAGATCAAGTTTAGACAATAATAAAAAGTACTCTTTAAGGCTACATGGGTATATGTTGTCAGGGCCGTGGTGTGGAAGGGAGGACCCAGATGCAGACTTAAGCAAAACTTGATTTATTACAAAAAGCTTTACATTTATAAAGTTTCCCTTGGCAAAGCAAATCTGTTTGGCATAAAAGGTATTCAGATTACATTTCTGCTGCCGTAATGCTGGACAGGACAAGGGAAAAAAAAAAAAAAAACGTGACAGAGGCTGCCACCTGTGCAGACCTCTGCCCAAAAACCTCCTCCAGGGCTGCCTGAATGTTCCTCTCGGCCTCCTCCAAAATGTGCTACACGTCCGTAAATGTGGTGAAAAATGAGGAATTCGCTGGACGCCTTCATCCATCGAAGAGGGTTGGTTCCCTTCCCCTGGCAGGAATGAAGGGCACCGACCAGCTCCAAAAACTCCATTAGCTCTGCTGGGTCCATGCTGGCAGAATCCTTCTGTCAGGGCCATGGTGTGGAAGGGAGGACCCAGATGCAGACTTAAGCAAAACTTGTTTTATTATAAAAACAAAGAACAAAAGGCAAGAACAAAAAGTGCAGCTGAGCTGGATATCAATAATTCTTAACTGTGAAAAATAACAAGACAAAGCAAGACTATGACTATGAAATAAGACGAGACTATGAGAACTAAAAGGCAAAACCTGACCTGACAAAATGTGAGCAAACGTGATTTGAACCACGGAAGGTGAGGATTCTGCAATGAGACTGGGGGAAACCTAGAAACTAAATACTAAGGGAGGTGATTGGTGATGGAGCGCAGCTGTGTACAAAAACAGGTGACTTGAGTGAACCCAATGTGACAGGGGAAAAAACATGACCAGAAATGAACCTAAAACTTGTGATGCGACATATGTAGAGTATTGTGAGTTAGTTTGTCTTCCACTTTAGCCTATCATACTGAAATGTCTGATGGCAAATACATATGAATACAGAAATATTTGGATCATTCATGAAACTGATATCAGATTATAAAGCCTTATTACTTTGATTTTTTTTTATTTAAACATTTCCCCACATGCTAAGTTGATTGTTTACGTGCTATAAATCAAATTCAACGCAATGAAAAGCAACTGATTTAAATCCTATATCTAACTGAAAATATCAAAATGGCAACCTATCAAATGTCTAAACTGGGAAATTTGGCCAGCAACACTTTACAAACAGTTGGGAGAGGTATGTTTACTTAGGCCTCCGTCGGTTGAGCTCGACCATAGGTAGTACGGCCTCGTTGTCAGCTTGGGTACATGATGCTGTCATTGCAGTAAACAGTGTTAGCTGTAACTGAGCAATCCAATTCAAGAATGGCCGTCTCTGCCGCATCTGGTGCAGGTACAGGTGGTCACGGGGTGACCTCACAAGAGTGTGCCTTTCGTCTGGCTCTCTTTTCTTCAGCCAAGGCCTGGCTTCTTTCCTCTCCTTGAGTTGTCTCTGGAGCACACTGTGCCACCTGCTACAGTCAGCTGCTAAGCCCTCCTAGTTCTCTGTCTTGATGTCCAGAGGTCTCAGGTCGCACCTACAGGCATCTTTATATTTCACCCGAGGGAGCCAACATGCCTCTTGCCAAAGGCAAGCTCACCATAGAGGATGTCTTTTGGCATGTCTCCATCTTCCATTCGGCGCACATGATCTAGCTAGCGCAGCCTGCGTTGTCTGAGCAACGTGTACAAAGTGGGGAGGCACGTTAAATCAGTGTGTTACAACACTGTAAAAGTTTGGCAGTTTCTGTCTTTGTCTAGGATTTCTTGGTCAACTACTGTTCTGAACATCAGAATGTGATCGGCGAGGGGTGAGAACGAGTTACACTGACCTGCTGTGAGATGTGCTGCCACTTGTTTTTTACAGGCCCAGTTCTTTAAAAAAGATATTGCTGAAATAATTTTTGTTTTCCAACATGTGCTGTAGTGTCATTTATATGTTGACACAGCACCATGTTGAAATTGATTCAAATCCCTGACTTCTGTTCGCTCATATTTTACACACCATGCCAACATCTTAGGAAATGGGCACATAAGAATATAACATTGTAAACATCATACCAACATAACGGTGCCATGTTTATTCATTATTCAAAATATAAGTAAAACAAAAACACTTAATTAATCTCGTGCCTTTTGAGCCTATCACTTTTAAAATATTTTTTTGCTTTTATTCTCACTGATATTTTTCCTTTGGCTGACTTCAAAGAACCACACAAGTATTCATTGTGCCCATTGTCCATGTACAAATGGCAATAAAGTATTTTGATCCTCGCACACCGGGCCTTTATACAGGTCTAGTAAACTTTTAAAAGACATCTGTATAAATAAGGCTAAAACATGTGAGAAGAACAAAGGCAAAAGGAAAGTTTGTCAGACTGCAGAAACAGTCATCAGTCATCAGTTTCATGGGGGAAAAAGAGATGGCTTTGCAAACGAGGTATTCATGGCAGGCTGAAGCCTGTAATTTTGCACTTCAACCAATAAAAACTTTTTAGTTTGTAAAAAGGATTGCAGGAAAAGGATTAAACGCTCTCAAACAGAAATTATATATAACGATATGATAACAATCAGAATCAAGATAGCTTTTTTGTGTCATCTCATAAAATCAATGAGTCATGCACAGACAGCTTTTATTTGTTTGACACAGTGCCTCCATTTAAACCAGCAGAATACATCCAGTGTAGCAAGATCAGATTCACATATTTGCAATGCAAGAGATAATGAGCGATAACTCACAGTTCCAGCAATCCATAGTATTTCGACATTCTTCCTCTTCTTCGTGACTACATTTTGGCCCAGGGTTTCAAGTAATTCCTTTATGTCAGCCTGTGTCTGAAAACACGGTAGACCTGTTTGTGGAAAAACAAAAGACACCTTCAGGAACCATTTCTGTTTCTTATTTTAAACGGGCGGGGAAAGTTTGTAGCTCGGGTGTGGATGCATGTTAATGAGAAAAAAAACAAAAACAAATGCAATGAAATATTTACCAAAATTAAACTCTGTTCCTAACATATGACCATGCCTTAGCTGATTGTAACAACTAACAGGCTAGATTTGAAAATAAAATAATTTGACAATTCAGTACTGAATTAATAATAATCCTAAAAATAATAATGAGTTTTATAGTAATGTTTTATGCGCCTCTTTGTAACCACATGTTAACGTGACTTTGATGTAACAGAGAGTATTTGTCTCTGCAAAGAAAAAAAAAGGGAAAAACAAACAAAAACATACTGCACACTTACATTCTAGCGGCACCTTTTCACTGAGTAATTTATAATAGGCTTCTAACATCTCAAAGTTCTTCTGGTTTATTCTTTCTTGTAGAGAGATATCTCCAAACCTGTGAGGATTACATGAAATTGAGGGCGGTTACAGAGGAATAATATAAAAGTACTCGCTTTTTTATTGGCAGTTATCAAACTTTCATACAGTATAAGAACAATGTAGACAAGTAATGGCTGAATTCAGAGAAACACTCCAAATCCCCAACATGAATTCATATAGACTTAATATCCTTTGAAGGAATGTGAGTATGCAAAAATAATGAATAATTTCAGTTGTAGATATAAATGCACTTTCTTCTAGATGACAGTATAAACTGTGAAACCTTTTTTGTTAAACACTGAAACATTAAGCATGCTCAGACACACAATGTCTGTCTTTAATAAAGTGGAAGTTCTATAGAGTGACCTAAACGTGTCTGTAGTACCTCTCTGCTATAGTCTGTTGTTCATTGATGCCCACGTTAAACAGCACTGGAAATACTCGCAGTGGTTTGCCCTCCTTGATTTCCTCTGGCAGGGTCTGGAAAATCAGTTGTGGTAATGGCACTTCTACAGTGAAGTGGTCTCTAAATCCAAGGAGAAAAAAAAGCCATTTAATAGAAATCCAATATGTTCTGCAGCTGTGTAGAATATGATATATTCAGGAAGTATTGGAATTTGATTCCTGACACAGGTGTGAGTTGGTTTTGAGAAGAGAGAGTAAATATGTTTGTGCGTGAGAGACAGGGAGTTTAACTGGTACTGTAAGGTTGTCTGACAGACTGACAGGGTAGTTGGAGGATGTACAATGCACATAGTAACCAGTTCAAAGGAAGTGGGTTCATCTGAGGTCCTACAAGTGAACCTTTGCTTTGCAACAAGCTGGAGGATACCCATGATCAAAGTGGCTTCAGTACTTCAGATGTTGTGCTAAACTGCTCTGGCATTGTCAAGCTAAGAAATCAATTATTTCACATGTGGCGCAAAGTTCACTGAATTCAAAAGTCAAATATACTTCCTTATTACCAGCTGTGCAGAACAGCTATGTGTTGTCACATGACTTTTTCCCACTTTCCTGGTTGCGCAAGCTATTCTTGTTGTGTTCTTGTGGTGTCACATGGTATTGGTTGTAGCTTGTGTTATGGTTTTATAAACCAGGTGGTAGCGCACATGTTGCCTTGCTAGTTTATCAGACTTTATCAGACTTTGTGCTGTGTTACTGGAGCTGAGAAGCTCATTCACTTGGCTAGCAACACCTTCCAAAAAGCTGGGAGAGGTATGTTTACTTAGGCCTCCGTCGGTCTCCGAGATGACCTGCAATCAAAACTTAAGAGCCCTGTTTATTACTGAGGTGGCTTTGCTCTTTTTTCATTGTTAATTCTTGCAAGGCTATAGATATTTCACTGACATCATCAATCTAAACATAGTCAAGATGTTCTACAAGAACACACTGAAATTTCAATGGACTGCTTGTTGTTGACTAAATCTGGTATTTAATTTGTAAATCCTATCACAAAAAAACAATATTCTGACTCACCACAAAGTGGTGATCAGTTGACAGGTCTGCTCCTATCTTCATCCGACTGTCCAAGACATACGGCCGCAGGTCTGATGACACGACTACAAAGTCGATCATCAATCTTTGGCCTAAGGTGGCCTGGTACCAGGTACACTTATTAACCACCTTATGCTCGAACATGGTTTTTGTAACAGACAATCCATGGCTAGCACAGCATTGAAGTCCCCCAGAAGAACAATAGGATCCCTAGGTGACACCCCTCCACGACGCCACCCAGAGACTCAAAGAAGGCTGGGTAATGGAAAGTATGCCATGAGACACTACCAGGGGCTAATGCCTTCAACAATCCAGCTCTCAGAATCGTGGGGATACTCAAATCCCTCCACCACGTTAAGGTGGCGATTCTACGCATGGTAAGACCTATATTTCAATTGTTGAAACCAGCTGCTCAACTTTAAGGAAAGAAAAAAACAAAACACGCTTTGGCTTGACTGTATTGAATCAAACCAGTCGAAATTAGAGTATCCTTGCATAAACATGTCAGCATGATTCACTGACAGAACAATGCATTCTTGCAACATGATCCGAGAGCAAACTGGCATTTTAAGTGTGTGGCTCACCACCTATGAAGTTATCGTTTCTGTTGGTGAAGAAATTTAAAAAGTAGAATGGGAGGACAAATGTCCAATTCAATTGCTGGGCTTTTCCCAGAAGATGACATCTGGTGAGTCAAACAGGGGAACTCCCAGACTGAAAGTGTATCAACTGAACATTGTGTCACCTTCCCACAATTAGCACCAATTTACATTTCTTTTCTTGGAGAGCCTCTTAAAAACTGAAGTTACTGATCAAACTGTTTCAAGAAAAATGCTAAAAATGCAGGAGATAATAACTCACCGTCGGCCACACACTAACGGCTGGAGCTCACTACGATCATCTGCCCTGGCCTCAGTGATCTTGAACACAACTTTCTGCAGGTCTGTAATTCCAACTTCCATGTCCTCCAGCATTCCGATTTCTTCGCCTTAAACAGGTAAACAATACAAGATCAGGTGCGTTTTCAGTTCTGCTCGTCACATGTTGTCTTTTTATTCACTGCAGCACAAAACGAGCAGTAGCACACGATAATTGGTCTACTCATAACTGACAAGGGCTTTCTATTATTTCAGCCTCTATTCTATTTATTTATCTAATAAACACTCATCCTCTAAAGGCACTTCATAATGATCTGAATGACACATAAAAAGACAAGTGTTTGTAATACCAGCATTTTGCCAAAAACAACACTGCTCTAATACCTCGTTGCAGCTGTACATGTAACATTTTCAAGCCTTATCACTCATCAGCCTCTGAATTCAAATCAAACATCTACTAGAGTTGTTCTTTCTTGGAAGTAAATGGAAATAAACTTTTATCATCAGTGGAGATTTTGAGATCACCATTTGTGATTAACTTACTGTATGTGCTGAGCAGGCTCTCAAATTGGGCCACCAGGCCAACTTGGTGGAGCTGCCTCAGGAAGGCTTTGTCCTGGATTCCTGCATACAACCTCATGACAAAACCACAGGCCAAGGCTGCTAACTGTTGAGACACAAAAATGTAAAACAGGTTTGTTTGATGACAGAACAAACAGAACATAATGTACAAACAAATATAGGCAAAAGAGAAAAACTTTCACTTCAGATGAGCAAAAATAAGTATTGGAAATATTTAATATCCTTTAGAGGTTCTCTTTATTAGATCAGTGCAGCCACCTACCGCCTGAGTGAAGACTACATCTCTCCTCTGCTGGAGGAGGAAGCCTTGTGGTATGCTGCAGGCTGCCTCCTGCAGGAGGACAAAAGTCATGGCTCTCTTTGCCTTCTCCATCACCTCCATCACACACTCCTTTAACCTGGTCACCAGCGGACACAACTGCTCCCTCCAGTCACCTGTAGAGAACGATGGTTGGGGACACTTCTTAGCAAAAGCAAACTATCTATGTGGGAAGGGAAAATGCTTTGCACCACCTCCAAAGTGACAGTGATCTGAAAAATACAAACTACACGGGGTGAGAGTTAGCAATACCATCATTATGGAGAGGCCCAAAGGTAGTTCAGACTTGCTCTTTACAAAGATGTGATGGAAAGCAGCCAGGAATGCACGAAAGTAAGGATGTCTTGTATTTTGTCATCTCCAGCCTGATCAAATGGTGAAACTGATTGGTGTGACATGTGTAGACGTGTGGTTCTTTCACAATAGCAGAGTATAAATTTGAAATGATCTAACAAGGTTTATTACACAATGGGCAACCGTGCACAACAGAACTGAGCTGTGGCATAGAATATCTCCAACCAAAGGCAACAGATTTCTCAACATAAACTATGTGCGCTGCAATCCCCAGACAGCAGCAGGGCTTTAAAGAGGAAAACGTTTTTTATACAGTCACCAACAGTTGCAGATGACAGATAAGCTTTAAGGGTTTTCAACATTAAAACTTAGCTTTCAGTGTGGTTAAAGGTAAAGTTTTAAGAAACCTTTAAGGTTAGGTTTTGAAGCCCACTTATACAAATTAAGGTTAGAGATCGGTTGTTTACAGTATCATTTTCACCAAGCTGTCAATGAAACGACTGAGCCAGGAGCAACAAAGACAAATAATTTTAAAAAAAGAACACGAACTTAACATACATCAAACACATCAACATAACCAAGTCATTGGGTTTTGATGTTACCTTTTTTTTTTCAAACTTTCTGGCTCTGTTAGGACAGTTTTAATCATCTTGTGTTCAATGCTTTTGTAAAGTTGCTGTTATGTGTTAATTAAGTAATTGTCTTTATTGATTGATTCGTGATGTAAGAATTTGGAAACAGTTATGCTGTATAGCCTGTGTGCATATCCCTCCCGTCTAAACCGGTCTCCAAAAAGAGGTCTACACAGCAACCATCAGGGGGCAGTGTTGGACAAAGTATTGCTCGGCATAAGTTTTTTTAAACATGCACTCTGTTCAACCTCCACATATTGAAAAGTTCTCAGATAGCAAGAGCAAATCAGTGTGGACAAACACACATGCACAGTAGGATTCCCAGAGTGAGCAGCTGCACAGAAATCCTTGCCTTGTCAGACAAATCATGTCTTTTCTCGTTCAGCAAATACTGCCTCTGCAGTATTTGAGAAGAAAGGTAAGGGGGGGCAGAACTCCAGCTGTCACGTCTTCACCAACACACCTGTCCAAACATCTAAATCCACACAACGTGTTGATGTCCACAAGCAGATACAGCATCAGTCATTATTCCATCTGTGTTTTTATTAGGCAAGCAGATGACCAGTATCTCTGAGGCTGTTCAGCATCTTAATAAAGATGCTCTGTAGGGTTGAGCTTATCTTTCAGACTGAACACTGGATGGATGGCCTTCTCAGCTCACATCGACAATGAGACACACATACTGCGGACACAAACAGGCACCAAATGATAAAAATGCAACACTTCCACAGATGTCGGAGAGCGACAGAAACACAGACAAACAGAAAGCCTCTCCTTGTTGCCTGGTCTGACTAAAGGCGCTGCTCTGTGTGCCAGATGGCAGCTGCTACAGCCTGGACTCTAAACACAAGCTTCAAGCAGGATTTTATTGGATGTAAGGTAAGACTGGGAAGCTTGTGGTCAACAGTGAATGGCTCTGGATTTCAAACACACTTTTCATCCTCTTCTCTGGCAACATCTTTTAAGTTTTTCATTTTATAATGTTTGAACTCAGTTCCTGCTGAAAGTGTCACTATTTCCAAAGCAGGCAGACGATTCTTTGAAAAACATGAGTTTCTTGTTGTAGTTACCTCCGACAGTGAAAATGAATTTACTTTGTTGGGAAAAAATTCTTAGACTAAACGAACTGCAGCTTTGTGACAGTAACATGAGTACCCCGTCTCAAGAAACCTGGGATGCATCACTACTAACGAGCACATTGAAGTTCTTTTTTACCCTTCAGAATTTCTAGATTTCTACCTAAATAATGAAATATTTAAATAACCTAAAAGTTGATCATTTTAAACAAATTAGACAAGAATAATGAAATCCATCCAATATTACATGTTCCTGAGTGGTAAATCTAGAAGCATGTCAACATAACACTAGAGAACACAAATTATTGTGCCCCTCAAACCAGGACAAGCACACTCAGATTATGCAAATAATGCGACGTTACAAATTTCTGCATCTTTTTGTATAAACAGTAAAATGTAAATGTAGAATTAATACAGTGGAATTCCAAGTCAAGCTGCTCTCATTCTCATTTCTTTTGTCAGATGACTAAACGCGTCAGAAATTGTGAACATCAGCTTATTAACGTGCCAACTTCACTACAGTCGCTCTGCTCTAATGAATTCCTAAGGTCATAACCATAGTGTTATCTGTGCACAATTCAGCCATATTGACATATACAATGGTTTCCCACAGAAAAAAAAATGAAGCAGTAAAATGTCTTGAATGTTTTCTCTCACAGACCACAGCGTTGTGAGATCAGGCATACTTCAGTCAACAACTCGATTCTGCTCCCATGCATGTATACTGTTACAAGGATCGTGGCCCAAATAAAAGGTCAGGTCTAGCTGTAATTCGATTCAACTGTGCAGGTAACTGTGCTGTATGTAAACCTCTAGAAAGAGCTCATTTGAAGGTGAAATCAGGGCCAGCTCTGTCTCCCACACGGATTGATGTCCATAGGTCCGCCATCAGAGGAGCACTGAATGGCACTGATAAGCATGGTAAGGCTGCGAGGACAATGCTACTGATCTCCAAAAAGAACATTTCTGCCTGTCTGCAGTTTTCTAAAGATCATGTGGACAAAGAAAAGGGCTACAAGAAAAATGCTTCTTGGGCAGATGAGACCAAAACAGAACTTTTCAATTTAAATGAGAAGCATCAGACAACATGGTTTTCTAGTATAAGAATGTCTTCTCATCACTGAAGCATGGTGTTGGTAGTGTCATAGTTCGGTGCTGTTGTGCAGCATATAAAATGGGATGGTTTGGAATCATTAAAGAAGTAACTCATTCTTAATTATACTATATTATTATATTATTAAGTTGACTGGAAAGGAAAGTGTCATAACATCTGTATGTGAAATAAATCCCACCAGAAACCTAAGTACACATGTTCTACCAAATAATTGTCATAGAAGAATAAAGTTAATGTTTAAGAACTGCCTTGTCAAAGTCCTGACCTTAATCCAACAGAAACAGGTTTAAAGGAATCCTGTTCTGCACAATTCAGTGGACTGAAATATTTTTAAACTGGTGTGCAGGACTGAAATATAGAGGACTGCATCTGCCATAATTAGAAAAAAACACAAAAATATAATAATGTGTTGTGCCACCTGGTTTAATATTCTATAATCTATCTATGTATATAACACAGATGGATTAGTTTGGTGAACAGGCAACCATAGAGGGATCTAGGTTTATCTATGTTAGGTCTTTACCCAAAAAATAAGGAATGTAAATATACTTGATTCATCAAAGGAATTGGGTTGCTTTTTAGTCTTTGCAGCTGAGGAAAACTGGACAATAATGACAAATGAAAGTAAAATCAGCAAATCACAGGTTTGTATGGTTAATGGATACAGTAATACGTGTAGAGTTAAGAGTAGCAGTGGTGCAGATGGTCTAGGACTGGTCTGGGCTCTAAAACTTTCATTCAACCACTTTAGGGGCTTATTTATTTTCTAAGATCAGTATGAATTATTATGTTCTTCTCCAGTTGCACAGAGAATCTGCAGTTTAAGAAATATATGCATGCTCGGGCCCAGCCAACATCCCTGTTATTACTATTATGTAGCCAGAAAAGGTTTATCTTTCTCTAATACAACTAATATGTTGGCTTAAGAACTTTAACTTTTAAAAAGTAATTTACCAGGATTGTGTGAGGTGATGACATCAGCTAGCTGCTGCTCAGGAACTGGCTCCTGTTTGCTGTTGTCCTCGTCTTGGAGTTTATCCACCATGGCGATCACACAGTTGAGGCATTTGGCCACATTAGCCCACACCCTGTCCTGAAAGAGATAAACCCACAACCAGTCAGGCCAGCTCAGCCTAACTGATAAGATCTGTGTCTCTCTTACTCTCTCTTTTTAAGGCAGTGAGATAGAGAGAACCTGAAAATGAATGAATAATTGAGAAATAAAGCCAAAAGCTATATTGCTGTCTTTCTGACAACTGTCTTTATATCAAAAAGATCAAAAGGATACTGCTGTATGGGTTACTCTTAAAGTTTCTTCCTTCTTTTCGTGAGCTCCAACTGTTCACTGATGAATAGACGCTCCTATTTCTGTGTGTGTGTTTAAGGGCATTGTGTGTTTTGGTGTTTGTCAGTAAAAAAAATAAATAAATAAATCTTGAACCTGTTATAATGGTAAGGAATGTTTTGAGTGATAGTTCCGCATTGGTGTGCAGAAAACACGATGAACTCCTGCAGCCAGTGTGACAGATGCTGTCTTCACACAAAAACAAACGATCACACCCTCACATGAAAAGAAGCAGGCTGGCTTTGGTCCAACAACAATGATACCACATAATAATCCTCTGCAGTAGGTCTGTCAGGATAAAATATGGAAAATCCTTTGATAAATGACTAATGTTGGGCATTCAATGTAATTTCACAGGTAAATTAAATGATTTGCCAAAACAATGGCGGATGAGTGAAATAGCACAAGCATGTTTCTCTGTGTGTGCTCTGCTGTGAGGAACAGTTGTAAAACTGTCGCTCAAATCATACTTTAAAATCTTAAAGATTTCAGACTGAATGATACTGTATGAGTTTTTGTATGAGCTGTACAACATGCAAAATCTTCCTCTGAAATTTCATTAAGAGAAGAAAGCGGCATGAAAAAAGCACCTAAGTACTTCATGACCCATTAAAGTAACCAGACGTACCCATTCCTCCTCATCATACTCTTTATGATGCGGTATGGAGTCTTGGTGTTTCGATGGCACAGGCCCAGCTTCTCCTCTTGTTGCTGTTTGCAGTCCTTCCACATTATTACACACCACTGTGCTCTCAGTTGCTGATGTGGCTGGACTATGGCCTGGAAGTCCCTGGACTGGACTCTGATTCTGGTCACTGTCCTGGCTGATGTGGCCTTGATGATGGCCCTGCACCGGGGTTTGCCTCTGGCTTTTGGAGACGTACCCTGGCCGTGCTGCATGGAGTGCCAGCAGAGCACTCTTGACCAATTCATCCTTTAGTGTGTGAACAAATTGTTCCGTCTGTAACAGAACAAGCGAGGTATAGATTTAAAGAGAGACAAGACGGTTAAAATTGGATAAGACAACAGGTAAAAAATTAAGTGCTGAAAAAGCAAAAAAGACAGAGTAAGTGTGCGAGATAGAGAAGGGCTGTTGCATTGTCAAAGCAGAATGGGTCGAAGACACGACAGGAAACTATTTACAGAGGAAGCGAAAAGTAACAAGGAAAATGAACACTTTCCTTGAGCGTAAAGAAGCTGCTCTGCCTTACTGCAGCCCAGCCAGTGAGGAGAATAACACCAACAAACAACAAACAATTCAATTACCTCTCTCACAGTCTGCCTCTCTGAGGAGCCCAGCCCCTTTGATCTCAAAACAGCACCTACTGTAAGTTTATGATGATCCCCGTACCAATACGCCTTATGCATGCTGCTGCTACTGTGTAACAAATGATAAGGGCCCTCAAGAGTAATTGAGTTACCACTGCAATAAGCAATTCTATCACCACAGAGAATGAAGTAAAACAAAACACATAAATTGCTCCACGAAAAGAGACTTGTGAGGTCAACATACCTACATTTACCATACAAACACTGGTTTCCCGCACTGACCCCTCTGATGTGGACTGAGCTTATTGAGACAGCAAGAAATAGTTGAAAACTGCTCTGTTGGTGCAGAAGTAGGTAACTGTGGTGAAGAATTCCTGGTACTTTGTGCAGAGGTTGTATAGAAGTGACTCCAAGCTTTATTTGGCTTTTACACATTTTTAATAAAAGCAATATACAGTTATGACTCTCTGTAAATGGGTGCAAAATGACCTGTTAGTGTTTTACGAAAGCAGTCAATTTCACTTTTTCGACTCAGTCGTTTGCATGATTATCTGTTATTTTTTATTAGAAAAGAGATTTAATTGCCTCTGGTCCGTGACCTCTTCTCCATCGAACCAAAGACATGAACATACTTCCCTTATATTCTTTTTAGCTGTATTGTAAGCCAATCAGGGGCACTGGAAATTAGAATTTACTTTACTCATCCAATCATTAGTGTTTTGTTTAAGTTATCAGATCACCCTTCAATCGAACCTCAGTGCATTTATGAGTACATAACTGCCCATCCCTATTGATCGTCATGCTGTTTATAACTTCTGTGCCTTGTTTTCTGTAAGCTGAAAGCAGCAGTTTTTAAACAAGACAAGCAAGTAACAAACTTTGGGTTTTGACCCCCCTAAAGACATAATTTACATAGTTGAATGCTATTTTTAATAAGACAAATAGTTTATTCCATTTGCTTCAATGCCTCCTAATTTTTTTGTTTTTGTTTAAACAAGTATTACAATACATTGAAGTTTAAAATGATATTAGGTAATAACAATATCACACATACACACACACACACATTTATATTCTGTAAATACACGAGTGTATACATTAGTGTGGATACAGCAACACTGACATTTCTTAAGGAAAGCTGTCATTTCCACTTATCTGACTTTGCATTTGAGTGATTATCCGTAATTCATGTAAAGAAAAAGAAAACAGGATTTAACAAGTGATGTTATGTTACTGAGTGACAGAAAATCTTCTCATCTCGGACATTGCAGATTCTTTTTTTCATTGCTCTCATAAGAAAAGATTACAACCATCAACTGTCTTCCCTGCATTATATGAATAATGGACATGGTGACTTAACCAGACTAGCTGAATTAAACACACACATGGAAATCCTGTGGAAAGCCTTCAGTTTCAGTAATTTCAACTTAGCCAGTGTTGTGGCAAAACCATAGGGAGCTCTACAGTGGATGCAGGGGATTACTAAAAATACAACATGACAATTGGTTTTCCATACATTATTTAGTTTTTTTTTCCATCTCATGGTGTGTACTAATTGGTTTAATCTTTGTTGTCACTTTTTCCCAAACTGACACCATTGTGGCTCTCACCTGCAACTTGACTGGATACATTTGTGGATTGACAAGCTAGGAAATTAGTACTAAAATCCAAGCTGTGTTGAAGCTTTAAGTTCACCGAGCTGAGTCTAAAATCCACTAAACTACACATAACTGCTCCTGTCAATGATTGATTTTGATTTGACAATACATGTACTGGACATCTCTAGTTGTCAGGGTCAATGGATTTTGTTTCTTTTTTTGTCTCTACTCTTGTTTTGTTTCTTAAATATTTTCTATATCAGATTTCACATTTTAGCTTTTTTCCATTTTATCTTGAAATTATTTGGTTCTTGTTTATTCTGTTTTGTTTCCTCCCGCCTGGTTTCAAAGCAGGTCTCAGTCACAGATAATCATACACCTCCATCACTTCCCACCATATATAGCTATATATATATATATATATCCTCAGCATCCATTATCAGGTTAGCAGTTAGTCTTCCTTCATGCCAAATCTTGCCATGTTCTGCCATGATCATCTTTACATTTTGGATTTCTGTCTTTTGTACACGTTGGTACAGAAATGCTTCTTGTTATTTTTTTCACCTCCCTGCCTCCCACCTGTGAAGCTCATTTGTGTCTTCTCCTCTCACACTATTACACCACTCCACAGCTGTCTATCTGATCCCCAAACACCAGTGTATAAACTCTGTTTAAGTCCCATCTCCTTTCCTGTTTTGTCAATGAGCTGAAAACAAAAATGCGATCTAATCAAACTCATCCAATACTTCTGGCACTATGACCAAATCACAAATCAGACTCATTACAGTTTAGACTCATTACAACAAGACTGTAGCTATAAAAGAGTCTATTGTGAGCAGTAATTTTCTTGTGATGGGAGCTACAGTCTGTTTCAGGCATTAATAAAAACACATTTACTCATTCATCTGGTTTAACTGTTCTGCCCTTAATTTAAAAAGAAAAAGTATGAAGGCGTTTTGCCAAAGTGAACGAGCCATTTGAACAGAGAAACATGGACTATACTTAAAATACCATTACATGTAAATCATAACCTTTTTAATTGGCTTGCACGGAGCCTAATGAGTTCCATTACAGTAAGTCAATGAAGTGACAACTAAAATCTATAGATAGGATGACGTGTAATTATCTGAGAAGAGGCATTTCTGCTGGAAGACATCTTTGTGCATCACAATTTTGAAGCACAAAAATATCCAAATGATTAACTGAAAAGTGCAACACTTGATGCAGTAACCCAAACATTCAGCTGCAATTTGAGATTTAAAATGTAAATTCATTCAAACTGAACTCTGCCCATCTGACCTCAATGTTAATTTGCAATCTATGAGACCACGCATTATTCACTTTTTGAAATGAGTTAACAAAGTCAAACACTGTATTTGAAATCAGCCTCATTTGCATTTCTTGACACAGGGTCAGATAATTCATATAATTTTGACTTTCCTATATATGCAACCCTAAAAAGCTTTGTGGATGTAAGATAACGTTACACAGCAAGCAAATCGATTAACTTAGCAATCACTGAGTCACGTTCCCAGAAAGAAAAGGTTTTACTTTACTTTGATTAGTGCAAAGTGAAGTGCGACAACATTTCAGAGATGAACTGCAAGATCCATGTAGATAACGTATTCAAAATAAAATGTTGATGGAAGACAAAAAAGAAAATCATTGCAGCTTTTATGAAGCAACTCTTTTATAGGCAAAACTACTCCTGTGAGTAATTCTTCAACAGCCGTTATAAAAGATCTGAAATGCTCAAAATCGCTTGAGAGAAATTGTGTTGGTTGCCTTTCTTCAGTATGCACCGCATCCGCCGATGTGATCTTCACTGCACAGGAGTTCAAGCCTGAAAATGCCTCTCTGCACTACAGCTGTGAAAAGAAGATATGCTTGATCAAAAAAGAGTGTTGGTCTCTATTCATCCTGAATAGTTTTCCCCTGAAGGATGAGCAGATTTTGGCTGTTAAGAATAGAACTTTTTCACGATTTCCACCTTCACTTGATAGATGGAGAGAGGCTCAGTGGATGAAAGCTGGTCAGGTTCCAGCAACACTTGGCAGTGAGGACACTCACTATTTGCGTTTACGACCCCTAAACACAATATAATCTAATATAATCATGGATAGGTGATCAAACTCACACCTTTTTTTTTTCAGGTTAACGTTGAAGTGAGGAAAGATTACTTTTCCAAGGACACAGCTGGAGGGTGGACGGAGGCGTTGCAGTTGCCATTTCACTATGATTATCATCAGAGGGAAATTATAATTATCATCATCAACAGACTCATCATCATATAAAGAGAGAAACTTCACATCTGCCATGTCCAGAGCTAATCAGAAAGTACCCAGCCAAAGCATTAGAGAAAGATACTGTATTCGGCCTGGAGACAGGTAGTTTGTAGTATGAGGGGAAAAAGTCATGGGACAGAGCGAGGAAACAGAAGATTGACAGTTGATTTTTACTGTGGGGTTCACATCTTGAACAGATTCTCTAAAGGTGTTACTCCCTCTAACTATTAAACTTAATATAATATTTTTGTGGCCTAAAGGTAGAGAGTGCTTTAGGAAAAGATAATGAGATGTCATAGAAGAAAATTGTACCTAATCTGCAATTAAACAAATTTACAGCAACTTTGATGATAAAATACTCAAATATTGTGTCGAAGGCAACAGTGGAAGAATATAATTTGCAGCAGGAGATGCAGGGAAAGTCAGATCTCTACTGTCATTGATGTCCTGCCTTTAGACTCCTGCTGTTAAATGACCATAAGGGGGCTCTGTGCTACAAAAAGTTATATTTAGCCCGTAGACGGTTTAAAAAAGATGGGCTTATCCACTGAGAATTCCCTAACTGTTTTGTTGACTTTTGAAGCCTCAAGTGAGAGAAGCATGAAGTAAAACTGACCTTGTTTATATCCTCTCTGACCCGAAACCAACATCCTGCTGTATCAATATTTAGGATGATTTTTTCGCAGAAATGGAACATAATCTTCATTACTATGGTTTCATAAGTTTTGAATCATATGAAGAATGAATTACTGAATTCATGACCTGTGCTGCCACCTTTTTATAGCAGCCTCGAATGGACAAACCAAATATTTGCTTTAGTGAGGACCTTTTGCATTCTTGGCAACAAACATAGCTTCTCTTAGATGCTTGGAACAGTGGTAATCTATGTGTGAGGGGGTATTCAATTGGTTTCTCTTTGCAGTTACATGGCTGGATGTCTTTAAACTCACATCATTTTTAAAAAAAAGAAAACTTAAAAATACTGAGAACACGAACGTCCAAAAAAATAACAATAAATGAGAACAAGTAGGTTGATTTTCTTATAGACTTCTATACAAGATCAATTTTATTCGAATGGCCAGCAGTTTGCTCACGCTGGTCATTCATTTGTCACACTCTGAAGCTGCGTCAAAGTTTTACAGAAAATCTGTTTCAAAGTCCAGTGCGTAGGAAGTAGTGACATCTGGCTGCACAGATCAAAAATTGCAATCAATTGCAATCAAGTGAACACTCTCCAACCTAAGGTGGCAGGGGAAGGTCTGCTCTAGAGCTAGTATCTGGATTGTCTCTACTGGGCTCATAGCAACGTGCATAAGTAACTGTGTTTTTAGATATGAACTGCTTTTTCTAAAGCAATGAAAACAAAACAATTCTCACATATTTTCATGTTATCCACTTTATTTCTGCCAATAAACTGTGGTGTAATCCATTGAAACTTTAAATGAAACCGAACAGAGGGCACGACAGTTACCCTTTTTATTTAGCCATGTGTCTAGTGTTGATGCTAAAATCAGCCAACCATCTCCTGGAAAAAGATTCATATTCTTCCAATCTATCTTTTTGCAAAAATGGATTTACTACAAAATGGTGAATTTGTACTTCTAGTCTTGCAGAAAACTGTATTTGTGGTTTCTAAAACATAAACACTTTACATGTCTATACAAGTACGCAACTGCAAGTCTCTGCAAACTGATGAGTGCGAGTGTCTTTAAAAACATGAATATGCATTGCTCATGATCTGAGAGTTGAAGAGGAGGACATCACTTGAGCCTCAGCTTTTGACAAATAGACACACGTCCGCTCTTCTATCTCTCTCACACACAAACACAGCTTGATATCTTAATCAGAGAGCAGCTCTGCTTGTGCTGACCAGGCCAGGGGTTTACTTGGCCAATGTGTGCGTGTCTAATCAAGGATGAGAGGAAGTGGTGACAGAGCGAATGTACCAATTAAGCAGGCTGATTGGGCTCTATTCCACTGTGGCAAAAACAATCTCTCCCACAACAGATTGCAATCTGACAGCACCAGATGTAATTCATTAATTATACTGATAAAAACGCCGCAACTCCATAAACCTCCATGCTGCTATACGTGTTTGTTAGTTTGGCATTTTTATGATGAGTTATGGATTTTCCTCGAGGTTGTCTGTTTAGTGTGTGCATGTGTCTGTGAGGCTGTCTCAAAGCAACTAAAGGATTTAAAGTTATTTTGAAAATTGTGCAGCTTTTGTTTGCAATGAGCAAAGCAATGGGTAGAAACGAGCGTTGCCGGTACAATGCTCAATTTAAAGTAGGTGTGGTAAGCCTGTGTTGGTGTTGTAAGTGTTGCCAACTTCAGCTACACAACAAAAAGAATTGTTTATGTCTTTGGAAGAAAAAGTCCTGAGAATAGATAATTAGATCTAGACCTAAATAAACTCATATCCACAAGTAGTGATACATTTATAGGGCTGTCCTGTGTCCTGCATGGACATACCATCGATATTTGATGGTATGCCCATGCTTACAGTATTGCAGAGGCTTCAGGGGAAGGGGAAAGAATGAAGGAAGAGTTGAATTGCAATTGAAGATAGATGAAATGAATGTCAGTGCTTCCTCACCTTGTCAGAGAGGCTTTTGAGCGCATCCCTCAGTCCAGGGGAGGAGTGCTCATGGGCAGCCTGGAGGAGCTGGTCAGCTAAACTTGTGATGAGGGGCTGTAGGAGACTCATGGTGCTGAGTACCTCCTGAGCTTTGGCTGTGTGCTCTGGGGAGTAGTAGATACACTGGTAGGCAGTGCTGAAGCTATAGTGGGCAGAAAAAAAAAATCTATTAAGATTTGAAAAAAAATCAAAATGCAGCAGGATGTTCACGGATTGACAACAGTATATCTGTTTAAAGAAGACATATGAAAGAGACAAAATTTAAATTCAAAAGAAAGTCGCACACACTTGCTTGTGATGACATTTAAACCTCACAGGACAGAAGCTCATCCCACATTTATAACAAAAATGGGTTGAAATCAAATGTTATTACCACATTTGATGTTCTGGGTCTGTCCTGGTTACAGCGCTTCATGTACAGATCCTCAAACAAGAATGGTTGTAGTTCAAACTGAATAGTGTTATGCGATGCACTGCTTATAGATACAGTACTGTGTGATGAGTCTTAAGTCAGCCCTCATTTCCTGTTTTGCTTCCGAGTAGCCAGACTTTCTTTGCAATTAAAAGTGGTCTTAAGCAGTAGTTCTCCAGGCTTTCTGGAAATCTTTTGAACTTTTTCTCTGCACATTGGCTGCTTTCCCCTCACTTGCAGTCCAGTTCTTGTACATGACCATTTTTAGAGGAATATGTTTGTTTACCCACTTAACACTGACCTATGAATCATTCAGGCATTAAAAAAGGCACCTAACTAAAGGGCTGAACCAGTATTGTGTCTACATATAACAGACAACTTGCAGCAAACTGCAGCTTTAAGCACTTTGCTACAAGAAGCATGTCGCCAAGACACACAATGGATCGAATTTTTTTGTTGCATCTACAAAAATAATGCCAAAATTAACAATGATCTTAAGTTATCTTAAGACAGGCATAAAAAATAATTTTGCACCAACAATGTGATTCCCAAATAGCTCTTAGGTGAAAACTTCAAACTAGGAAAAAAAAAAAAAACTGGACAAGAGCAGGACAAAAGACAAAGCGGTGAGCCTAACAAAGCTACCTACAGCAGAAAAACTTAATCTGAAAGTGATGTCCCTAAGAAAAAGTAAGAAATCCAGCACATCCTAACACAGGGACCTGGGAGATGCATCTGACCCTTCAGTCGATCCATTTACTGTTCACTGGAGCCTCATCAGAAATGGTCTCCATGGAGAGTGGCTGTCAAAAAGTCATTCTTTAGGAAGGGAAACAGGGAGAAAAGATGAGGGTATGGCAAACTTGACTGAAAATCAGTGGCAACAGTTATTATGGAGCGATTGATCAAAAATATTGAAGCAGTGTGGGATCATCTTGACAGAGAACGGAACAAAAGGCAGCCAACATCCAAAGAAAAGCTTTGAAATGTCCATCAAGAAGCCTGGAGAACTATACCTGAGGAGAACTTGAAGAAATTACAAGAAAGCTTGTCTATCTCCCTTTTTACCTTATACACTGAATTTCAATCTATACTTGCACATTTCAATAGCTTAGCTTGCCCAATTTTCTGTTTTCCTGGAAATACATTGAAATGAGGGGAGGCTCAACACTTCTGCACAATATGTTGTTATTACGTCTGATCAAAATGTTCATTACTGTTGCTAAGGCGCCATATATCTTAATAATTTGCTTTGCATCGTGTTTGTTAGTTTATAACCGCATTGATACCAAGTAATCCAGCTCAGTGGTCATATAATATCTTGCAAAGGCAGAAAAGCCTGACTCTGATTAGGAATATATCACATGAATCATGGATTTGACTGGTCACTGTCTCGGGTTAAGGTTAGAAATGGCAAACAGCTGATTATGTTGCATACACACATTATGATGCAGTTTACTGAATCCCTTTCATAATGTGTTGCTGAAATGCCTCCAGGGTACACAGCCTGAACTGTCAAACTGGACTTGAAATCCAATGTCAACTCATTTTCGGTTTATGAATAAATAATTCCTTTTAAATTTCTAGGGAGCCATTTAGTTGCAGATAAAAACTGCTTTTGTCAGCTCTTATTTTCAGGTCAAAATCACTCCAATCAAACATTCTCCTCAGGTGAAGTTCCTGTGACTTTCAGTGAGTTTCCATCTATTGACTTCCTGCCATGACTTTGGAACGATGGAGTCATTTGTAACCCTCCAAGCTAGTTTAAAGTCAGATCTGCAAGCTTTAATTCAGGCCAGACCCCAGAACTGCGTCTTAAGTGACTTAAGAGAAAGACGGCGACGCATAGAGAGAACTGGCATCATATATTAATATCAGTAGCTCTGCTGATATTTTGCAGCAAGGGAAAAAGGGACTTCTTTGGAGGTCCCTCTATGTGGAACAGCACTACCTGATGTGTCAATATGTATAAAATCTCAAAGCCTTAAGAAATTAGCCGCAGTGGAAGCTAGCCACAAACTATGTCTTTTGCTGGCTAATTTTAAAATCTTGGCCTTGTCATTACAGCTAATGAGCCCCCTGGAGGACTACCACCCACAAGCTCAAAGCTAATCAAAGGAATCACTAAGTGAAAGTGAGACACAGGGCAAACAGTGTGAAGTACATGGAACACTGCCATTTCTACAAGTTAACTTCCTCTTCAACTGCTCTTTACAGGGGTTAGATTTCCACAGTAGGATTGAATCCTCTGTTGCTATAAAGTGCTGCTAAGTTACTTTAACCTTTCATCTGTTGTGAGCTTACGTTTGTCTTATAAAATTATACAGAACTATAGATAGAAAAATATCTCACAGAGCTACAACAATAAAGCTACTCCCAAAGAGGCAAAGGAGAATGATTCTGGAGGAAGACAACTGAGTTAGCAACTCATTCAATAACAGCTCTGTTGACTCACAAGTACAAATCCAATCCTATTACAGAAACTATGGAGGCAATAATGAATGCTGGAACCATCCACCTGATGCTGGAGGACAAAATTGATTCCCTTCTCAGCTGGCTATGGCATGGAACTTTAATTGCCTCATCATTATTGTTCTCAGGCCAAACGGGCCTACAAAGATGGCAACGCATGTAAAGGTAAAACAGCACAAATCTGTGAACACAGATTTGATGACAGGCCAAAAGGGGGTGCACATGAGGATCTGATTATTATTTCAACCCTAAAGTATGTTTAAAAAAAAAAATGAAGCCAAGTACAGCAACCCTCTAACAGGCACAACGTTGCAAAGCTAATTTTTAAAAAAGGCTTTTAGGGCATGAGCGGCCTTTTATTTGACAGTGGATGGAGAGGAAAGGGGAGCAGAGTGATCAGGGGAAGACATGCAGCAAATGGCCTCAGACTGGGACTCAAACTAGGGCCAGCTGCATTGTGGAACTACAGCCTATGTAAGTGGGGTGCCCACTTTTCAGTTGAGCTATATGGTGCCCCTACTTTTGTGAAGCCCATAGTACTTATCTTTTGGTGAGGATGTGACAGAGAGGTGGTGATCAAACCCTGCATAAACGTTTGTTTGCGGTGTCATTGGATTGCAGTAGATAAAAATTTCTCCAGACTATTTAGATGTAAAGTTGTAAAGTAACCATAACTGATTCACAGAACACCTGAACTCAACATGAATCCTTCCATTTTACTTCAAAGAGCTCCAATAAAGATATGCCATTTACTGAATGCATTTCTTCTAAGTTAAATGGTTTGGGTTTTCCATTTCAACAGGCCATTTAGAATGTTTTGTCCCTCGTATGTTTGTGCTTATATCAACTGTAATAATCACACTCAATGAGACTTGAAAAGGAAAGGATGAGGTTGACTGCTTCTTATAACAGTATTAGAGGATGTGCTGGGAATGTTATATATTGCACCTTTGTTTCCAGCCTCTGTATATAATATAAGAAAATGAATGTGTTAACTTAAATTCTTAACCTGAGTGTTAGCCAGTAGTCATTATGTTAACTTAATGCTTTCAGGAAAATGTATTAGCATGTCAACAGACTCAGTTTGGATTTCTATTTAAAGTGCATATAGCCCAAAAGACTCATTCCTTCAGACTATAAAATTGATTTACAGTTATAGACATATAAACAGGGGATGCATGTTAAATTCCTTTCGAACTCGAACCTGTTACTCTCCCCTGCTTTTGGGGGTGTCATTCATAGGTCCTGTTTGTAATCCTACATGCACTAAATGCAGAACTACAGTATCATAGGAAGGACTTAAGCAGTCATACTGCTTATAAAGCAATGCGTTTGTGTTGACGGGAACAAATCTTACTCCGATGGCTATTGGCATCCTGCAAGTCTCTGTTGTTGCCCCAATTTTATTCACACTTCATATCACAATTTTCCACAAATATGCCAAAAAGTCTATGCTTCAATATAGACAAGAAGCACAGGAATATTCATACGGGCAGAAAAAAAATTGACAAGAGGCATTACATTTGCGTTGTGTAATTAAATCATGTCTCTTATCAAAGAAAAAAAATTACAACAGTAATTACAATGATAGTTGAAGCTCCTCACATGCAAACACTGCCTTCACCACCACTCAACAAAACTGTGGTTAGCAGCAAAGGTATGAAATGACAATAAAGAGTAAAAAAAATAGGATGAATATTGACAATAATTTTCTTTACAGTAGAAAGCTTTTTGGCAGTAAAAGGCCAAAGATTTTAAGCAGAACTTGCAACTTTTCTCCTGGACTGGTAAGTATACAGCTTGTAATATTAATGTTGAGGGATGCAGCTTATGATGTGGCTGTTAACTATCCTCACAATGTGTCCCAATATACTGTCCCAATATGTTTACTAAGATGTTTTGCTAAAACCTGAGCTTATCTAATCATTTCAACTGTATATGTGTAGTGGTAGCTGTGTTATCATGACTGCCCTGCATAATATCAGCAGTAAGATATTGTTAATTGTTAATCAGCTATTTTATTGTCATTCAGATGATTCTTTTGTTACAATAAAAAGAGCCGGTTCTGAATAGACAGGCAACAGATCTGATTAAGAGGAGTTTTTTCCTCTTGCTGTTACTCGGTTGACTAAATAAAACAATAGATCTGTGAGAACGTGTAAACCTAATGCAATCCTGCATTAAACTACATGTACATGATAATTTAGAATGAAGAACTACAAACGATGCTAATACGCAATGAAATGACAAATCAAATTAAATTTACAAACAAATTACTACAAAAGACAAATTAAAACAAGTGAATCTTGAACAGGAATGAAAAAACACACGTTGCCTGGTAAAACTCTGCCCCTTGTGGTGATAATTTTGAAGGCCAATGCTACAACCACCCCGCCACCCCCCCAATAGCTGCCATAATAACAGAAATTGGCGATGGAGATTCAAGCTGTCTGGCTGGAAATCTTTAATCTTTACATCTGCAGTAAAGCTAAGCATTTTAATATGGGAGTCTATGGGAAATTGGCTGTGGGGCAGTTGCCTGTCAAGGAGCTCCATTTTTTAGCACTTCTCTGTTGGTCTCAACCCCAGAAGTTGAGGACTGAGGTTGAATGAGTTCGAGAAGAGCTGGCCTCTATTTGCACCTGCAGCTTTCTCCATCGCCGGTGAGATAATATTAGCTTCCTCTCCCGCAAAGCTCCTGCAGACTCCATATTATCACGATGTAGAGTGATGCTTTCAGAGAGAATTGTTGCTCGACTCCAGCACTGATAATGTATGATAATGGATTCATTTTAATCCCACCTCTCTCTGCTCAGGGTGTGCTGCGCGCCTCCAGTCATTAAAATGCCAAAGGTGTGCTGCCACTCCCCCAGCACAGTATGCACAGTCCACTTGACACACTTTGCAGCAGCACTTTGATTCATTCATGATATTATCACCATTCATCATTTTAGGACTCAAGTTTCATAAAAGAACAAGAATGAGTAAAGGATTAAAACAAGAGTGAAACAACACAATATCAACAAAAGGACAAAATTAAGGATAAAATAAAACAACTACCTGATTGCCAGAACCAGTAATGTGTTCAGGGGTGAACATCTTTCTTGGTTTTTCTAAATGAGCAATAGGTATGGCTTGTAATAGTAATGAGAGGGAGTAAAACACCATGCCCAGCGGCCTAATTAAGTGAGAATATCTGGCACATGGCTAATTAATTGTGGAGAGGAAATTAATGAAGAGTGTGTGGATTGCTGGTGACAGACAGCAGGAGTAAAATACAGTTACGTCAGCAGAGAGCCCTGCAGCACTTCAAATGACCGCTAAAACCTCCTTCGTCATTTTTTATTTTACACTCTAATCATTCATATACTAGGCCACTGCTACGAGGACAAAAATATACAGGTTGTTTTAGACGTATACTGAAAGATCTGATCTCAAACCAGATTATCTTAACTGCCAATCCCCATCAGATCATGAATCCCTCACTGGGCCCTGATTTCAAACCCGTTCTCAGAAAAACTGCCAAAGCTTTCCTCAATGATTCAGATATATACAGACCCTGATCTGTGACCGAATAATCCTCAAGGCGACTGCCAGCATCTCTCTCCATCATCCACAGAACCTAGAGAAGGTTTACTCCAGAGCAGGCAAAGAACTAACAAGCTGCTGTCCCAGGCCCTGCCAATGGTCTGCCCCTCACTCCCTAATACGCATACATAGAGTATTCCTGGGAGAAGGTTATTTTGTTGGACAACATGCTGGTAGTCACACTAAATCTGAACATCAACCCCACGAGACTCTATTAGGTTTGTGTGATGTGGTTTCAGCCACTCTCTTTGCCCCAGAAAAGTGTCATTTGGCAGTTCTGCTTGACTAGGAGGCCCGGCAAAATGGCAGTGCTTCTTCTCTCTCTGTTACAGAGAGCAGGATTCATAGACACATTGAAAGGAGCACATCCGAAACAGTTTCTGCACAAAGTAACTACAAATATCTGAAAATATACATTTCTCCTCCTGTACATGAAACACATGCAGACATACAGATTAGGAAAAACAGCAATGTTTAGGTTTCATAAAATCCGTCTCTAAAAAAGTGTGCGTTGCACCATGAAAAATGAGGAAATCCACAGTTAGGTCTATAGGGTTAAAATAAAAAAAATGGAAAAAAACCTGGGGACTTTTAGAACAGACATTTAATTGGGAGTGCATTAACTAATGAAAGATGAATGCTTTCGCCATGTGTGTACGCGTGCTGGGTTTTTAAGGTATTCAGAGTGTAGCTATCGATTAAACTCTTTACTTGCTCATCCTAAAAGACAAACCACATCGCATATTCTACCTAATGTCAAGTTTGTCCAAAGCAGGTTTTTAATGGCTATGTAGAGAACTCCCCACCCTCTCCTCATGTCCCGGGAACAAAGACGAATAGCTCTTTTATTGCCCTCCTGGTAACACCTCTATGCTCAGGTTTTCCTTTTTTTCCCCACTCTCAATCCTTTTCCATTTTTACTTTGATGAATTAATATCACATAGAACAGCCAAGTCTCACATCCTGCCGATTGTTCTCTTTTTAATCAGATGTGATTACAAAAGGCTGCCTCTGAAAGGCGAGGAGCTACACTGAGAGAAGTATAATGAGCGTCTGCACATGAATCTTTGCTCTGCTGTAATAGGCTTGACTTAAAGTGCAGTAAAGGCTCTCACCTGGACACATGTACAAAGCATCACACTGACACACACAGATAATCTGATGGGATACCTTTTGGCTCAATAAGTAGTCAGATGTTTGTAACACACTTCATTCAAGCAAATTAAACCATGAAACGCAGAATGTCCTGTATTTGAAGTAAATTGGCAACACCATTAAAATGGCAAATTACGAGGTCTCAGTAAAATCAGAGAGTCTGAGTTTGTTACTTTTTGTGACTGTCAAGCGACTACATTCCAGGTCAAACATGAACTGTACAAGGCTCAGCGCAGGCTGCAGTCAGTTAGCCAGGCGGAAAATTGGAAAGTTCAAGCTACAGTGAGTCATTAACTAAGTCAAATATGAAACAAAAAGCTCTGTCTCCTTGGAGAGTTCCTTCTGAAGTCTAATCTCTTACTCAAAGTAAATGATTTCACTTCAGTGGATTCTCAAAAATATGCTAACCTTATCATTGTTCAAGCTAACAGATAAAATTGACCACCTTCAGCAAATTCACATGTTCGCTTTAGCGTAAAAAAGCCCTTTCTTTATTTTTCATTATCAGCACAAGCCCTCAAATATTTTCCCATAATTTTTTTTTCCCATTTTATTCTATACCTCACCCCACTCCGTCAAGCTTCTTCCCCACTTTCCTGAGCTGCAAACTCTGTAACTAATTAGATCTGGCATGGTCTGTAATGACTTTGCACTCTATGGGGAACTATGAGGGGGAAAAAAAATAACCTTTCACTTTCTCTGGTATCACTCAAAATGACCACACACTGAACTCCAGTGACATATAAGCATCATCACCCACAGGGCATGGACAGATAAATTTACAGGATAGCTAATCTCAGGTTTGAGAAAGTCATGGGTGCCAAAAAGTGCATTTTCAGTCACTGGATATAGAACAGGCCATCGTCTCCTTTTATCCAGCTAATCTCTTTGATTGTGCATGGAGCTAGCGGTGATGGTCAGTGGGACATATGAGACAAATGTTTCTCATCAAGTCATCAAGCACAGTGTTTCTCCGCAGCCGCAGTCCAAAATGGACACAATTAAACCTAAAACTCAAACTGGAAGACTGAATGTCAATGAGAACAACTATCAGTAATTATCTTTAATTAAAAAAGCTGGTCTAAGCAAAGCCCATTTCTTTTTTCTTTTTCCAGACTATGTTTTCAGGATAAGGGCTAGTTGGGAAGAAGAAATTGTGACTGACTGGTTACTACAGAGCTTGCAGAATCAACTATCTAACAATGAGTGGTTATGGATTGTATTAACAATGCGATTACTGCTCATTAACTCAGCTTAGAGAATTGTTAAAACTTCTGAGTTCAACAGTGTATTCCAGCTGGCAGCTGGGGAAATGCTACCAGATCTGTGGCTTTTCAAAGTGACGTGAACAGAGAAGTTAGGAAGGCAGTTGAAAATGCTTGCCGGGGAAGAGAACAGGTGCAAAGGAACTTCTGACTCAACAAACCTTTTCCATCATGCCTGTTGCCTCCAGTCAAATGAAGCTGTCAGAGGCAGTGGCGCTCCAGACTAATTTCAACATGGTTTGGCAGTAAGTAACTGTGTCAGACCTGGCAAATCAAGTCCATGGGCCAGGGACAAATTTGTCTGTCACTATTAATTATGAAGTTAAATTATTTTGTCAATGCAAGCCTGTTTCCTCGGCATGTGTCCTCTATTAAATCACCCATGTTTTCTGTGAATACATGCGATTATGGTGGGAATGTTTGTCTTGTACCTCTTTTTCTCTGCTTCATATCTGCTAAGGAGACGCTGCAGACCGCCGCACTTGAAGCCTTGGAAGTGGGCTGCTGGAGCACCGACAGTGACAATGTCGTAGAATGCATCTATAAAGAGGGAAAAAACATACATCTTATCAGCTTTTAGCATTTAAAATACTGCAACAGCTCCTGGGATACTCGAAGCTAGAGAAAGATGTGATTCTAGAAAGTAAATATCCCCATAAAACTAAGATTTTCGCTGATAATTAACTGAATCTAAAGTCAAAATAGTGCAAAGCTATACACAGAAATGCCACTAAAAAGTGTTATACCAATAATAGATGATATAGGACACAACAATTGATTTGAAAGAAACGTTGTTCATGAAAAAAAAGGAAATTACATTATTTCTGGACTGAACTGGTAATTGCTGTTTTCCACACCTCTCTCCCTGTACACAGTTTGGTGTGAATGTAGTGCTCGTCCCATGTTAAACCAGAAGGACAACCAATGTCGCAGGGCTTCACTCTAATTTGCACATTGGCCACAAAAGTAAATAAACCTTTCACCAACTGCTATGTGGGCACAGAGGTGCTTAGAACAGGCCTTGTTTTGAATGATTAATGGATAAAGTTGACAATTAAATTAGAAAAACATGGAGGCAGGAAAGGGTGTGTTTGTGAGTGTGTGTGTGCGGCATTACAAGGGTTGCCAGGTCACTAAGGCAGGCCCCTGAGAAAGCAGTAATCTGCAGTTCGGACTGTAGCAAAACACTGCTGAAGAATGGCTGAAAATAGAAATTAATGACTCAACAGTTCCAAGTCTTGCCACGGAGAAGTAAATGACAAGACCACAACAGAAGTTGGATCTTTGCTACAACAGTACCCACTGTTTCTTCACTTAATTATCCCTGTGTCGGGTTGTAAGACAGTCTGACTGCCACACGTCTGGCCCCTGGAGTCTGCAGGTACCCAGGTTCCCTTAATTGGTCCTCCCACAGAGGAAGCACACAGAAAAACAATGGTGGGTTGCAAGCACAATGACCAATTTGAGCTTGATTTACCTGGTCTTCCACTCATACCATCTTTTTCTCAAAAAATTCACAGCAGAAGACAGTGTGGAAGAACTGAGAGGAGAATTGCTTTCTTGAAGAAGAAATTGATTGTCACAGTTGAAAGGAGTGTTTAAGAACTGCACTGATCCAATGATGTGATCAAGAATAGGGGAATGGAAACCATAAAGAAAAAAAAAACCTCCCATCATTAAACAAAAAAGTTTCTGATGAACAGTGCTTTAAATTGTCGCTTTGACAAGATGATACATTTTAGGCTGAAAATATTTCATAGCTGTAGTTTTGGAGACAGAGGAAAACCACTCGCTGTAAAACTATCTATTTCTGTTCAGCGGCTCAAGTACTGTTTTTCTTTTCTCGGTGGATGATCAATAGACTAAATGAAAATGAATGGTTTAGAGTCCCTGAACAGATTGCACAGCAAAACGGGGGGAAAAGCATCTCTTTATAAAATCAAATGTGACAGTGGAGCAATTGATATCGCTTTGAAACTGAAACTCAGCTAGAATGACGACCAGATTCCGATGTTTATTATGCATGGCTGATTGCATTCATTGGTGAGTTTTCTTTTAAAGAAGGAAAAATTAGGGGGAACTCATTAAGGTTGTCATTGAATTAAAACAGGAGGGTAACCCGTCACTCGGAAATAACGGGTTTCTTTGTAGCAATACTCCCTCATTGGCTGCTGTCTGTTTGTGGAGGTTTTCATTTGCACCTAACCATCAGTTCTAGTCATTAACCATCTGTCACACACATTTACAGTTTATTGGAACAGCTAATGAAAGCAGAAGATCATATAACTAAATACAACCTAGTCTAAAATCCTGTTGATACACAATGTGTGCATTTTGTTTACTTGTCACTTTTTTCCAACACTGCAGATTTCTTAATTAACCTTGTGAAGACAGTGGAGACAGGATGGACCTGGCAGGAGTGGAGTGTGAACACACATCACGCATCAGTTTAAGCACCACTGCCTGAAAGGGAGTTAAAGAGTGAATTGGGCCCACAGAGGGTAATTATCAGTGTCTATCAATCGACAAACTTCTTCAAGGTTTGTTTTAGTTTCCCACTTTTCCCACCTTGACAGAACAAGAAAGTTGTGGAACTGTACGATGAGTTGATTTGACTTAATTTATTTGTCATCCCTGAGGTCCTCACTGAACGAATGACATTTAATCCCAGTGTTTGCCTGTCTTCAACTTTCCATCAATGTTTAGTTGAAATGGAGCCCGCTCACAGATTGTGAGGCAGCAGTTAGCCGCCTAATAGATCAAGACAGTTCCAGGCCAATGACAACCTGCTGGAGGGCAGCAACGGAGGAGACAGCCTAGTCATTCACTCTGGAAAAACGCAAAGGGCTTAATTAGCGTTTCGCCTGCTTTTTTAGGCCAAGTTAATTCTCACCTTTCAACCTGGGTGATGACCTAGAAACAGCCTGTCTGAGCCTCTGAGTATTTCTGACAGATGGAGAAGTCAAGCACACATAGACAAAAGGAGACGACAAACACAGCAGCTTATGGAATACACACACAGACAAGGACAGACAGATCAAACAGGCTGTCCCCACCAAATCAAGTTGCCCTCAAGCATGTGTCGAAGATTTTCTGAAATCGATACATGCAATAATGATATAAAAATACCTGTTTTTTTGGGGCATGTCACCCTCATTCTCTGTGTGTGCAAGTTTATTGGTATGAACTCCAGAGACTTCTGAGCTTTGCAGCAGCTGGGCTTGAATGAACAACCTGAACAAAGAAAAACAAAACTTTATGTCATATTGTCACAAAACATGGCTTTGTTGATGCCAAGAATAACAAACATTCCTTTGAAAGCCCTCTATATCATGGACAGATAAATACTGTGTGCTGAGGTTACATTACATGACTGTTTTAGATGGCTTTTCTTTTTAGCATTTAAGTTGCTTAGAGAAACTGTGACAGCCAGAGTCAGAGAACACAGTAAATTGAGTTTGAAATAAATATTTTAACACAAAGGAAAAATAATACATCACAAATAAGGTGTCATTTCAATTAGAAGTTGTAAAAGCAGATGCAGTGCAGATTCAGCTACAGCGTTTTTGTTTTGGGCATGTTTACTTCTGCATATAATGGTATAGTAAAGTATAGTGAATTGCTATTAGTATAATATAGGATAGTATGGATCGTGTTACCAGATATCAGTTAATGACTCCATCAATTAGAGATCAGCAAGGTCAAAAAGCTTTTGATCAAGTGTTAATAGCATCCTCTAATGAGAAGCTTAGTAGCTTCTAACAGACTCAAAATGGCCAAGTAAAATGTTCTGCAAAAAATTGATTCCTTGATGTTAAAAAGCAAGTTAATCTAAAAATCTAAATCTAACACAGCATGCTGAATGTTCAAATCTCCGACATGTAAATAGGGTTGACGAACCCTAGCTGCCAGCTTTAAGAGAGGCACGCCACTTTGACGCTACCTTCAAATCCCTTTATAAAGTTCCTCTATGAGAAAGCCTTTAGCAATGTCTGAAATGTTTATCATACATTTTTATAATTGTGTTTTTGTGAACATCCATCCGACTCTAATTCACCTTATCCCTTCTTGTAAAGCGCTTGTTAAGAAAAGAGCTATACAAATAATACTTTATTATCATCATTATTACAAGACATGGGTTTAAAAGAAAGCAACAGAGGCAGCTTCAGATGTGTTGTGATGTTTGCCCTTCAAGGTGATTTACTTAAAACCATGGCATTCAGGGCAGGCACAGATAATCTGAGGGGGAACAAACATTCTTATATGAAAAAGTGTCATAATCTAGTTTGGCATTAAAACTTTTAATTAGACCCTTTTGGAAGACAGAATACTTTAATTTCCCTGTTGAGTTACAAAAGTTATTCTGACGCAGAAGTTTGATCATTTTCAGCTCATTTGCGACATCGATCCCAAATGTAATGTGACGACTACTATAAAGGAATAACACAAAAATGTGTCATTTTGTGAAAATATTAACTTTTTTCATGTTAAATTAAATGAATCAATTAGATTAATGTGAGATATCTTCTATGTTTAGAGGACACTGATAGGCGGCTTTGTAGAGCGGTCCGAACAGAATCACCTGAGGCTGAATGTCAACAAGACCAGAGAGATGGTGATCGACTTCAGGAGGAAGAAGATGCTTGCACAGCCACTACGGATCAGGGGGGAAGTGGTGGAGGAGGTGGAGAACTACAGATACCTGGGATAGGTGATCGACAACAGACTGGACTGGAAATCTAATACTGAGGCTGTGTACAAGAAGGGGATGAGCAGACTATTTCCTGTGGAAGCTGAGATCCTTCAACGTGTGCAGCAAGATGTTGGAGATCTTTTACCAGTCCGCTGTTGCCAGCGCCATTTTCTATGCTGCTGTGTGTTGGGGCAGCAGCAGCATCAGAGTCAGCGACACTAACAGACTTGATAAAATCATCAAGAAGGCTGGCTCTGCACTTGGTCTCAGGCTGGAGTCTTTTGAGACTGTGGTGGAAAGGAGAACGCTGAATAAACTGTTATCCATCATGGACAATGGCCAGCACCCTCTCCATCACACAACAGACAGACAGCGGAGTACCTTCTCTCACAGGCTGCTCCAGCTCTGCTGTCGAAGGGACAGACACAGGAAATCTTTCCTGCCACATCCCATCACATTGTACAATAACAGCTAAGACTCTGAAGAACACTGCTTATTCATACATTTTATATTGCTATTTTTAACATGTCTAGGGTGTCCTTTTTTATTCGATTTAATGCTGCTGCACTATAATTTCCCGACTTGGGATTCATTCATTTAGTCAGTCAGTCAGTCAGTCAGTCAGTCAGTCAGTCAGTCAGTCAGTCAGTCAGTCAGTCAGTCAGTCAGTCAGTCAGTCAGTCAGTCAGTCAGTCAGTCTATAGGATGTAGCTCATCATTATACCCAAACTTTTCATTCTGTCTGCCTTTGCGGATGTGGAAAACACATCATCACATTCCTTTGAAACAAGGGAAGTATTTTTCTCCCCAGGAAAGAATGAACACTTTCCCACACAGTCCTTTCTATCTGTCAACATTAAAGCGTAAAAAAAAAAAAATTCTTATTACTACTTTGAAATGCATATTATCTGTGAATATAACAATGGGATTTATTTTTTGCTTAATTCTCCGAAAGACTTTGATTTCTTTTCTACATTTATGCCTTTCTTATTAACACAACCAAGTCTTGAATGATTAAATTAAAGTTTTTCAAATAGAGCAATATTTGCGTTAATTGTCTTTATGTCAGTAATTACTGGGTTATTTAACATCTCTGATATGTGTCTGAGTGGTGGTACATTACAGGTGACACACAGTGTTCTTGCACTCTGTCTTAAATTGTATGTTAATTGCAACATAATGACTAAAATGACACTTTCCAGCTCTCATTTGACAAGTGCCATAAATCTCTTTGATGAGAGCTAAACTATGCTGCGTGAAGTCTCCGTGCTCTTGTTCATTAATTACTTTTGAGGTGGCATGCCAGTATCCACCAATCAGAGCCGCAGCACCAAAGAAGGTCTGTGTTGTCAAGGAATCTAAACGAGAAAGCCTGTTACCTGTAGCAGATTTTTAACATCCTTTGGCAGCAATGGATAGTGTATCAAGGAGAAATAACTTAGCAGTTTGGTCTAAGTATTCATAGAAATAAACTGCTATGAACTAAAAAAGATTTAGACCCTGAAATGGATGGGGGAAAAAGGAAGATAAGAATTATATTCAAACAACAAATCCTTGAATCAGCTCAGATTTCAGTTGAGAAATCAGTACAGTGGAGATGGAAGGGATCGAGTGCTTTAGTTTAAAAATATTGAATCTCTATCTCTTTTATAGAGTCTGTGACCCTGAATCTCTTGCCTATCTAACCCTTACATGTTAGAAAAACAGAGCACAGCACACAGATTGGTAACGCTGGACAGTGTGGGTTGTGATAGGTCTGGAATGGGTGTGGATGACAAGCTTGATATGGAAAATATTGTCCCACAAGCCATGATGCCAGATAACTGCCTTGGCCACATCACAGAAGCTTCCTTTCATTTTCCGAAAATTAAGATAAGGAAAGTACATGAAAGGGCTTTCCCAGTTTGGTATCAGAAGTTAGGATCTTGTTGATCTCATATAGCTTTGTGCCCAAACCAGGTCCTTACCATGCTCACAATGCAGAAAAGACAGGACCTACAAGTTAAGAATTTTGTTTAATATTTTTGCTGTGGTATCTGTGAGGAAACTTACTTAGTGCCAAAAATTAATATAACATATCAGCATGGCTTGCATTTCTACAGGCTAATAATATCGATCAGGTTCTCTACAGCTCACTAATACTTGCTCATTCCCGTAACTGCCTTGAGTGCTGCTAAGACTACTTTTGATATCTGATATGTTGATATCTGGCTGTAAACAAAAGTATTGGGTAAAATTTTCATTTTGAAGGGATGAAGAGGTTGTATGAAATGGAAAGAGTAGAAATAGTCATCAAAATGCATGGTGTTAACTAGAAAAACTTATTAGATGACCAGAGTTAGTAGGCTTTAAAATGTGGAGCACTTGAAGCTGTTGAAATATGATAAAAACTATAAGGCAACGTCAGAGCCATGTCACTAACTGGTTATTAAAATCTCTTAGCCTTGTATACCGTTATTAAAATGTTATCTACTAGATAAGGTTTAACTGGTCTCCTCTGTGTTTCTAAAAGGTAACATTAAATCAGTGGCTACATTGTCATCCTTGCTCAGTAGGGTCGCACTGTCAGCTGTGCAGCTCTGAGAACCGGGCTAATCGAACTTGTAACCGTTGTGGGTTAGATGAATTAGTCAAATCAGATCCCCATCTGTTTGCACAGGTGGGCAGGCTATGTGACAGAGGGGCCTGATGCCAGCATTACTGACCATCATCCAGCCTCTATCTCTTTTTTAATCTTTAATTCTTTGCTCCTCGTCACATCTTCGTACTTCTTTTAGATGACAGTAAATGTTCTCTGCTTTCAGAAACCTCTGCCTAAGTGTCAGTGGAGAAGCTGAATAAATAAAAAAAAAAACAAGACAATAAACAGCTGCTTGTAAGTGACATCAATCAGGTCAATGTAAGTATGTTCGAGTATGTGAAGGGTTTGATCATTAAAGTGTCATGGTGCTGAGAGCACAGCAGGCAATTGTAACTTGTGTTAGACACAAAAGAGATTGAACACATGCTGTGCGTGCAGTGGAATCAGTTTTAGAGGAGTGTGAACTGGACAAGTGAGTCATGTCTGAAAGCAACTTTTTTTCTTCTTTTTTTTTAAAATAAACAATTTATATTCTACTTTTTGGTCATTATTATTCCAAAACCTGCACACAACAGGTCAACAGTCTGAAATGAATTAAATTAAATAACAATTAAATAGAATGTTGCATAATGTTGTAGTACATAAATTCATTTTCACTAGAGATTAAGTCAGAATTGTTAGTCATAAGCATAGCATAGCGTAGCAGGTGGTTATGCTGAAGAATCCCTTCACTAAAAACTATTTGTTGTTTCAACACCACCGCTATCGAGAGTCTAGATTGAAGAGCCGAGAGGGTAACTCCAGGGGCTCATGACCCATTCCCTGTACAGAGCTAGCCTTCTTTATCAGTTTAAGTTTCTGAGTCTCTTGCTCTAATGCTGCTGCTTCACTAGATGGCTGCAAAGCAGATGGCAATCTCCACCATAGATATATTGAAGATATACAATGTCTTGGTACAGACATTGAATGACCTAAGATTCCTCAAGAAGTACAGTCTATTCTGTCTATTAGTGTTGCATTTCCAGTTTAGTTTGTCCAAGTGTACTCCCAGGTATCAGTAGTTGTCCACCACCTCTTCACCTTGAATTGAGACAGTGTATGGCTTATTTGTGGTCCTCCTAAAACCCATAATAACAATATAAGTTGACTGTTTCCAAACCATGCCACAAAGTGATTGACTAGTCTTGTTCATCACTGATACATCAAACAACTGCTGAGTCATTTCTGGAGATGACAGGATTCTGAGTTGTACTGGAAGTCTGAGGTGTAGAGAGAGAGGAGAAACAGTTAGAGTACAGTCCCCTGTGGTGCTCCTGTGCTGCTGTCCACTCTCTCCAACAAACAACCATTCAGTCAAAAAAAATATGGTCTATTTGTGAGGTAGTCAATAATTCAGACACATGCAGGGGCATTCATCTGTATTTTTCTGGAGCTTCTCACATAACATAGAAAGCTGAATTGCCTTGAAAGCATAGCAGAAAACATAGAACATGATCCTCACTGTGCTGCCTTCTTTGTCTGGATGAAAGAGGGTTAAATCAGGCAACACAGTGAGGAACATGTTCTTTGATTTATCCAGTTCTAAATGGACTGTACTAATGTAGCGCTTCTAGTTTAGCTGACTACTCAAAGCACTTTGACACTACAAGTCACATTCACTCATACACACACTCATACAGCCCTTCTTAGTCTATACAGTGTTACAGGCTACATAGGGATTTTTTAAATCTATCACACACATTCCCACACTGGTGGATGCAAACGAAGCAACAAAGGGTTCAGTCACTTGCCCAAGGTCATTTCAACATGTGGTTCGGGAACACTAGGAATCAAGCTACGGACCTTCCAATTGACAGACAACGGTTCTTCCTCCTAAGTGCTGTATCGTATACATAATACAGATAATGCTGAGAATATGTCCAATATGTCCAATTGTACTGCACTCGCAATTACAAAACTAAACTTAATTGTCAGCCACACAGACATACATGATTCTGCTTGAAACAGCAGTGAAGCATTGAAAGTCCAACACTCCACTTATGGGATGACGGACATTTTTTCTGCATAGAGATGCAACACTATTAGAGGTCGAACAAACACCATGCTAAACGATTATATCTGTGCGTTTCATTTGTGACTGATAAACAACGACAGAAGGGATGTATAATTCATTGACGGAATATACTTATTATGACATCTATGTTTGTTAAGGTAAAGTGGACAAAAAGAAATTAGGGAGAAAGGTGGACTTCTATCTCTAGAGCTCTTTTCCCATTGACAAAAAAAAGAACAAAATTCTAAAAAAAACAAAACACAAAAGCTGCCAAATGAAATGCTCCGACCTCTGATTTGTTGTAGCGCATGACAATCCCCCTCACCCAGTACTGACCTTCAATTACAGATGCATAAGAGTTCATCTATTTAATTTAAATGCACCAATAATCCTATTTAAGGACAGCAGTCCTCAGGGCCCAGAGCAAACCCAGAAAACCAATTACATTAATTAAAAATGTGGAAGATGCCAAGTCTATCTTGTTGGAGCACTTTACATTTCCCATCTTTCTCTCAGTTTTGTCTTTTACAAAGCCAGAAATAATCACTATAACCTAAAAAAAAGCATGTCTTTAAGCTGACATTGTATAATAAAATGGAGTAGGTAAATATCTACTTTGTGACTTGAAGTTCTGAATATGTATGTGTAATAGGACAAGCAATGGCAGAGAGACCTACTGAGTATGTCTTACTTAACTTTATTTCTTATGAATGATGCTCAGTCCCCATATTTGTCATCATTTATTTATTCTGGTAATTACATTTTCACTCCCTGTCTACACTGTCTTTGTACACCTACTCAACCTCCTTCACAATCTGTCCCTTTTAGTTTCTGCTTCCAGTCTTTTTAAATCTTATAAGTTATCAAAAGTTAGCCGCTTGCCCTCTCAGTTTGTTTAACGACGTCTATCACCCTGTTATTTTAACACCGGACTGAATTAGAGAGGGAGGGTGTACTGCACAATCTGAGCCACACAAGGGACTTGTCGGGAACTATAATGACCAATGCCACATTCTTCTTTCCCTTTGCCCTCATAACCCTCCTCCTCAGAGCTCATGCAACACAGAGGCATAGCCATTTATATTTCTTATCAGCTGGGAAGAGCAAAAAGTAAGAGAGACAAATATCTCATTAAGGGGACAAGAGCGGATCTGTGTAAAATTAATCACCAGCCATAATGTTGCATAAGTGCATGGCAAGCTAAAATATGCATAGAATACCATGAGGCTACAACTGAGATGGAAAGCAACAAATGCACATTGACTGGTCAGTTCATGAAGTTTTGTGACTCATAATAACATTTTAATTTGTAATAATCTAACGAGTTTAGTGGAGCAGAGAGGAGGTTGATGTAGACCTAACATCTGCCATTTTTTAAAAAAGCAAATGAGACCGTGTCTTTGAGGGATGGAATATATAAATAGGGACAACTCCTACAAACACAGAGAATATGGACCATTGCTGTTTTTACGTATAGTGTACACATTCACCTTGCCTTAAAATGCATAAGAATAAACACAGATTTTTCCAAATGAACCTCAAACACCTCATCATCACTGGTGTTCTGAGGTATTATCACTTGTTCAGTGTTTCTTTTTGAATGTGAGGGTATGAGAAACAGCCTAATTACTTCCTGCATTCAATTTACAGCTAGTTGGGTGGATTAATTCAATTATGTAAAACATTTGAAAAAAAGTGTACAACAAATATTTGCATACTGCATGCTTGTAAATTAGATGCAAAACTTTTTTCCCCCTAAAATTTTCAAATGCAACTGATTTGTATTAGTTTTTATGTGCACTGCTCCCATTTGCTTTAACTAGGCACAGAGGAGCATGAGAGGTACACAGGTTTCAATTGCCCATGACAAAACCTGTGTTGCCATGGCAGCTCTCTGACAGCAACTTCATACTAAGGTTGTCATTAACACAAATCATCCTAGATCAGTCCTTCCGTTTAAAGTTATCATTTTCTTTGGACTCTTTTTTTGTCTAACTGAAAACGCTTGGGGATATTTTAAGCTATACCTGTTTCATAAAATAATAAACAAGGGAACTGGTTGGACCAGGTTACAAAGATTATATATCTCAATCTTTCAGTCATTCTTGTGGCTTACAACAGAAGGGGACTAGATTCCCCTCATTTTCAGTCCAGTCCATGTGCTCGAATACTGACCTATAAGCATAATAAAGACGCTTAAACCAAAAGGATGAACAAGTATTGTGTTTACACATAAAACAACTTAGCAAAGAAGCAATTTCAAATCATGTTTTTAGGCAGGCCTATCGCAGAGAAAAATATTGTTCCAATTTCTTTAGGTGAATCTAAGACAAATGCCAAATTTGCCAAAGTCTGAAAGAGATTAAATAGTATTTTTGATCAAACAAGGTGATTCCAAAACAGCTGTTACTTGGTATCTCTGTTTCATAAACATCTCTCAGCATGGCGGTGGAGGAGAAAAGAAGAAGTGGCATGTTTAAAAAAAAAATATCGACAGCAGATGGAGAGTATCTGAAAGTGATGTCCTTAGGAAAGAGGAAAAAAATCCAGCAAAGATCTGACACAGCACCTGAGAGATCCATCTAGACCTTCAGTCTTATTACAAATTAGAAGTCATTCTTATGGAAAAGAAACAAAAAAAATGCTGAGGTATGTCAAATGACAGAAGAACGAGACTGAAAATCTGGGGCAACAGGTCTTATGAAGGGATGGATCCTTCTCAGAGCCCAGACCTCAAATGTTATTGAAGCAGTGTGGGATCATCTTGACAAAGAATGGAAGAAAAAGCACAAAGTATTCAAAGAAAAGCTTTGGAATTTCTTCCAAAAAGCCTGGGGAACTATACGTGAAGAAAGCTTGTCTAAAAAGGGTTCAGATTGTGTTGAAGAATAAAGGTGCTCATACCAAATAATGACATTCAAGCTTGTTAAAACTGAACAAACAGTTTATGTTTGCACGTGTTACATTATTTTCCATTTTTCTGAAAATATACAAAGAAATTATGTAGGGGTGACTCTTTTTCACAGTACTGTATTTGAGCAAAAATATACAAGGTAAGAAAACAAGGACACAGCAAATATACTGGGCTTTGAGTGTATGTTTAAATACGATGCAAAGGTAATAAGGATATGCCTTCATACCAGTGATCTTGTCCAGTTCAGCCAAAGTCTCCTGGTAGGAACTGATGATTCCTCCGTATCGTGTCATCACCTCCTTCCTTAAGTTGTCCCAATGAGGAGAAAGCTCTCCTAACTCCTTCAGATCCTGCATCCTATAGATAAACAAAGACCTAAGATGGTGAATGGATTCTAATGGATATAAACTGATAATCACAATAAATTCCACAAACAAATTCAGACATAATATAAACCAGGTTAAGAGAGATAAGTAATACAGCATTGCAACTGTGTTGCATCAAATTCACACTTTTCAACTCATTTCAAATCATCAGCATTTTCCCGTTAAAGCACAAAAAATGATTAACAATCAGAAAAAAGATCCAACAGTGCTTATAATGAATCAGTTACACATGCATGGACTGTATCTCAAACATGCCGTGGCGTGCCAGATAAACACAGTCGTGAATTTCAGGTTGTGGTGCCCACTTATCCCCTCTGGCATGTCAAATTCCTCCCCAGCTTTTTAAAATTCTTTATGCCATTACAGGCCGCATATAGCAAACATTTTCTCTCTACCAGGTGTCAGTGGAGCTTGTCTGTGTTTCAGCTAGCTGTGTCTGCAACCTCATGCCAAACATTCCCTTTGCTTCCCCTGTTGAAAATAATCATAGGTGTGCATGAGTGTGTGCATGTGTGCCTTCATTTGTGGATGAAGAGGCTGATTTCCAACTAGGAAGCACTGCTTCTTTCATCCTTTCATCATTTGCATATGAAAGGCAACATCAGATGGACAGATATCATTCAGCCCTCCAGCACCCTCTGAAAAGTAAATTGCAGTGATATTATAGAAACTAGAGATTTAATGTACTATTCAGAATAGCAATTACACAGTCACATGCATTACACTGATGAGAGCCAGATAAGCATTTAGTGATTACATCTCATACATGATGTATACAGAATGTGTTCAAAGGACAGCCAGCGTGTATAAATGTTTGTTGGTTAAACTTATTGTTATTACCAGGTATAATTACTTGAATGCATAATGTAGTAGATATACCTTTGTTGCACACAGTATTAGGTAGATTATTCAGTAGTATCTTCAGTAGATTACATCTTTCCTTTTTCTATAAAAATTAATTATTTTTAGATATTTAGATTACTTTGAAGTACAAAGCAGCGTGGGATAAAAATTGTGCCAGAGGGAGCTTTGTGAAAAAAATAAATGTCTTCATCTAATGGTTGAAGAAACCCACAATGTTTTAAAGGAAAAAGACACAAAATGTCCACACATCTATCAGTTAGTTTAATCTGATTACTCCAAAGGTTTGCAGGCAACCTGCCTGCTGCAGCTGAACAATGAAAGAAGCTATTTATTAGCTGTTGTGAGTTTTTTGCAAATGAGAACACAGACCAGTAAGAAGTAAGGTGTTGCTTGTGCGTACACAACAAAGAAAGTCTGAGGTCACTCAATTTGTGCCCAACTAATACAAACTAATGGTCTGTAAACAAAAAGTAGATCACATATGAAACAGTTTCTTCCCATCTAAAAAAAAAAGCTCAAAACAAAGTTTAGTTAAGGAACAGGTCTGGTACATGCTGGGCGACTCAATCTGAAGGTGGTTATAAGTAAATTGTGCTTATTTCATCGGAGGATTGACAAGTTCCACTCAAAGTAAGTATATTTCAGACTACTATGATGAAAAAATCATTCCCTACACTTTGAGGTAAAAGAAACAAGCAACTTAGAGTAAAAGAAAAAAAAAACAAGCTGTGGTGTCAAGGTGACAGCATGTCTGTTTCTCAGCAAGCAGGGTCTGGATAAAGCTACATCACAGTTCTCCATAATTTCAATCAAACTTATTGTTCCTGGAATATCCACTTATAGCTTGTAGTAGTCCCTGATACCATAAAAGGACCATTTCAAACAATAGTGAGGATTATGTTCTTAAACTGTCCAATTTGAATAGCATGCTCCATGGCACCAGAGAGTTAGAATGATTTCAACAATATGAATTTAGTCTACACCTCTTAGACATCGCCACTTGTGGGTCAAATCTCTCAACTGTCACTTGAGCGATAGGTTATTTTATGTCTGGAGAGGATGTAAGGCTACATGATCCTGAAGTAAACAACATAAAATGGATAAAATAGGTGATCATATCTGCTTATTAAATAAGGCTGATAAAGCAATGGGATGGTGTGTTATCAATTCCTTAATCAGCGTGCCATTCTTTAAAAGAACAGGTGTGATAGAATTGGGAATGAATAGGTTGTTTGGTGGTGGGTTTAGCCACTGGTAAAACATCTAACAGACAGCACACAATGTGAAGGTAACACTGGATAACATACACCATGCTAAAAGTATTCTTTACAAGCTTTTGATAACAACATGTAGAGAGAACTGAACCCATTTCATCTGCTGGTTATAGGTTTGTGAAGTGTGTTGTCAATGCATTCCTATTTGGGCCACCTTTTAGGGCGTGTTGTTGGCAATTGAACTGGAAGAGCTTTTGACTCTTTTGTGAATACGTCCTCCTCAACTGCTTTAACAAAAAGCGTTTGAAATGATACAGCAGATCATACAGCCATTTCTACTTCTCAAACAAGAATATTCATTTATGCTTTCCCATGTATCTACACTGTCACCTGATCTGCTTCTGCTTAGAAACGTAACAACGCATTACAGTAATGCAAACAACAACTATATTATGTTTACACAACATATTTGCTTACAAAAACTGAATGCTTCTATGAAACACAGAGTCAAGGTAATAAGTAAGTTTCAATTGTCAGCTTTTAAGTCTCAGGACATAATAACAATGAAAAAAGATTAATGTCATGTATCTGGTACATACCAAGTCTTAAAACTGGGTAAATACAACCTTAGCCGTTAACCTATTACACAGTTTAATGATCTGTATAACGAAAACTAAGCCAAAATGTAGAAGTATAGTATAGAAAACTAAGTATACCCCACTATTTGAAGAACCATTTTTAGCAGTAATAACTATAAGTAATGCTTTTCTCTATGATGTTATCAGCCTCTCACATTTTTGAGGATACATTCTGGACCACTCTTGCTATGGTTCATTGAGTTTGCAGGCATTTGTTTAAGCACAGGTTTCTTATGGTCCCACTACAGCATTAAAAAAAAGATCTGTCAGCCATTCTGTTGCAGATTTGTTACTGTTCCTAGGATTGTTATCCTGTTCCACGAGCCAGTTCCAGCTAAGCTTTAGCTGTCAGACAGGTGGCCTCACATTTCACTTTGGAATAATTGGGTACAGAGAGGGATTAATAGACTCAGTGACAGCAATGTGTCCAGGTCCTGTGGCTGCAAAACAAGTCCGAACCCCCCCGCGACTTTGCTTGACAGTTGGTATAAGGTGTTTGTTCTGATATGCTGTGTTTGGATTTCACCAAATGTGGTTCTGTCCATTATGATATAAAAATCTCCACTTTGGTTTTGTCTGTCTTCAGGACATTGTTCCAGAAGTGCTTTGTCAGATGCAACTTTGCAAACACATTCTATGCTGTCATGTTATTTTAGAGAGAAAAGACTTTCTCCTGTAACTCTTCCAAATCAGTTACACTTTTCAGATTTTTCCTGACTGTACTATCATGGAATTTAACAATTAACTAACTGAGAGACAAAGGCTAACTGAGGCCTGTGGAGTCTGACATGTAGCTCTGGGCTTTTTTGCATGGTGTGACTTTGCAGTAAACTTGATGGAATGTCCATCCCTGGGAAGGGTGACGGCTATCTTGAATGTTTTGCAAACCGCCAAAACTTCTTTTATAGAGGTGCTTACACCTGATCAATTAATGACATATATTTGTTTAGCAGCACCTGGCTGCTACTAACCCTCTTCCAATGATCCAATGAAAGCATTATTGGTGGAACTGGTATTTCACTCCTGCATCCTTGTTTTTGTTCAGTAAACAATGAGCAGAAGGTTTCTCTTTATCATGTCCCGATATTTAAAACATAAGAATTGAAAGAATTATTGTGACTGTAAATGCAAAATGTTACATGGTATGATTGCATCAAGATTGTTCACAACACAATAATCTGTATTCTGCCTATGTGCGGTCTTGTCATTATCAAAACTCTGCCAGTCAGTGTATAGACTCAGTCAGCATAATGGTTGTACACATTATCTCCAACATCTTCACTCATTTCTGCACTCATTAGGAGACTGATGCTCCTAATGAACTCACAGCACTGAAGTTATAGCCAATGATTTCTGTTTTCAGATGCCAATAAACTCAACACATTGTAATACAAACTTGCTGCAAACAAGCATTCAGTTGTGGACCACTACAGGCACACCTCCAGGCTCACAACAGCGTAGCTCCGGTACAGGCTTTGCATTAATCTGGTGGAGAAGCTTAAACAAGTTTAAGTGCAAAGAAAAAAATAGATGAATATAGAAAATAAATGGACACAAAACAGTATCCTAAAAAAACATCTCCAATAGTGATTTACTCTAGATTAATTTCAAGATATGTGATAATTAACTGAGTTAATCATTTATTTTGACTGAAACATGACACAGCTATCAGAGAGTCAAATAAAGGACAAAAATCAACACAGAACAAGTGGAAACAAAGTCAAATGTCAAAATGTCACCCAATGATCTTAACACACAAACCCTGTTACTTGTTAATTAACATGATAAGAAGAGAGATATGCTTCCCCCCAATAATGAGACAGCAGACAGCTGTTAATGAATGAGGTTTAATCTACTGTACACCCACACACTTTACTACACGTTCATTATCTTCCCAGACACATGGACACACACTCACACAAACATTTGCAGTAGCATCACTGGAGCGGTGAAGAAAAATCAGCTACCTCTATGTTCACACAGGTAGATCAGAGCACGAGTTTAGACATCAAAGCTAACAAACAGAAGGAAAAAATATCCAAGAGTGGTTGAGCAGCCTAAGCCACCCACCATCCACAGAATCATTAAAAACCCTAAGCTAGCACCACTATGAGCTCAGCTAACAGAATTAAGGCTAAATGAAGAGGCAATACAGAAAAAGGCAACATTTAAAGAAGATTTTAGGAGAGCTGCTTAAGCAATCAAGCCAGAGATAAAATACACATGCACATAAATAAACAACAAATGGCATGATTTGGAGCCTGATGCATGTTTCTAAGATGTCTTAGACAGGTAAGACAATTAATAAATAGTAATCAAATATAGGCTGAATTTGTTAAAATGAAATCATCAGTTTGTGGAGCAGTTCTCCTTGTATTTACACAGACCGTGGGGCTAGAGTTACAGATTGAGGACGTGGTGCTGGCAGGTGAATGGATCCATCTGTGCGACAAGTGAACTGATGATAAAGCTCGTCCTGTGAATCGCAAAATAATTACTTTGTGTCTGTTTCTACGTGTATGTCTGCGATGAAGGGAGTCACTTCATTTGTTTGGATGTTCCAGCATTTGAATGTGTCCTTGAAAGCGTGAGTGTGAAACTTTCAGTACATGTCTTGACTACAAATTAGAATCCCCTCCTACTTCCCAGTTTATCAGATTCTCTGATTGTATCTTTTTACGCCTACTATTTGTAATAGACGACAAACAAGTGTGTAAAGGTATATGTAACTTCTTTTGTGTGTTTTTCAGTAGAGGGGTTGCCAGGTAGAACAGGTCAGTTGCAGAATGACCTGTCTTGACAAATACTTCTAAAGTCTATGGGAACAGGCTCATTGATTGGCTTTGGAAATGTACACTTGAAGACTCAAGAAGCATTATTTCCCTGCCACTGACACCTCATACCAACAACATTTTTATTTATTTATTTAACTTTAATATTCAATCTATTGTTTTCCAGCATGTGTTTTACACACATAAGAATATGACCTCGCCATTTAACCCATCTGACACTGGAAACAGTAAGAAATTCATGTGCACACACACACTGTAAGCTGTGAACATACAGAGCAGCTGCAGGTGAAGCTCCTGGGCAGCAACTGTGTGGTCAGATGCCTTACTCAAGGGCACTTCAACCACGCACAGTAATAGAGCACGACAGCACTGGTCATTCACCCTGGCCTGCATTTTTTTCGTTTGGTCCCCCTTTTGTGGTCTTAAGAAGCAATTGTGTTCATTGCATTTGTCAAGCTGTGGGAAAATTGTCAAGTGATCACAGCATCTAAACACTTTATACTAGCACTTGAGGTGTGCTGGACTCATCACCTAAATAGTAGGTGTCACTACTGAGAAAATGACGACATTTTCCACGAGTTTCCACGCCACTGACAGAATAGTACTTGAAAGAGGTTGTAGATGCACAAACCTAAAAACACAGCTAGATCTTGTGCTTTTTGCATGGTTTGTAATAATTTTACTTTCTTGGGTTTTGATGGGTTAATCAGAGGCCTATAGAGACAAACGTGCTCTGACTTTGCCTTGAACTCTTTCTGCTTTTAAAATGCAACATATACGGTGCCTGAAAGATTACAAAAATCAGGAGGTACAAAACAGGTCAAAATAACTTCAAAGCGCCTGCCATAGAAGCTATTGGGACAGCAATTGTGGCTCATGCCACCATTCATCAGGTTGAGAATAGCAAGCGTAAACTTTGATTTAATGTTGTTTTTACATGATCAAACACACATATTGATAGAATCTTTGGACAGACTTTTAGTACAGCACTGTCTGTATGGCCTGTTTTCAGCTTGATTGGCTCTGAAAAACCCAGCTTTTTTAACCTGTCAAGTAAACACAACATGTCTGCACAATAGACAGCCATGCACACTCGCATGCAAGAATGCCTTCAGAGTGAAAGATTTTCAATGAGATTTAGGAAGACGGCACACCAACATTTACTGAAGTTGCTGAGCTCAGGGCTACAAGAGGGGGTATAGTTTTCTTTCTTTCAACAACCACATGTTTACTGATCATAGCCTCATAGAGACTCTCGGAAAAAAAAAGCAAATGATTGATTAAAGCTGTCTGTAAAGCTGCTGGCAGCTCACTTTCAGTCTCTTGCTGTGTGAGCTGATATCAGCGGTTCAGCTTAAAATAATAAACCAACCTAATTATCTCAGAACAAACATTTTGGACTTGGAAGACAGCTAGAAGTAAAAAAGTGCAATGCCATCACATCATTCTGTTGTAGCGTCTAAGTCTGGCTCATGGGAGGTGGTGGTCGTTACTGATGAAATTCGACTTCTGTGAGTACTGTAGGCTATTACTGGCATTGGGAAAGATTTTATTCACACTTGTTTTAGCAGGTTTATCCACATAAAATAGATCAATCAATTTAAAAAATAACATCTACATGCTAATTTTGATGCAAAAAGAATATTTTACCAATCAGCTATAAAAAAAGTAAAGGTCTGACTAAGAAAATTATGGAATTATAAGTACTGGACGACAAGTAATTTTTTTGTTGTTGAAGAAAAAGGTTTTGGAAATTTTAATACATGGCTTGAGTTCAAAGGATGTAGTACATATATATATATATATATATATAGATATATACACACACATGTATACACACACACACGTATATTCATACAAATAGCAGTTCTATATTTTGAGACATGTAAAAATTAGAAAAAGGTTAAAAACCTAGAATATTATGCACAAAGGAAAATATATTATAATTCCTTTCACTTGTATTTTATGTTTATTAATTTTTAGTTAATGTATATTTAGTATGATATTAATAAGCAATCTTAAAAGGCTTTAGGTTGTTACCATAAGTGAATCTAGTGGTATAAGTAGAAATGAACTCATTTAACGTTAAATCTCTGGATTAGCTTACCTGCTCATGCCCTCCTGAATGTAGAGTGAGAGCAGCTGTTTGGGGATGCTGAATGACAAAGTGCACTCTTCCATTTGTTCCCGCACAAGCATCCACTTGCTGTCCACTGTTTGAAATCTGTACACCTTGCACACTGGGTTCCTGAACACTGTGAGCAAAGGACAAACGGATGGGAGAGAAGTTTGTTGAACCATCAGACACACCAGAAAACACATCACACTCTTGTCAAAGAAATTCTCAAGATAATTTTTCTAAAGATTTACAAAGGTGAAAAGGAATATCTAAACCAACTCTGACAGCTGCCTACCTCAAGGACACCACAGAACAGCAATAAAGTCTTCAAAAGTCACACAGGGTATGAAGCTCAAATTAAATTCTATAATCAATACCTATGTGTGCCACAGATAAGGCGTTTCTCATCTTCCAAGCATTCTCTCTCTCTTTCTACTTCAGTGTCAGCCCAGCACACAAGAATGCAGACCAAACTACATAAACCTTGTCCTGTTAATCTTTGCCTTATTATTTCCGCCATTTCCATTTTAATTGCTTATTTATTGTGCAACAGAAAGGCACAGTTTGTGGGATAATTTTCATGAAACTTTGGTTGTTAACCCCACTACTCCGCTTTTCCATTTGGACTGATTTACATTCGGTTCTGTTTTCTTCATTTTTGCAGAGAGCATCTAATAGCAGCAATCGAGGAGCAGGAAATGACAAACAACTCTAATGCTCTTATCTGCATGCTTGCAGCAGAGGGCAAAAAAGCAGCAAGACTTCTACTTTCGACTTATTTTCCTTTGCAAGGCTGCAGTCTGATAGGAGTCAATCAAAAATTCGGAACTGAGGCACCGGAGGTAAAATGCTGGAAATCTTGCTCAGGATGGTCAAATATGCGTGGCAGGAAAATATTTAGCTTTAATTTAAAAGTGGAAACCATACAGCAATGTGACATGGTTCTGTCATAGTGTTAATCCTGCTGCACCGTCTCTTCTTCAGTGTGTAAGTCAAGTAAATCCAGTGTTTCTCCTCAGTTCACACGGGTTTAAGAAGGCACACCACAGTTCTTATACAGGAAAAGTATTAACTGAGGAAGCAATGGCAAGTATAACTTGGGTGACCATTTAAAATCTAAACAAAACATGGCCTGGCAAAATATAAAAAAATATTAGAACAAGAAAACAAAGTTTATTTTATTAACTTTCATTTAAAAAAACTTGTTTTTGTTATCTTTTTTTTTTTAAATCAGCAATATATTCAATGAAAAGACAAATGAAAAGATAAATTGATCCTATTGATAAGGCTGTGTACTCAAAGCTTTCCAATTTCCAATGTGTAATATCACTTTATTAGGAGGACCACTACAGTTATCAAACTAATTTCAAAGTTCCTCAAGCTGTGCTCCCTGTAAGAGGAATATAGGACAGGACAGCGCTCACTTTTACGATGCATTTACAAGGTATGGCAAAGCAGGGCAAAAAAAGGAATGAACCAAGCTGCTTCTGCTCCTAAAACTCAGGCAAAACAGGTATGTTTGCATGACCACTCATCTGTGTATACTTGAAACGACGTTACATTTTGACAGACACTCAAAATCCAGTGAGTAAATTTGTCACAGCATAATTTGTGTGATTAAAAATCCATATACATAGAGACAGTAAATATCCTCCTACAGACAGTAATTGTAAACCAAATATTTTAATGATCCTTTTTCTTTTCATTCTCATCATTCAGCTGAGAACGATGTTGGAATTAATGATGATTAGGGTAAAGACTAGCCCCAGAATGACCCCTGAAAAGACTCAATTGTATTTAAAGGAGATTTATTGTTAGCACGGGGATTAGAGAAAGCGAATAGGATGACAAAAATAAATGGAGAGCGAGAGACGAGTGCAGAGAAAGGAGAGAAAACACAACTTTAATCAAAGGAGAGACAGTTGCTGACTTCCATCTCTGTCAGTGAAGTGGATTAACCCCTGAACTACCCCCCTGCACCCACACTAATCTGACCACCAATCAGACGCTTTAGTTTCCCCTCCTCACACCTCTTAAGAAAATGACTTCCAAGGATGGGCTTAGTGGGCTTCTCCTCCTCCCTGTTGACTGCACACTCATTTAGAAAGGTAATAAAAGCAGAAAAGTAAATTGTATTACTCAGTCTGATGTTATGTGTGTGTGTGTGCGTGGTGGGGGGGGGTTACGTACACCTACACCTGCAGACATGGCGGCAGTTCAGTAGTTAATCACAGTAAAAACTGTAAGTGACAATAACACCATGACAACAGGCATGCATATGCTGGGGAGCTTGGGGGGGGGGGGGGAGTGGGTGGGGGTGGAATCCATATTAGAGAGAAAATGGTTTAATCAGAAAAAGGTAACTTAATTCCCAATTATTGTCTGAACAAGAACTGTTGAATTTGAACACAGCAGAGATTGTGACCTTTCAAAGCATTCCCTTCTCTGTCAAATCTCTTCTTTTTCTTCTTTTTAAAGCTGGGATTGGACTTGTGTTGCCACAAAATTTGTCTCACACTGCTTTCATGGATCTCTTGCTCATCTTCATTTAGTCTAGAAAGAGCCAAGTTAGTTAACCTCAGATACCTCTCACTGTTTTTCCAATCTATCTTAAAGTATGAAGACTATTGTGTTAGTATATCAAAACAGAAAAAAAAAGAAAATTCCTTAATCAAATAGCACACTTCAGAGATGCTTCAAATCCTCTTTATGGAAAGTTGTGCAAGGGCAGTTTAATGTAAATTAGATGGAGGACATGGAACTTTTACTCAAAGATATTTTGGGTTGTTAACTACCACTATGCAGCAGTGTTCAAATAGTCAAGTGAATTATAGTATTCAAGCTGTCTTAAAAAAATGAAAAAAATAAAGGTGGATATAGTGAAACTATACGGAAGTAGGGGGAAATTAGAGAGCATTTCTGACAGATATATTATTGGGCAATGAATGGTAAGATTACAGGTATCCTGGGTGTGAGTCATACCTGGTCCAGACAGGGGGTTATCTTCTCTGTTGGTGCAGGAGTGGTGCGCTGACTCACAAACCAAGGGACACTGAGGACGAAAGAAGGCAAGAAAGAGACATCAACATATTTATCCTCCAAATAGAGCAGATGAACTTTGTTAATGACCATCACTCATGACGGCATCCTGATATTAACACTTTATTTGACAAAACTGGGAAGAAGAAGTTTGCTCAGAAGCAATCTATTGAATAAGCTGAATTTAGCTGCTTCTCATAGTTAAACAGAATTAATTCGATTCAAGTTGTTGCCACTAACATGATATATGTGTGTATACAAATATATACATGTATTTTATAACAGCATTTTCAAATAACTACAGCTTTGATGTATGACAATTTACATGTAGAGATTAATATGTCATGAACTGCCTTTCTGTTTGCACTCTGTTTTAACTCAGTTTTTAGTACAGCTTTGTAATATGTAGCCATTTCATTTCACTGAAACACACAGTCGTGTGGTGTTTGGCACTGTTGGCTCCCAGTGAGATGGTTCCTGATTTGAATCTTATTTCTGGCATGAAATAAGTTAATTTACTCACCGAGAACAGTTTGGATTCCATATTTAGATTACTCGAGATCCATATAATGGAGCGAACGGGGGCATAAGGCATTATCTGTCTTTATTTCACCAATACTTTAAGACGAATGAATGAATAAATGAATGAATGAATGTGTATTATTGTACTGTTAGCTCATAGCTGCAATGTTGTTGTTATTGGCGGCTATCGGGGGCTCTACACACTCTACATGCCTTATTTAGAGGCTGCATCGTCTAAGCCCCATTCACTTCGTTATATGGATCTCGAGGAATATAAATATCTTCTAAAGGACGCTGACTTTCACCAAACTGCTCTCGGTGAGTAGATGAACATATTTCATGCCATAAATAAGATTTAAAAATACCGGAGTTCCCCTTTAAGTTAATTGGTGACTATAAGTTGACTTCAGGAGTGATTGTGGGTTGCACATTGCACATTACAACTATTTTGTTAAAGACTAGACTCACAAGGAACCACAAAGAGCAAGCAGCTGCTGATGTGCTGCTCCCCTTTCAGTTCACATCTTCAAAGTAAGATGCACCTCATCCTTTACCACACTTAGTGAGGCCACAGTGGGCATGAGTTAGAGGAAAACCCTTGCTGTGACTTCACGGACTAGGGGATGGATTTTTAATCTGTTACCCCCACTGCCATGTCAGTCATTATCAACTCATCATGTTACTGTTTCCTGCTCTACTAGCAAATTTCAAATTACTGTCAACTAACAGATAGCAATGTACAGTATGCAGCACATGAATAATAACCTCACCTTTCTCACTTAATAAAGATGGGGAAGCATGCAGTTTTAATCTCTCAGTTAAATTGTGTTACTAGGCAACAGACCTGTTATTTTTAAACATAGTTATTGCCTTATTTCTGGGAAGGAAATTCTATGAAGAAGAACAAGCCCCCTTATACTTCATATACTACCCAGTTAGTATTTTTTTATTTGTACTTCAAATGAATTTTGAAAAACGTAATGACAAACCTGTTTCCCCTTCTTTTCTGTTAATGTTGTGATAGATATGTTACGCATTGAATAAAGACCGACGGCTGAATGTTTGCAAAGCCCCCCATTCTCTAGATCACTATGAGGCCTCAGTGAAGTTCTCTGTTCTCACATGAAACAGATACAGTTAAACCCTAAGAAGAACTGCAGCACATTTAATATTCACCCAACAATTAAAAAAAAACAAAAAAAAACAAGCTGAGCAGTGAATGCATTTAATGTTTAACTGACTAAAATTACACGTTTGATTAGCAAATATTGGAATCTCTACATAAGCTGGAAACATCTGAAAAGGTCTTAAATATGTTTTTGTGGTTGGCACTCTGGGTGATACATATACAGTAAAATACGCATGAACAAAAGATAAATTAACTAAACTACTATTGTGTTTGTGTTGATGAATAAAAGCTCTAAAGTAAAATGGGGAAAAACAAGCAGTTGTGTAAATATTCACAAATGAAAATCTAAACCTGATTTTAACCATAAAGGTGAAACAATGACACACAGACCTTGGCTCAATATAAATATACCGTCAGATGCTAGATTGCCTGATCTATATTTCAAGTTTGGTTCACAGAGGTCTTGTGCCCACATATCCTTTTTTTTGTCTTTTTTTAAATCAAATTTAGTGATGAGCGAGTGTGTGGGGTACCTGCAGAAAAAGGCGCTGCATCGAGCATCTAATTTTAAAGCAATTGGATGGCTCCTCTGAGCTTTTTATGGTGAAAATCTGAACTTTTCAGAAAGGACTGGTGTTGTGATTGTCACTTATTTTAAGTTAACCAGCCATTTTGACGGGAACTGTCATCTTGGTAACCAGAAAGATGACAGAGAGCCAGAAGCAGATCAACCTGACAATAAATGTTGCTTCTACCGCTGTACCACATGCAAGCTTCCTGTAAGCTGCAAATTCTTATTTTTTTGTCTAAAAAAAACATACATGACATGTGCCCCAAATTGGTAGTAAATTACAAATCAGTAGTTCTAGGTCTATGTTGTAGTTGTAGTGTTTGTGTTGCGAGACTGATATATTTAGAAATCTGTTTCTCTACATTTACTTTGATCATTTTATTTAACTGCAATTCAGAAACAATGTTTAGTCATTTATTTACATCTTTTATGAACCAGAGAAAAATATTCTGAATATCGAGCCTGTGGCAGCTATTATTGTCGTCTGATTTTACATGAACTATTGCACCCCGTCCAGGCATATTGGGGTAAATCACATTTTATTGCACCCACCTGATGCCAAATAGTATTGTTCTTGGACACAGTGGAGCAAACAGATACAACATTAATTCCTTGCACTTAAGCTCTTGTGTTTTTGACAATTAAAAGCTTAAAACAAAAGGCTTATAAAAACAATTATTTTTATAGTATCTAGATATTGTAAATATTTATTGTAGCATCTTAGCAGCTTATTTCAGTAAATATATAGCTTACTTAGCATTCAAAGGCAGTATAAAGCTAAGCTCTAGCTGTACACTCTACATCTCCTGGAACACAGATGTGCACATGTTAAATAGCTGAATATGCTCGGGCTTTTAGTTTGCCTCTTGATGCATTTAGATTGGGTTTCCTCATCAAAGTGATACTGACAATGAACAATCTCCCTAGCTTTCTGTATGTCAGTTCTATCGCGTCTGATGAATCACTTAACACAGCTAGACATCCGAATCTGTCCCCCGAAAAAGGTATTAATAACTGCTAAGGACAACCCATCACCCCTTGTTGTTTAGAAACTGATCTTGAATACAGAAGACACCAACCAACCCCCGCACTCACACATAAAATCCAAAGCAAAGAATATCCATTGATCAGAACAAGCAGAAGCAACATTTGGCATTTGAAAAGTGCAGCGAGTAAGGCTCTTGATAATGAAAAGTTTTACAAATGAGCCAGGAGCCACAGCTGTGAAAGGAGTCCTATTGTAATTGCAGGCAGAGGTCAGCGTGAGGTCGATGGCTCTTTGATGGCTAAAATATGTAAAGAGATCAGATCAAAGGTGACTGAAGTCTCTTTCTTGTTTCCACAGAGTTAGTGGGATATTCATGAGCAGCAGCCACCCAAGCAATGACAGGGAATGATCAAACAAGTGCCACTCACCCCACCACAGACACCCAAACACACAAGTATGTCGGTTCAGGCAGCAAGACGTGCATACGATGCAGGTTGCTCGAACAAGAACTTCATCTCAAGTGAATGCCAAAGTTTCCTGATATTTTTCATATCCCTTTCCTCTTTCTTCTGCTCATCCTCTACAACAGAGACAACTCACAGAAGGGGAAATATGCTGTGACAACATACACACGCACACACACACACACACACACAAAGACAAGCCAACACATTCATCAAGAAGACATGGGCAGATTGTCAGTGACACTCTGAAGCCTAGCAGGGACCCTCCCTGCACCAACTACAGGGGTGGGCAAAACTCAAAGCCAGTCAGCCGTGTAGAAGCCCTTGGTCAATTATATAAGACAGTGATTCACGCATATACGTACACGCACAAGCAGATACACATAATTACACACACGCAGTACAACAGCTTCCTGACAGCAGGAAAGCACTACAAGTCTCTATGCAGTGCAACACTGATGTAGAAGACAATCAAAATGGTCTTCTTCTCAGATCAGAAACAACATGAAAACTCAACCTCTACTATTTAATATCTACTGACTATACAGCACACATGCACTTGAGAATACTCTTTCCATTAAGAACGTAAAGAAAACTAAGTTAAATAGGAGTACATACAACTTCATTTCTGGTGTAGCGGCATCCCATTTGGATAACTCAATCTTCAGTTTACTGTCAAACTCTGAGGAAGAATACTCTCTCTTCCTCTTCCTCTGCAGTGATTGTGTGAGTCACAACTGAAGCGCGGTTAGTAGTGTGCACTGAATGAGATTAGAGTAGAGACGCAGGCTTGTGGATGCAGAAAAGCAACATTCAGGATTTCTTTTTCATCAAATGAATAAGAGTTTAAGGAATGGCTGCAAATGCTGAATGGGCATCAGCTTGATTTATTTACCTCCTCAAATTGTTTTAGTGTTGGTGGAGAGTCGACACAAATGTATTCTAGATGCGGACATTACACATACACACATCCTGCAAATCCTCATTAGGGTTCACTAAAGTTGATCTAATCTCATTGGAGGAAATGAGCTGTGCTAGTCTAATCCCGGCATAAGCACGAGGCATCTGGTGCACAGACACTCGCACTGTTCATCGCCACGCTGCTATTTACATTCTGTGAGGGTGTGTTGGTGGTGATGTGGTCGACGTCGACCTCCTCCATCTCCCCCATCTTCAGATGACTCACCACCACAGTTCCAGCTGTATACACACCATCAGATGACCTAAGGGGAGACAGGAGGAGAGGAAATAGATCAATTCGGTGTACTTTATATCATCAAGAAAATGTCTGCTCAGGCAAATTATCTTTTCCTCTCGTTGCAACCCTGGAATTGGTTTGGCAATAGTAATCTTTATGTCGAGCCCCCCCCCCCCCCCCAGAAATCTTCAACCCTAATGAGCTTACATTCAGCCTTAAACAGGTTGTAAAATTAGAATGCTTCTTGATTTCAAAAGCTATATCAGGACATGGATACTTGCACTGTGACAAAGTCCTCTCCTGACAGTTGCAGAAGAGTCTGCATGCAGAATAAGGCTGAACAGTCTCCACTGGAAAGTTGACAGGGGTGATGGAGAGAATAATGTCTAACTGTTCAAATGGCAGTCTAATAAACCACACTATGTCTCCCAATGGAGACAAAATTGATACTATACTTCTCAAATAAGAAAGCCTGACTGACCACTTTCTCGATCATGGGGCTGTGATTAAGGAGCTGATAGAAAATCTATAGCATTGGCAGCAGGACAGACACTTTAAAATGAAGAGAAATGGTCCCTTGACATGGCGGGAACAAGTCTGATCACCTTAAAATACCCATCCCTAATGTGCTCAGTTCCACTCCAGCTGAAGAAAATATTGGATGTTGTGTGCAAGCCAACAGTCTGTGGGGGAGGAGGGGGAGTGACACACCACTGCCTGAGGAGGAGAAAATGTAAGGATGGTGATGGAAGCAGAAAGGATGCTTTCAAGGCCGATCTATCTCGGTGAGATACAAGGAAGAAAATTTTAAACTCACACAAGGGAACAGAGGAGAGGAAAGGAAGCAACATGAGTGAATACAGGGAGGGGAAGTAGGCGCACAAGGAGGGACACAGAGGGAAAACTGTCTGCAGTGGGATGCTGGGGGCTTCAGTCAGTGCTTAATGTCTTACAGCAGTCTCCAAGCAGAGAAAATAACATTGGCTGCTTTATAAATCTAATCATTGTCCCTTGCCAGACACCTGTCTCGGCGTTTACTCCTCTGCTCCTCTTCTTGTTTCCTCCCATTCCTCATTATGCTCCACCCCCACCTACCTCCACCCTTCTCCACCCTCACTGCGCAACAGAGAACTAAAGCACAGAGAGAGAAAGTCACCCTGACTTTGAACAAACAGTATGCACTGACAGAGGCCCACGCATAATCGAGGAAATGGAGATTAACATGCATCACATTCAGTGACAGTCCTCCCAAGGCAAACCACAGGGGTTACAGTGGCCCTCTATTCTTTAGATTACTCTGCCACAATCCACTAATGAAACTCTCCATTCAAACAGACCAGATAATTAACTTATAATATGTCTTTGAGAGATATCAACATAAACTCAGCACCAGCTCAAACACAATCTTTATATATTACTGCCTGTGAGGAGAAGCACACTTAAGGGGGTTGAGATGATTTGATTTAGCTCTGTCCCTGTTCGGCGGTTTACAGTACAAACTTAAAAAATAATGACAGAGACTTCCTAACAGAACGCCTGGTCTGCTGTAACAATCTGTTTTTTCAAATATAAAGTTTTACCTCAAAATAAACTTTAAAGGATTTGAGCAGTATTTTACAAAGAAGGCCATCTCACACATTGCCTCCTCTTAAACCGCCTCTTTCCGTCTGTTAGAGCTGGCATGGAGACAAATCTGCAGATTGTTCTTTGCCTCAAAGCTCATCTTTTTCTTTTAAATCTAATTGGCACAGGATCTGTTTTATGACAACACTTAATCCGGTGGCTTTGTTCAAGTGACAAAAATAACGTGCTTAAAATGTGCTTTGAATTTGGCTAGTTTGAAAAATAATTAGTTAGAAAGTGGCTCAATATTAACATTTAACACTTATTTTGTTTTGACAGCTTCATCCAAAATGTATACATATGTTAACATTGGTAATATACAGGAACATATAGCACAATTTGTTTCAAACAAGCCGTTCGTTCCGAGAGGCTTTGATGTGTGCACATTAACAACATGGATTTACGTTATTTTGGCCTCAATTTACACTGAAATACTATGGGAGATGGTTACAGAAAAATGGAAAATAATGCACAAGTAATACCCAAAATAACATGTTATCATTAAGATGGAACTGGTTTTGCTTCTCACAATAATTCAATACATTATTTTTCACAGTTGACAGAGCTGTATCCCACTTACTGCTCCTGAAAACGTGTGTGTAACAGTACCCCAGCTGAATGTAATTTTCCTGGTAATCGCTGAATGTTCTGGCTGTTGTGAAAACATCAGTAATGCACCGACTCACAACACATATTTTTATCACCTCAACACCAGTAAGATTTAACAAAGTAAGCTGACAAGCCTTGCGAGGATGTTGAAGGCAGGTTCTCAGACAAATGGGCGATACCTCAAAGCACCTAATTTGGCAACAAAAAAATAACTTTTCTAGTTTAATGTGAGCAAATACGTCCATTTCAGTCGCTCCGCTCGATCTGTCTGCATGGTGGCATTTAGCAGGAACCTGAACACCATAATGTGTTTTGTGTTTTCCCCTTTAACATAATTACTGTTATTGTTTCTCTGTTATTAGAAATCATGTCATTACAAAGGCTATTGTTTGCCTCCTTTGTGGTTAGATGACAGATAGTGAGGGCAGTTATATTTTGCTGTGTTTTTTTGGAGGCTGAAATGGGCAGTTTCATTCAACTGACTTGTACTGCAAATTGGTGCCCTGTGCAAGAATTTGAGACACAGCACATACTGTAATTCAACATGGATGTGCTGTCTTTTTCTGTAAGAACAAACTGATACTTTTGTTATGCTGATATTTTTTTTTCCTCTGTCACTGCTCTGAGCAAAGTGGAAATGACAAAACTCTTAAAAGTCTTTCGATAAAATCGAGGTTGTCGTTTTGAAACCTTTTACACTTTAAGCGTAAATGGAATGAAGGCAAGAAGCTACGTATGAAACGTATCTATGACTAAGCATTTTTTCACTCTAAAAGAACTAAAAGAATAAAAGCAATGAAACGCCAAGGTAAGGACAATTACATCCTTCATTTTCAAATGTCTAAATTTAGCAGCCCATGGGCGGGACGAGTTCATCAAAGAACTTCAAAGCAACATTACTATTTCTGTGATTGTCAGATGGTTTTCTCTGTGGAGAGTCACACAAAGGAAAACACCTGACAGCCATAGAAATTAAGCAAAACACCACAGGCTACACCCCTCGCTTCTGCTGCAACGAAAAGATACTAAAAATATCCAGCAGGAACAATGGGAAATATATGCTGTTTTTTGTTGTTGACTTTGTCTATAGAAAACAGAGTCTGTCAGGACACATTAAAGCTACATACTGCCAGTAGGATGGGAGTGGTTAGAATAAATAAACAGCCAGTATTCTTCACAGGCAGCAAGAGTACAAAAGCCTTGAAGAGTAGCAGCGTAACTATGGATGGGATTCTTGACCTATATAAAGCTGGACGGGTGCGCTAAATATAGCACTGGCTAGTTTTCACTGAGGACAGATGTTAGGACATGGGACAGAACTATTGGGGAATGGCTTTCAAAGTGATCTTATTGGTCATGATTTTCAATGGGGAGGAATGACACTATCATTTGACTCAGCAGTAATTTCACATGTCGCAATAAGAGAAGTGACTCAATCAATAATATCACACTGCATGCATTGTTCATAGAGCTGGGCAGAATCACCAGGGGACATCGCACAGAGCACGCTCTGATTCTGACTTGTCTGGGCCACTTGAAGTATATTCCCAAAGAAAAAAGTGCCCTGGTTTCCACTTGATAAAGTAGACTTCCAAAAGCCAAATATAGTCGCTCTAAATCTAAAATGAATGCAACACACTGCATGTATCCAGTTTTGTAAAAAATTTGTTTTGCTCTAAAGATAAGTACATTTTATGGGAATGCTCTAGACGTTTTATGCTTGAAAGGTTGAGCAAGCATCCAATTTTCAATCAAAACAAGCTGATGTAACAGGAATACACCAGAATGATCAATGAGACCATTATGTAAATGAATGCAGTGTTAAGAAAATATGTTTTTTTTCTGCTGAAATACGTCTGTGGTAAGCAGAATAGGAACTACTGTCAGCACATGATGCATACTTGAACACAATTTGTGAGGTTTAATGCTTCCTATTTGCTCGAGCTATACCTCCTCTCTTCCTCTCTTACACACACACACACACTCACACACACAGTATTCTTGCATGACAAAAACTGTCTTCACGCTACATTTGCCTTTATGTTAGTCCTGAAACACTGTCAGAAACCGTCTGGGATAAGCAATTCACAGAGGAAGCAAGGTGGAAGACGTATCTGGAATGAGTGCCATTTCATCAACCAATTACATTGATCCAGACTGTGGCTCGAGGATAGAATATGCAACTGATGGCCACAGAGGGACAAAGCCCATACTGCACATTTCATAGACTTTTAAGTGAGTCAGATGGAGAAAATTCGATGCGAAAGCTGGAAGTGTAGCAAAAGAGTACATAAAAAAGACATTGTTCTACAGAACACAGGGTATTGTAGAGAATATATCTGGGGTCTTGATATCTTTGAACAGCAAATAAAAAAATGAAAAAAAACACTGAAATATTGTACGGCAAACATAAAGAAAATATGGTTTTGGTTATGAGATAGTAAAGATCAATAGTGATGGTATGTTTCCATAAATTACAGCTCTAAGCTGCACCTTTATTAAGTCAAGTTCCAAATATCTTTATAGAAGTAATGCGGACAGATCTGGTGCTTGGAAGTGCTTTAGGTGCATCAGAGTTTTCATAATCCACAGCTTTGTAACATTTCTATAGAAACCTTGAAAACACTACAAGCGTGAGTTTTGTTATGGCTTTACAATATTATCATGGGTCAGTGTTCGAGCCAAACCAACTGTAAAAAGGTCAGTTTGATTAAAAGAAACAATAAGCTGCATTGGTTGTCCCACTAGCAGTCAGTTCAGCTCCTTCTATTCTAAATCTCAGTTGACCAAATATTCATCTTTGAAATTTATGACCACCACTCAGAATAATGTATCTTTAATATCCATAAAGAGACCACATGGGACATGATTTAGCGCTCCGCAATCATCCTTTATTGTACGTAATTTTAACTGTATGGCAATATTTTAAAGTATTCCTGGGACAATTAACTGTCAGCTTCGCTGTAATTGTAGCTGTGATGTTAATTAATATTCATTAATTAATATCATCCTCACTGAATATAACACAGACTAGATTCTGTTTCAGTGTGAAAGTGTGTATGTAACACTTTTCCTTTATAACTGAAAGTCATTTGACACAGATGCTCCTGTACTTGCCAAAATACTATCACACACATACACACACGCAGACTGACACCAAAGCCCAACAGTATGAGTCAGCAAAAAATTAAGAGCACATGCCATACTGGCTGTTATCACCTTTAAAATAAAGGATCAGCTCAAGTTTTTTCTTTCAAATCAATATCAATATGTACGATAAAAAGTACTGGAGGCCAAAATCCTGTAAATACCAGTTACACTTAGAAATAACAATCATTATGTAATTATGATGGGGGACAGTAAACAGTCCTTGTTCCCTGAAAAAATGTATTACTCTGAACCAAATACGGGACTATTTTTTAAAATCTTTTTAGTGTGGAATTTCCTTTTTGTGCTACCATGGCCAGTTGCTTTCTTACAAGGCTGCAGCAGAGGGACAATAATAACACAAGGGTATTTTTTGGCCCATGAACACTGTTGGAAGATTTGCACAGAACGGGGACTGTGGACTTTGTTCCCCATCATTTACACTGAAATTGCCTCATGAAAAGACCATGAAGCAACTAATAAGTTTTTCAAAGGATTCAAATACATACTCTGAGTTGTTATGTGCCAGATAATTAAAGCTGGATTTAAGCGGAGATGAACTGGGTATGAACAAGAATCGAGTGTTAATCCCCTCACACAGAAACACACATTTTGTTTTCATGATGAGCTGTGTGCTCTTAACACTCCGGATTACAACAGTACTTATTACTACGTTACAACAATTGGATCTAAAGCCATTTTGTATATGAGCAGTGACACAATGAAGATCTGAGAGATCAAAAGAAGGATGTGGTGTTCATGTTCTTGGCTGGATCTATTCAGCTGTGTGCATACATTTCTGAGGATTTAGATGGTTGGCATACATTCAGAGAAAAGCTAAGTGCAGATCAATGACAATTAGATGAGTGCAGGTGGAGAAGACTGTTGAGTGGGAGAGGGCAGGTGGAGCAGTGACAGAATGTGTTCTGCATGTTCAGATGGTGACCTTCATTGCCACTAACTTAATAAACACTACATGATCAACTTCCATGTGATAAAGGGTCAACCCAAGCTAACAGCCTGAAATCTAAACCAAAAACAAAAAAAACAACAACAGAGAAATCCTAGAAATCATTCTCACAGATTCCGAAAAAGTGAGAACAAACTAACATACTGTAGATTCTTTCATATACAATGACTTAGGAAAAGCGAGAGAAAACTAAAGATTCATTATTATTTTTCAACAAACAGAAAAGAGATGACTAAACATACTCATTTTGTCTCCCAAACTACTGCTCTTTGACCTTTAACTGCACTTGACACAGAAGCCAAGAAGAAGCCTCTAGATCATCAGCAATGCAACACCATTTTGTTGAGGGGTGTGCTCCAGTGCTGATCTGCTGTTCACAAGCAAAATCTCATGTTTGAATTTCAGCACTGGTTTCGATAAAAAATAATAAGAATGGAATAAGTGTATATTATCTATCTATAGAAAGACTTACGAATGTCAAATCATAACAATTGGTGTCATGGTTTTGGCTTCCTGTCTTACTGAAGTTTAGTCTTTTTTAAATTTTGTCTGTCTGGTTTCTTAGTTTAACTTCTCTCCCAGTGTCTTTTCTTGTCTTTGTCTTTCTCAGTTTGCTTGTATTAAGGTTGAGTGTCTCTTACTTTCTTTCTCATTGTAGAAATTTCTGTCCCTGTAATTCCTTCATAAGTATGCTTCCCCTCTGTGATTACCTACCTCACCATTAGCACTGGTGTCACCTCTGTCTTGTTCCCTTATTCAGTCTTAGTGTATATCGTGTTGCACCGTCTCTCCCTTGTCAGCTTGTTTGTTCTTCCCAGCCTGTTTCCCGAGCCTATGTGATCCAGCCTGTTGCTTGCTAGTGTTTGTTGTAGATCTTGTGCTTTTTATTCAATATGTTGGATTTTCTCCTCTTATCCCTGGGTTATTAGCTGGAATTTATTTGGACTGTAATTCCCTAATGAGCAGCTGCTTTTTGTTTGGTTTGTAGGTTTAATTGAAATTAAATTCTTGCCTTGTCTGCTTTTCTCTATGTCCTACATTTGGGTCCTTCTTTTTGCTCTCACATAGAACAGTTTGAATAAAAATACAAGAAATGCACGTCTGGTTTATGTCTGGCACACATGCCCTGAGCAGCAATGATGCCGACTTGTACAATGGCCTCGAAGTTTGCTTCCAGTGTTGTTTTCCACATTTGGATAGACTACTTGATTAAGGTGATCAATAGCTTATGACTAGGGTGATAGTTCTATTGTGCATTGTTGCTTTAGTCTCCTCTTGTGTAAGTCGTATGCCCTTCTGAGCTTAGTGTGCCCGCTTAATTTAGCTGCTCTGATTTTTAAGAGGACCTTCTGCCAAAGATAGGTTAATTATTAGCTCGTAGTTCAAAGGTTTGTGCACTTGTGGGTACAAAATCACAATGGTCCTGCCCTCTGTTAGCTTGTGAGTGTTTGTTGTAAGTCACTCGCTCATCTGGCATTCAAATAGAGTGACCTGAGCTACTTCAGCCAATATGAAAGGGGCTGGATAGCGTAGTGGTATGATTGCCACCTTTCATGTGGGAGAGCTGGGTTCAAATCCCCTGCATGAAAGGTACTGTCTCCAGGCAAGACCCCCTTACCCTACATGCCTACCTGTAAGTCGATTTGGATAAAAGCGTCTGCTAAATGCATAAACATGAATGGAACATAAACATGAATCTTCTTCTGGGAGGTTCCTGTTATCCATTCATGGGTCAGTCAGCCACAAGTCATCTGTATTGTGTGATGAATCTCTCTTCCAGTATTGCTCAGTCTCAAACTCTTGGTGAGTCTGTCTTTCTGGAGCTGTTAGTTGTTAGTTGGGGTGTGCACCTTAAATTAACAAGCCTTTTAATCTATTTAATCTACCTCTGCTTTCCTGGTCTTTCACTTGACCCAAGTAGCAAGACTTGTAACTCTTCTCCAGAGTCTTGCTTACAGACAGCCCACTGCATTTTTTATCCATCAAGAACGGGGTTCTCATCACGTCCCTCTGTACCTCTTATAGGACTAAAATCTTCCTGTCTTTCTAATATTAACATAAAAACCAGCCCAGCTCTGTCCAAAAGCAACTAATCTTGTGCAAGTGCATCTAAAGCTCGCAAATGAACACATAATAATGTTTTATATTCATTGTTTAATGTGTAAAAGTAACAGGTTGTGGGTTTTATGTAATTATGTGCTGTATGACAATTCTATTACTCAGTGTAATGGTTTCCTGGTTTCCAGTTTATCACAATTATAGTTCTCTGGCTGCTGAATGAAGTAATCATAATTAGTGTAAATATGGTATTGATTTTCTCATAATTACCTGATGGAAACAAGCAATTTTTCCCAAATATCAATCCCTAGATTTCAGTACACACACTGGCCTCTTTCTCTACAAAGATTTCTACATTGCACCCATCATGGAGAGGTTGGGACTGTCCGGTAACTCTCAGTTGTGTCAACAAAGCCTTTGTACGTAAACATATCTTTAGTCATGAAACTATGGCGTTTTATGCGCTTGATCCATGGTTTCTATATTACCTGCAAAGTAACTTGATCACTGACATTTTTGACAGGGATGTGGTTAAGTTAAGCTACTACATTGTTCTCAGTCGGAGATTAAGAGCAAGTTATGTCTTCAGTTTTAACTTTTGCTGAGTCTAGTGAGATCAGCAGAGGCAATTTATCTGATGTTACTCAGCTCTACACTTGGAGTGGTATTCCCAAGACGTAGAAGCCTTCAAAAGCATATGTGTTTATATGTAAAATATGTGGTGCTCCTTTAAGAGTCTAAAAACATTGCATGTCTAAACCTGCAAACTCTAATGTACTCTGCTTACTCACTAAATATTTGTAATGTGCTGCTAAAAACTGATGAATGATGTAGCTTTATCCAGTTTAAATTTCACCTCATGTCTAATTTAGACCAATTCCTGACATCATGCATTTAACCCCTTCCTTGCCATCTTTTTGTTCTTCCTATTCCTCTTCACCCCTAAGTGATTGGACAACAGCGTGTTAAAACACTCTTGTGTCAAATACCAAATAGTACCTTTCACACTGCTAAATAGCTCAAGTAATACATGTGATAAACTTATTTAGTGCTGATGACCTTGGTGATACATTTTAAGACATGAAAGCCCTGTACTCTACAGCTAGGAGACAAATCCCTTGTTTTCTGCGGCATTGGATAGTTTCTTGGTACATCATTACACAACTCTGACCTGGAAATCTGCAAGAGGAGTATACCAGGGGAGAAAGCAATAACAAACCTTTCTATATGCTTTTATACAGGTTTAATTAAGGGCTTAAATAGGATTTAAATGCAAACAATGTTGTGCGTATACTGTGTGTGTTAGAGTAGGGGAAAAAAAGTGTGCATGTGAGGAACAGGATAGCACATGGACTGTGAGAACTAACCTGATAGTGGTGATTGCAGTGGCTTTTTGACATGGGCAGGCAGCAATTGATAGGATATCTGTGCTCCAATGAGTGTTGCTGTAAAGGGAATTCAGGGGTGTCGTTGGCTTTGTCTCAGCACTGTGTCTTAGGTGGGCAAATGCAGAGCAAATTTTCCATCATGCAGGCAAACACACAAAGAATGACCACTGGGAATGAGTGAGGGAGCGAACAACTAGATGGATACAAAACATTCAGAGGTAGAGTAATATATTAGCTCTCTCTAAGCATAGAAATAAATCAAGACAGGCATCATAGGAGCTGAGTGCATTTGTGAAGCATGTCAAAGAGTACAGAAGCACAGTGGCATGTCTTTGTATTTTTCTACTACAGTCTTTACCAATGTTATGCCTTTGAAACTATTGTATGTTACTGAAGTGGTAATCAACACCAGCACCCTGAAGATTTCATGCTTCCTTCACTGGCTCCATTTTAGCTTTAAGAGTGATTTAAATATGTAATTTTAGTCAAACAATGTAATGATACTTAGTACCTGAGAAGAGTGTCAGCTCTAAAATGTTGATAATGATTGAGCCATTCAAGTCTTCACTCTACAACTGTCTAAAGCTCAAAATATTACTATATATATATATTTTACCATGAAAACAATGGGGAACACACTTTCTGATGTTAAAATCAACACTAGTGAAGTTTGTGAACCTTACAACTATGTTTTAAAGTACACCAACCGTTGTTATGCACATCTCCAGGGCTGAAACTGTTCTGGAGCATCCGGCGGCTGAAATACTGCAGTTCAACTTTTGTTTCCAGCCTGGCATGACACCTTTTTGCTTTACATTAACACATAACACACCAGTGAGAAGGTAGCAACACACTTCTGCCATAATTAACAAAGTAAAAAAAAAGAAAAGAAGACATCGTCGCAAGTACAAATAAAGTTGTTGGGGAAAAAAAGAAACTGGTAATCAAATAAAGTTGCTTAACAAAACCTAAGAAGTTTGTTTTTACGACAGTGGGGGTACATCCCACAACTCTAGGGGAAATTAAAGAGCACATGAAAGTTACAACAGGACAAATGGCTCAAACGCATAGAAAAATCTGTAGTTATGAAAATATATGTGTTTCTGTGTGACTGAGCAACCCCAATCCAATGTCACATTTGAAGTTGTTCAGGTGTACTGGCTGCTTCACGTAATCATTTTTATCAACACACTGCCTCATTAAGCTAAAAAAAAACAAACAAACAAAGTTGTGAGCCGACAAAGGAAATTTGCTTAAAGCAGGTCAAGAAATATCTGAAAACTGTTGAGCTCATATGTCAACAGATTAAACCTCTAAGGTCACTGGAGAAAAAAACGCCTTTGGATTTTGTTTAATTTTTTTATATTTTTATCAAGCCTGTTGTGAAAGTGGTCTACTCTACCTGATCCAACCTGTACCAAGAAAGCTGTCTTGGCTGTACTTAGTCTGCTCCCATATCCCTGTCAGCATTTGTATGATATTGTATTATATTGTAATATATTGTATTATATATACAGCAGTACAGTATTTTACAAAATCCAATCCCGCATTAGTATGCTTACACCTGCTGACATGGACAAACTGCTACCTAACTGCAAATGTTCAAATGCAAGTATACAAATACCGTATTTCATGGCGATTTAACTAGTTTAAATGTAAACATAATTTCCCTCTTGGCTATTGTGCCATGCCAAGTATGATTTAACATACTTTACAGCCATAGCTTCTTTATTTCCGATAGCTCGATGGACACTGGCCCACCAGGCATATGTGGATATACTTAAAAGCATCTAATCAAATTGCACGGAACATTTACCAGTGCACAGCTCACAAAACTCAAGTTTAAAAATGCTATAAAAGTAAAATTTACAGTCACACATTGACACAAAATATGTGCAGTGTGCAGACTAAGATGATAATGACAAGGTGAGTCTGAGGTTAACTCTCCCCAAGCGATTTCAAGTCACTTTGATAAAACACGATAAGAAAGGTTAGCCACAACTCTGCTATAAGTCTTAGCATTGCAGAACAGGTCATGGCAGGCACCATTGAGCTCTTTTCGAATTCCCAGTAAATGAAAGGGATTTAAGAGCTGGTCTGACCTTGGTCATAGGTGGACAAAGCAGGTAGGATTCTACATGTAGGCCCCTTCCCAGGGTAGTAAAAAACACTGGATTCTGCTTCTGCAAAGCATTAATGTCTCCCTGTAATATATAACCGCAGTTTAACATGGAGCAGTATAACAATGTCAGTTAAAGCAAGCACAAGTATGAGTATATACAGCAATAATAACAGCTGCCTTTTTGCTTTTGTGCACATAAAAGAGATGGGCAGAAAAGCTACAAATTTGTTTGTTTCTTTATTATGGAGTTATCAGTGTTTCTCAAATGATATACATAACAGGGTGGGTCACTGGGGTACATCAGGCGACCCATCCACATATTTGTTTTGTTTTCTCAAACCAGCCAATATTGTTAAAGTCATCTTACCCTGTACAGCAGCACGCAGCCGTAATGCAAAGACGCACTGAATCAGTACAAAATCACGTGACGAGTCAGGGCTTGTTGGGTGACACTGTTGCCACCTGAACATTTTTGTTGCAACATCTTGCATCATATTAAGCCCCCTTTTTTAAAGAAAGCACTTAGCAGAAAATACCTGTCCAAGCTGCAGGCAGCTTCCATTATCTGTAAATTGTAAAAGTCCAGTCCAAAAACGGGGTTTAGTGCGGTAACGCATTCGGGTAAGGCATACATTCAAGTTTAGTTTGTCTTTGTCCTATCAGATTTAACCATCAAGCAGTTTTAGAGAAGAGGACAAGATGGAGCAAATGAAGGAGGAACTCATTACCTCCCCAGTTCCCAGCAGGACTTTTGGCTATTCGGACAGCATTTTCATTTAGGAAACGATGCTTTGATGTTGAATTTATTTTTCTTTTTGATTAGCAGTCGCCATGCCATTTAAAATGTTCACTGCCACCATGATGATGTGAAAAGAACAGTACATAGACCGGAGTACAACTAGCCAGATTTTCAGCGTGCCCGCCAGTTGTAGTCTGTGACAGCTTTTGTGTCAAACAACATCATCTGAAGGGAGTAATGCATTTCTGGTTTGCTATGTCAGTCTGCAATGTGGACTTTTGTAACAATGTGGCACCTGTATGTTAGCTTAGTTAGGAGCAACTCAATGCAATGCCCCTATTACAGGCCAAGAAACCAAATATTTAATTATTCAGAGCCATGAATGCCCTTAAATGTATAATGAATTGCCATACTGAGGGTAATACTAAACAGCACAGCACACAAGGTATCATGCATGACCTATCCTTGATACACATTGAAGAAGGAACAAAAGGAGAGAATGCATAGATTCTCTGTTCACTGCCCCAAGCACGGTGCTTGAATGATGGAAAACCACAACGTAATCTCAGGGCAAAAATGATGTACAAATCCACAAACCTGTGAAACAACAGCTCATTATCATCCTCTCATCTCTTAGTCAACAACTTGGAATAAGCTGTGCCTCTGGCATGCCTCAGCACGACATGGAGATGAATTTATCAAAACTCTTAACACAACATCTTGTTTCCCATTTGCTTGGCCAGCTTTGTGGAAAGAGATGAACCATAGGAAAAAACTGATGAATGGTTGACCTGGACTTATAGATCTTACTGCAACTCTATTACCTTGTTTATTATGAATGTCACATTAACAGCTCTATTGGAATTGAAATGACTCCTGGCAGATAATTAAGTTACCTAGGCAATGGAGTTTTTATCTTTCACAATTTTTCTCTTCGCATTGCATTTTGATGACACAGAAAAGACGTTTTGATATTCTAGCTACGAGGCGTAGTGCCTCGCAGCTTTTGCAGAAGACCAGTGAAGAAAAAAACAAGTTTTACATGCTGACAACATACATGCATTTATTTTAGCCCAACTTTGAGTCTACTCTCCCTATTTAACATGTGGTGTATGTGGTTGTACGTATTCATAATGTTATGCAGTATATTATGTATGTGTGGCAACTTTGCACATATACTCATGTAAAGCGTGCCTCCTGTGCACTTGTGTGCATGTGATATGAGTAAACTCATTTCACTTGCATTAAATGCATTGTATTGGTTGATTCCACACACACAGACACACACACAAAATCCTGCTTCCAACAGTCCTCTCCATGTGCAGACTACAGATAAAACATTTCCCCTTAGCCATATGTTCACATCATGGCCTTAAGTGTCTTTTAGACTCTTCTAAGTTCTTCCCTACATGTGTTGCTCTATTCATTGTTTCAGTGATAAAACTAAGCAGCTATAAATAAGGACATTTTTATGGTTAATAAATATCCCCCTCAATTCATTTACTTTTTTTCAGACTAAAAATTCTTATGGTTAAAACTGAGAATCACTTTGCTACAAAGTGAAAATGATGGCACAAACGTGGCTGTTACACAAGAGAAGAAAAAGGAATCATCCCACACATTAATGTAATTAGCTGGTGATTTGTTAATACTTTCACATAAATGACCAAGAACTTCATTCATAAGAGTGAGTGTTCATTTTACAACAAGGACATGTCTTTACGTAATTTTATCACAGGAGAAGAGTCTGACTGTGTGAGGAGATTAGTGTCCCCACAGCATGATAAAGTCCCACGCACTTAACTACACCAGTGGACACGGCTGCATCCACAATTTTTCTCCAGTTTAACTGGATCAGATAGTTGATCTTTAGTCTTTTAGGTCATGCTCAGATAAAATCCGTCACAGGGGATATTGTGTAAGGGGGAGAGTTTGCTGTCTCTGGATAAGTATAAGAATTGGAGCAGGGGGATACTAAGAACTCTGGGATGGTAAAAATGATATTATCATGATAGGGGGCTAAACTGTTGGTGGGTAGGGTAAGGAAAAGGCTCAATCCAGTGGGAATGGATGAATAAGCCAAGCAACCAGGCAGCAGAAGCACTGGTCTGTGATAATGAAGTCTTGCCATGGTAAATCTCTGATACACACACACACACACACACACACACACACACATACAGACAGGCACACACACTAACACAAGCATACAAATTCATATCAAAATCAAATCTCACACTGAGCTGTAGAACTGGGTCAAAGAGTGCTTCTCCTACTGAGCACATAAAGTTTTAGAGATAACAAGAAGTGCAAAAGGGGAACTACAGTGTGAGTGTGAGATGGAAAAGGGATCAGTGCAAAGGACACAACGGGGATAAAATTGCAAAATGAAAGCTGGAAAAAACTGAAAACTGTCATTGGTTTGCCTAACACAAGCTTATATTATATTTTCTCTTGATACAAATAAGTTTATGTTTCTTCATATGGGGTGTGCACATTTTTCATGTCAGAATCGATCAAAACTACACACTGCTGTGATGAGGTGAAAGAGTTTTAGCTTCTTCTTTGATAAAAAACAGTCTTTCTCTTTATGTGTAAAAACAACATGCAATAAGGAGAGACCTGCAGTGTCCCCCTATAAACCATTCCAGATTTAGAGCGTGCATGCAGGCTGCACGGTGGTGTAGCGGTTAGCACCGTTCCCTTGCAGCATGAGGGTCCCTGGTTGCTGGCTGTTTGCATGTTCTCCCCGTGTATACATGGGTTCGTTCCAGATACTCTGTCTTCCTCACACCGTTCGAGAACATGCACGTCAGGTTAATTGGTGAATGTGAGCATGGATAGTTGTTTGTCTCGTGTAGCCCTGTGATGGACTAGCAACCTGTCCAGGGTGTACCCCGCCTCTTGACCCGTCACAGCTGGAATAGGCTCCAGCCCCCACCTGCGACCTGCGAGTTGGATTAAGCGGGTATAGAAAATGGATGGATGGATGGATGCTCTATGAGCCCAAACTGGAAAGAGAAACAAAACAAATCAAACTAACAGAGCTGGCTGATGGAAAACAAAAATTGCAAACCAATGGATTTCTCAACTGAGCTAGAAATAAAAACAAAACAAAAAATCCAATAACAGTGACCATTCATGAATGAACTGAGTGTAAACAGCTCACTATTCAAAATCACTGGTTGAATTGCTACACTGAGTCCAAATATAATGGCCATTAACTATGGTACCTGTGTGTGAGCAATGTCACAACGGGATCCAAGTCTGTATAACAAGCAGCTGAGGGGATTTACCACAACATCTTTGCAGGCCTTGGGGCAAAAGCAGCACTGAGATAACTCCTCATAAGCCTAGCCATAAGACTGCATTTCAATAATTTGAAATGTGGGCAGTGCTGTTATTTCTTTAATAACATGACATGGTGGAGTCCTCTGAACGTTAACCTGTCAGTATTAGTAACAGTCTCTGCGTCTCTCCATTAAAGTGACTGCAGCAGTTCACACTTACTATCATGTTGAAAATTATGCATATATGTTACAAGGTGAAATCCAGTCAGACTGCCTTTGCAAAATGTTACGGATAAGCACCAGGAGGATAATTCATGTAGGACACTGACATGTTCATGTGCCACCAGATTAATGGAAGGCAGTGCAGGTGTGAAAGGGGCTTAACTAAAAAAAAATCACATAGTACTGAGGTAAAAGCCTCTGTTCATGTTTTGTAAAATCATGAATTTATCAGTCACAAATGATACGAAAACATGACAGCATCAAAGATTTGTAGTTACTCTGATCTCTTCGGAACATTTGAGCAACTTTCAGTCATCGATGGTCAGCTCCACTCTCACCTCTCTTGAAGAGTGAGTGTCCAACAACAGCAGGGATTTTATTACAAAGCCATGTATTTCTCTTGGGAGTCAGCAGTGTCAAAACAGAAAAACAACTCAAGTATATGTATAACACAATATTGGACTTTTTTTTTCATTTTGAAATTGTAAGGTTTTACATGCATTTTTTTATTTTGACATTATTTTACATACTAATTCTCTATGCAATCCTGTTTACATCATAGAAGGTGTTTTATCTTTTTCTAAGCTGTGAGTTTTGGACAAAAATATTCTATCTCCAAAACAGATCTCTTACTTGGTTCAATACGCTTCTATTAGTTAGCTAATCAGCACTTAAATTAAAACAAAAGAGTAATCAGAGTAAGTTTCTCTTTACCAGGATTAAGGTGCACATGCAGCATCACTCTTTCCTCAGACCAAACCTATGCAGGTATCACTGTCTCTTGATGGAGGATGTCAGGAGGTATTGTGTTTTATTTGGAGTAGTTAAGTGCCAGAGCTGGGACTTCAAGAGGTAGGAGGTCTATGGGGAAAATACAGTAACTATAGCTAGATCTAAATTGATATAGAAAAAAATAAATTAATTAATGCTGTGAGTGAAGACATTAAATCACTAAGACATGATCACCCTGTCCTGCAGGACTCCTCTATACTAGCTTCACTGCTACCAGACATCTCTGACAAAAAATTTAATTTGACCTCACAGACCATGGGATTCTCTGGTCTATCTTGGTTTATTGCCTTTGGATCTGAAGTAATGGACTTGAGCACCGCGATTGCAAATAATGCTGACAAATACTGACTGACCAAGGCAGTGGTTGACAAGGGACCTCCGTGTTCTTCAAAGTAAAACTATGTTTCAGCTGTTTAAAAAGACATTTTGAGCGACTGCTAAAGAGAAATAAGTGAGAGTACAAGATAGAAATGGACTCTAAAGAGAGAAGTCTGCACTTGAAACCTTTGTTGAAAAGGAGCAGAGAAGATTAAGAAATTGTTGGAGTTAAATAAAAAAAGAAAGCCAAACAAAACTATGTTTATTAAACTCAGACATCATTAAAATTCTTAGTCCATGGACCGCTGTACAAGGTTGCTGGTTTAGGACTGCACACTCATTGCACTTTCCTACTTTCCCCTCATACTTATGATTTCTTTCTTTTTGACTCTTTTCTGCTCTCAACTCAAAATGGTTAGAATTAATGTGCATGGTTTGGTCTACAGGGAGCATACTACCAAATTCATGATAAGACATTTACAAAAATCTACAGGCTTATCGGTTGCACATTTTACTATTCATAGTTCACAGTTGCTATTTTGTTACATAAACATTGCCACACAGAGAGCAACACCTCAGGAATATACTGATATTAGATAATCTACAACTATGGACTATGTTATGGGCATTTGAAAAAAAGCTTCTGCACATTTTCTTGTGAGACAGGGCTGCTTGACTTCTCCCGAAAACCCCATTTACAAATCTGACAGGATTTTGAAAACCTTAATTTGGAATACATTTCAAAACATTTATACTCTATTCAGAGTTGTAATCTCAATAAGCAGGCAGATACTTTCATTCTGTCGATCTATTACCACCTTTACTGCAGCCTTGAAAAAGAAGTGTTTTTCATTCAAACACATTGAACCCTTTTTGTGGTTGATCACAAAACTTGAGCTGGATTTGACTGCTGTGCCAGTATCACTAGGCCGCTTTACATCAGATATTGGCTCTATAATCAATCCAAGTGTTTTAAACTTAAAAAAAAGATTTTTAATTCCTCATCTAACATTTTAGTGGTGGCATTCGCCTCCATGTTTTATACAGATGTGTGCCTGTGATGCATTTGTTTGTGTCTGGAGCACCTCTGTGTGCTTTTTGGTTGAGTGGGAGCTGGAGGAAGGTAAGATTTCCTCATTATCATTTCAATGGCCTCTGGTGCCTACAGAAAAGACAGATCTTCATCCAAGAGTCCCACTCATTCATCACGACACTGTCAGGAACCTTCAAATAAGTGACCCAAATCAAACTGGTCGTGTCTCTCAGGAAACAAAAACAATCCGTGACAAACATCCTAACCAGCCTCACATGAAAGTGAGTATGAGGAATGAAAGAGCAGCAGAAACGCAACAAATCTGTGGGAATATGGAATGAGCTTTTAGCCGGACAGCCCTCTAGCAGGGTAAACTACACTTAGGACGCAAAGTTAAAAGGAAAATCACTTAAACACTAAGGCGTTGTTCAAATATTAATTTCCTTAGCAGCAAAGTAAATCAAGAGCTCATGAGGAAAAGTTAGTCAATGTCATATTGGTTTGGAGATTCACTGAACAGAATCAATCCTTGCCTCATGGAGATGAAGCAATTCCATATCCCCCCCACTCAAATTAACTGACTTTCTGCAACAACTGGCTGAGTGGGGATTAGAACACTATATTAAAATGAAGCATCTGTTTCTACCAAATGAATTGCCTTCCTGCACATGCCACTGCTACAGCATCTGCGCTGCTTGGCCAGCAGAACTAATGTGTACTGTGAGTCATAGACTCTTCCACAGGTCAAACAGCCAAGAATGAATCATACAGTACAAACTCATGTAAAGCTGCTCATCATTAAAATGCCTTCTAACTGGATGAACCAACAAACAAACAGCATATCAAATTCAGAAGTCTCTCTTGGTGTGTCTGTATGTGTTATACATGCTTCACTGTCAGTGTAACACAATCAGACTCCAACAACACACAGACGAGCTATAATAACCGATGCCTCAAACTGCCTGTTGTGCTACTACTTCATCTTTTGGAGGTATTGGCCGTAGAGATCTCTGTTTCCTTCCGAATATAACTGAACTTGATATCACTCTGCTTTTGGTGCTCAAAGTGCCACAAAAGTATTTGAGCCTTTACTAAAAAAAAACTAAAATATCAGCTGACCGTACAATCTCTATACACAGATGAAGATGTCTGCAAAGTAGAAACTAAAGCAACTGGTAACTTGGATCCATACTGTACCCAGAGCAGGCAGTTAGTGTTGCTCTTGCCAAAAGTTCCAGTTAACATAATTTAAAGCTGAGTGTTTTTGTAGCAGGGAATGTAGTTTAATAATGCATCTACGATAATGTAGGGACTTTATTGACTGCTCCTATAAGCATGAATGATCACTAAGACTACACTAATTATCAAAAATAAATTAGAAATGGTCTGTATAACCGAACAGCTAAATATCCATTTAGGAAATAACTAATCTCTAAATAACTGTTTTATTGTTGGTATAATTTTTCTACTGTGCAATTACATTTATTTTAGAAAAAACGGTTTTGAATGAAAGATCAGTAGCTCTGGACAGATGTTAGAGGATAAGTGTGATGGATTTCATATTTATACTCACACTTTTCTCTGGGCAGTGATACATGTACAACTTGTATCAAAGAAAGAAAATACTGTCTGCACTAAATTAGTCCTAATATGGATTTTTTTTGAGTAATTAGAACATTATTTCTGGACAGAATAATTGCTGTTAAGTTTTTTAAATGTATATTTGTTTCATTTGACAGCTAGTTTCACTGTACCTGAAAGAAGGCAGACTCTAAGGCTAACATCTCCAATACCTTGCAGCTTACATCAAATGGGGAATTAATTGCATTTATACCGAGCCTTTTTAGTCTTGTTGACAACTCAAAGTGCTTTGAGAGCAAAGCTACTTTCACCCTTACACCTTGACAATCCCTTATTTAATTTTACACACACATTGTTCACATTCCTCTTTGATAAACATTTTGAACATCTTTCCCAAGGACACTGACATAAAGACTACAGAGGCCTTGAATCATCAAACCACCTACCCTTTAATTATTTGGCATATTATCCTCCTGTGCAACAGCTGCCTCCATAAGTCCATAGATGAATACAAAACACCACAGGCAAGGAGACCACCACATTAAAGTATGTGTATTTGACAAATTCAAAATGATTTGAGTGCAAACATCTGTTAACTATTAAGACCTCTGTTTGGAACCCTGGTACTTCGCTAAATAATCAGGCATGCAGAGTTTCATATGGACAGGTTGAGAAAGTCATTATAACATTGATAAAGACACGTAGAATAGATTGAGCCATCTCTTAATACAATTGTTGATTCAAGAAAACCTTTACACTTAAAAAGAGAAATTGCAGCAAAGCTGTAAGTACCATGAGACTTCATGCTCTATTCAAGAATAGAACAACAAAACTAAATGGCAATATTGTACCACAGTGGAGTGTGACTACAGGGGGGCAGAATAGCATGAACAAAATCTGCACTGTAATGTGCAAATACACAGAGGAAGGAGGCTGCAATCTCTTTTTTCACTGCAGCTCAGACAGTCAATTGGGCTACATACAATTATACCCAATGACTTGGGATCACCTACAGGAAATGAAAAGCCTAACAAAAGAAAGCAGAAAAAGAGGGAAACAGAGAAAGTTTTGCCAAAGAAAATATTGCCAAAGGGGCTGTAATATTTTCAGACATAACTATGACTTCAATCCAAGACAGACATAGTTTTTCTTAACAGTTTGCAGTTGGAGATAAAATATTCTGTCTGAGAAATCGCATGCCATGCAATGTATGTACAGGAAGAGAGAAAGTATTGTGGAAATTTTGTTCTGTTTCAACAGATTTTAAAATGGTGCCTCCATGGAACAAAGAAACAAAGCTGAAATGTGGATCAGTTTGACTGCCACACACAGTAGCATACAGAAAATCAATGCCTTTGTCTAATTAATCCCAATGTAAAGGATCTTATCCAAAGTCCCAAAGTTAATCGTTCTGTATTTCACTTTTCTCAGCAAAGGTAGTATGGTTCATCACTCAAGACCACCATATTTGATCATTTCACCAGTTACGGAGCTATGTTTGTTTCAAGAATGCAGCATATCATCAAATGGCCTGTGAATGATTCTCTGGTTCAGTCAGAAATATTCTCTGAACAGTGACAGATTTTTTTAAAGGTAGAAATCTGGAGACAAAATCAGAATTCATACTGTGCACAGTGACTATTTGAGACGCTAGCTGTTTAATCCCTACTTTTATTTCTTCCCAAACCTCAAATTGATCCTGGTGGTCAGGCCAGTGCTTTGCATGGTAGATTGCAGCAAACAGCGTGTGTGAATGAAAGGCAAGCGCTAAAGAATTTGGGGCAGACCAAAAAAAAGTTACATTAAGGCCCACACAGATAAATTCATCTAAGCTCCATGAAAAATCAAGACAGAATGAAACATGCTGTACCTTGAAATGATGTAAAGCTGTAAAAGTTCCAATCCAAGAATGAATAATCCTCTAAAAACTGATCTATAATTCCCAAAAACTGAACATAGTCAAAGTTCTGCCATGACTTTGGATTGGGTACGACTCTGCATCTTTTCTTCATTCTGTGAATAAGGAGCTGAGAACATACTCATCTGTCTCCACCTTTATCTCTGCCCAACAACAGATGGCACTTTCTAAAACTGTTTAAGTGGTGTCAGTGGTCACATCATGCTTTTTTTAGTTCTTCTCTTTCCGTCAGTGTGTCCTAAAGCTTTTAATGTGATAGATCTGCAAAGTCAAAAGCCTAAAGCCCACGACAGAGAGTAATTGTCACTCAAAGAAAATGCTTCCGTTCTGCTTAAACAGCTCGCTCGCAGTCCAGGTCGTTCTTTTTTTTATTCGATGACATCACCATGAAACACATTTGCATTATACATGCCTAGTGGCTGTGCAAAGTACATGAACTCCCTAAATTATTTCATACATCTATTGGTTGATTATTCAAATTAAACAGTTATGTGAATAATCTTCTATGGTGGACAACTTGGGCTACATATGTTAAGCAAATTATAATGAAATGTACATAAAAGATAAAAATGTGTCCTTGTATTGGCCCATCTCTCAGAAACAACATGGGGATTTTATTTTCAGCCCTTCTGTTTAAAATCCTTTCAGAAAAAAACCCACTTATTCCCTCACCAATTTTCAACAAAAAAATAGAGTGCACATCAGAGTACTGTATTCCCACATGCTAACTCTACATCCCTGAAACAAACAACTCTGGTGCTACTGCACCATTCCTGTTGTTGCAACATCTGTGGATAGATTTATTTTCCCAACTCAGCGTCATATCCATGTTGATCTGTCTGTTCTTGATCTTTGAAGTCTGAGGTCTAAATTCTGTTTAGCCGCAAGACGCACAGAGAACCATGAGAATGACAAAGAAACACTTAACTTACCTCAGACTCAAAGTCAGTCGTTCATCTTTAGCCCTCAACAGATCCCCTACTGAAAATGTGGCACTACCCAGGAAGCTGCTCTGTAGAGACAGAACCAAGAAGAAAGAAGCTGGTCAAATGACGTTTTTCATTGGCAAATAAACAGTTAAATGACAATAAAAAGAGGCAACAGCTTTCTTTTTGGCTGTATTATAGAATTGTTAGGAACAGTTCAGCCATGGGTCAGAAATCAGTCCGATCATTATAATAAAAAAGGACTGATTGTGTTGACAGAGAGCACGGAAACATACTATTCACTCTCCTTTGCTATGTTTTTCTGTCTATTGTAATTCTGTCTCCCCTTTCTTTGAGCTCTGACAACATGTATTTGCTGGAGGCATGATATGAACAAGGGGTGTCAGCGCACGAGAACTGGGTCATGGAGAAAGAAATGAGGGACCATCCCATCAATAACGCAGAGAGATGATCCACATTTGTGGGAAAAAAATGCATGTCCTCACTCCCTCATGGGCATGCCTTAATACATGCAAATATACTCACACACATACAGACATCTCCTGCACCTGCAAGAAACCCCATCAACATGCTAACTTGTGCTACAGCAGGGAAAGGCTACCGCCGTGCCAAGGACACAGACTGCTGCAAACAACACTGTAACACAATGTGAGGTAATTAACTTCATGTGGAAAGGTGAGTGCATGTATTTCATCCTACTGGGGAGAAGATTGTAATTAGAGTATCTTCAGCGTGTTCACAAGGCTAACATCCGACGGTACAATTTCTAACTCCTTTTATCTGCCAAAATGAAGTGTCTTCATTCGTGGCTTTTGTGACATTGTTGCTGATGGTTCATTGAACGGTAAAATGACAATACAAAATGAGCCACTTTCTGCTTTACCCCTCTTCGATATTCTACACTGCTGTCAAAAGCTCCACTTTGCTTCCGAGGATGAAAACATAATTGTGTTTGTTTTTCTAATGACTATAAATTAGTTTCAGGTACCGTAAGCGAACATACAAAGCTTGCATGCTTCATCTTACAGAGAAGAGAATTCAAATTACAAGAGCCAGTGATAATGGGATGCAACGGTCAAATAAGCTCGATACATTTTATACAACAAACACTTTATTGTTTAAAGACTTTATTAACACATCTGGCTTCTTTGACAACTGGGGCTACAGTTAATATTTATGATTTTTTTCAATAAAGCTTCTGTCTGACTAAAACATCTTGAAATTACTTAAAAGCTTGCCTGAATTGCTCACAGCATAAAAAAGGCATCTTAACACGCCTCGCTTCAACAATTAGTTGAAAAACATGTAACAAAAGGCATCTGTTGCAACTGATGAACCTGCCCACCTGTCCAGTATTCATGGTTGTAAATTGTAAGATGGTAACACATAACCAAGGCAGGTTATAGGGCAGCATTAACGTTACGTAATGGGAATCGTGAAAGAAGAATATGAAAAGTTGTAAGCTTCAACATGTGGAATTTTGTAACATTGAGGCCGAATCATTCCTGGGTAGGAAGCTATGGATTAACAAAAAGGAGTGAAGTAGTGACGTACACTAACTGCTGAAAACATTGCATAGGACAAGTCTTGAACCAGTTATCACACACTTATCACTTAACATCACAAAGGTCTGTAATTAGGCCCTTCCATCATCATCATCTCAAGTATTTGTTGCCAAGTAAACACTAACAAGATGTGGAAAGTGGATGCCATCAATAGGAAAATGTCGGAAGACGTAGAACTTTGGCAAGCTCATCATTCGGAACAGAGTAAGGAAACATAGTAACAATAACATTTCTGAGCCTTTATTGTGAAATGGAAATGTTTTGCACCATGGACCAAGGCAGCGATTTCATGATCTGTCATGACATCAGGTTGACATATGGATGTGGTGTGAAAAACATCAGAAAGGACATTAAAACCCTGAGAAAGAGTTTGGGTCATAAGGTTACTGTGGTCAAGTGAGCATGACCCCCCCCCCCCCCCAGCAAAGCCCACAGATTTAATTCAGTTCATGTTGATTCCATTTATATAGCACCAATTCAGAGCAAAAAGCCTTCTCAGGACATATTTTAAAAAAAGGGGAAACCAAACAACTCAGCAATACCCTCTTGTGTAAAAAACAATGGTCACATGACTGAGACGTTTCCTGCTAAAAGTCAGTAATGACAGACATTTTAGCTTTGAGGGATTCGATGTCATCACAGGCTAGACTATGTTGAAATATTGTTCACAGCTAATGCCTTTATCAAATTTAACTTATAACTAATCAAAAAAGATTGAAGTCAAGTTTTAGTGAAAAAAACATCAACACAATCACAGCAACAATCTCTTGCTCTCACACAGAAGCCTGCCTCTGAGATGGAAAAAAAGAGTTGGATTAACTTATTTACTTGACTTATTTTTGTTTGTTTTTACCCTTTTCTTAACCTATTCAACTATTCTGCACACTTTTACATATGACTTTCTCACTCCTCCTAATGCTGCACTGCCTTTTCTCTCCCTCCCCTTTTTTGGTCTCTCTGCAGTCTCCTGTATCAGATTTTCAAAAGGGCATCCTGTCCGCTGCCCTTTCTCTAAATCATTTCCTCCTCGGCATTTTCTTGCTACCCCATACAAATCCCCTAATGCTGGCAGTAAAATGTTGCCCCAGATGCATTTTCTTGCTCTGATCCACCATGCTCCATTCACAAGAAAGCAAACGGAGGCAAGCACGATTGTAAAAAAAAAAAAAAAGAGAGAGAGAGCGGAAAAAAAGGGACATAACATAAGGTCAATGCTAAGAAAAAGAAGATGAATACTGTTACATAATATGAGACATAAGTTAAACATCAATAAAATGGCTCAAATTGACTAAAACACACAAAGCTAAGCATCAGTTACAGGTTCTTGCAGCAGAGTGAAATGTCCTCATGAATTAAACAGACTCAGGATCCCCAACAGGCACCACTTAATATGCACAACGTCTGATTCTTCAGTGCTGACGTATGACAGCCAATACCAGTTTGCCCTGATAACCCAAAGCACAAGGCACAAAAGGCCATTACACACCATGGAGGAGCATTATATCCCCATGTAGCCATTACTCGCAAGCTAGTACGGAACGTCTGGTAAATGGTCTCAGAAATCCATTGCTTAGCATCTTTTTATGGCCCCTCACGTTGAAGGCTTTAAAAGTAATGAAGCTCTGGAGACTATCTTCTTACGCAAGATCAAAGTAGCAATACCACATAAAATGAGAGAAAGATGGGGGCAAGAGGAGGAGTAGAGTGAGAAAAGAAGACAAATGATGCTCTTCCAGGATCATGGGGGATTGATTATGATGGTCTCCCTCTGTTCCTATCTTATATGCTCTGGCTCTCCTCTTCCTTTTTTTCCGTCTTTCCGCCTGCTCTCACTCATTCCCAAGACTGCTTTTATTGGTCCTGCAGGTTGAGAGCTCGAAAGAAACTTTCAAGAAACTCCTTTCCTGTAGTTTTCAGACAGTTTTGAGCAATGGTTTCCACAACCTGACACAAAAAAGCTCTCAAAACACATGGAAAACATCAATAACATTCAAAAAACGACAGACTGCACATCTGCAGGCAATCCCGAGCACTCGTCTGTGGACCCTTGAAGGCCACGGTGTCTGCTCATCACTTGGCAGCAGTAAACGGTCCAATTTGAGCTGTAGATCTATTGATTTTCTCCATGCTTAGGGTGGCAGAGTGACACACGCACAGACACACACAATCATTTGCTCTCTGTCTCACACTCACAAACTACTGAGAATATGTGAAGAAGAGAACATTCATTGACATGCTGCACCAACATTGACATTCAGCACTCCCTCAATAATATGCATTCTGGGTATTATTAACATCAATGATATTAACAGATCTATACCACAGAGGCCAGTCGTGTCTACATGATTGCAGTTCTCCCTCACTTTAAATATGGCTCTACTAAACGGCTTAATTAAGTCAGAGATATCATGACAATGCACTCAATGCACAAATTATAGCAATATTGAGCACAAAATGAGAAAGTGTGGCATTAGTCACACAAAACATAGACAGTAGATCTTTCTATATCTCTGACACACACACATGAAAGTCCACTTACAGTTTTGTCTCAGAATCCAATCGAGTAAGTCCGTGAGTGAGGATCTACAGAGTTGAGGAAGGTCTGACAGAAAAACACCGAAAGAGGAAAAAGTGATGATATGTCTTCCTTCTTCCTCCTAATGAGCTCCAGTTCGGTCCTCTCATATATCTTCCCGCAGTCCTCGATTAGAGTAACTCCATACATGTGTCTTGTTCGCTCTTTAAAGAGCAGCAGGCGCACTGACTGATTCAGGCATTGTAAATACTCAGACACATAAAACACAGACAGACACGCACAAGCACACAAACATACACACTGCAGCCTACGCTGTGACTGAGAAGTGGCTAGAGTGAGCTGCTGGCACTGCTGCTGCTGTTGCTGCTGTGGCTGGCGTGACGGTAAGCAAGACCAGTAAGAAAGAGAGGAGGAGGAGGAGGGAGTCACAAGTGAGGAGGGAGGGAGCCGACAAATACAAGCAGCCGAGGCGGAGGGGAAGAACAACACAGAAGAGGAAGAAGCAGAGAGGAAGGAAGACAGACAATTAATGGGTAAAGAACTGATATAGCAACAAAGAAAAGGGGAGTGGGATATAAAAGAATTCAAAGATAGACTTGTGTGTCACAACTTGGCTGCAGCCAGTGACTCAGACAACTGACAGGAAATAGAAACACTTGCTATGGCCACTTGAGTTAACACGAATTCCAACCACACGATGCAGAGTAAGTGTGTAGGTGTCTGTGTTTGCATACAGATAAATACTTCAGAACACAAAATAACATACTGAAGGATCACACAGGAGGCTTTGTGAGTGATTCACACATCTATAAATTTAGTATCAGATATTCACTGACACATTCAGCTACTACTGACAGACAGGAAAATGAAGAATACCCAACAAGGCATTTTCAGACACAGAGATAAATAACAAACAATGCTACTTACACCAAGCTTAGGTTTTAACAATCTGTATTCGAACCTTGGATTAAGCAGGGTTTAATTTACCCCTGCTGCCACAGGGAATGACTTATTTTCTAAAACAAAGGACCTGCTTTACACTGGCCCTTATCACCCTGAGCAGGTACACAACCAAACACAATGAGACACAAATGCAATCACTTGAGCCTACATGCATGCGCATACCCACCAGGGCACTTAACATTTGGAAGCACATAGTTTGCAACAAATACACTGATTACAGGAGGTCATGATGCCTATATGTTACCTTTTCTCAATATGAGGTCAGTTCTGCCTTTATAAGTATGAGGATTGATGACCTGGGTCATAAACTGATGCACAAGCGCATACCTGCCAAAAGATTATCTGAGATGAATTCCCAGTCGGCTAACAAATTACTCTGACTATGTAACAGTATTTATGTCCTCTAGTGCTTCTGCCAAATACATTCACACATTTTCAGTTAGTTACTGCCCATTTTTTGTCAGTGATTACTAATATGTTTTGTGGCTTTTCTATTCTGCTGCCTCACCCTAACTTTCAGCTTACAATAGGAATAAGTTTCAGGCTCGCAGGAATAGAGATGTACTGCATGCATGAAGAATCCTTGATCAAAGCTCCTTCAAAATATGAATCAAGCACACTGCAATGAGGCATATTTAATGCAGAACTTTGAAGTCTGAAATGTTTGACATATCTCCAAACATTAAAAATGTGAGGTCCTGAAAAGCACATTGAAACTAGTAGGGATTGGTTTTAGAATTCATCATGAGAGCACAAACCACCTACTGTGGTGAGAGCGTGCAAAGCTTCTGGCTGTCAAATGTAAAGCCTGCAAACCACATTCCTTTATTACCACTTTCCCCTTTTAGCATCATCTAAGCAGCATTCATAGCTTAATAGCTTAACGCAACCATATGTTCAACTCATATCTTTCATTGACCTTACATGAATCTGTAGGCAGTGGATGTGGTAGTCTGTGTAAAGGTCTGTGTAGCTGAAGCAACAAGGGATCTCAGACAACCGATCACCCTGAACTTGAATGACCACAGACTAAAGCATAGGTTTGTGTCTTAGCTAAGTGAGCTGACTCTCTCATTCTTAACTGTTATCCAAATGAGTTGTCCTTGACTTCTTTTCATGTTTGTCTACCTTGACCTCAGTCCCTTGTTTTGATATATTGAAGAGAAAAAAGGAGACTTTGCTTTCCTCATCTTTGTCTTCATTGCACTGCAAAAAGCTTATAAAGATCATATAAACTGATACAACTGCAACAACACTAAGACGTCTTATTGGTGAATAACCTTGATCATTACAGACAAGCTCGCACACACACACACACACAACAGCAGCAGCCTCACTCTCCCGTACAAACTCAACACACCAATAAAATTGCTCAAAACCAGCTCAAGGAACACTTTAAAGAGCCTGAGGCATTGTTCCAGCCTCCAAACTCTGCAGTTCCCAATCTGCTTGAAAATTCATGAGATGCGCAGGAATAAGCCCAATCCACGAAGGCTTCCCTCCACTTTCCAGAGGACAAAATGGATCCACTGCCAACATATTTTTACGAGACACCACTGGACACCCCAGAGGGCTAGTGTCCATGACCTGAGGGGTCTGAAGTCTTTTGGTGGGGCACATAAAGTGAGATTACATACTTTTAGGCAGGTGACTTAACGTTATGGCTGATACGTTTGTACTCTCACAGTTGTTGAGTCTGATAGCCATTACAGTTCAATAGAAATAATTTAATGCTTAAATTTTTTAAACAAAGATTTTTTAAAAAGACTGTGTTTCACATGTAAAAAGAAAAAAAATCACACCCACACAGCTATGAGTCATGAAAAAAGGATAATATCACAATCAGTGTACTTTTGAATTTAAGCCAAGACGAGTACTGCCCACAACTTTTGAGGTTATGGTGTATGTTGGTATGGTTGACTTAATCAGTTACTGCATGATTTTCTATGGTCCCAGTCGCACCTGTTTTTGGAAAAAAAAAAAAAAAAAACGCAGCCTCTGTGCACATCTTTTATGCTACTCATGTTGCTCCTAAGGCACTGTGTGTGTGGGTGTGTGTGTGTGTGTGCGTGTACTTGCATTCTCCAAGAAGTGAGCGATGGACTGAGCTGAATCTAACAATACTGATTTGTGCTTAAGATAGAAAATACTTTGATGTCTTCTCTTAGGCCTTTTTTTTTACCGTTACATGCCGTATAAATTGTTTATGCTATTTCTTACTTTCATGAATAACTTTTGGACGTAATCAAAGGAACCAAATGCATCGACTGTATATCAAGTCTGTCTTGTTGTGTAAACATTAAACTGAAAAAGAGGAGGCAAGTGCCTTCTGGATCTGGCTTTCATAAAAAATAAAAAATAAATAAAAATAAAAACTTTAATCTTTCTCAGCTGTAGTAAGATCATTTAGTGTAAAATTGTGGAAGTGGGCTCTTAATTGGCATAGCTTTTCATGACTTCACTTGTGTGCTCTCATAATTCAGTGATAATTTTTATCTGACTGCGGAGTCAGACAAAAGCAAATTACCATGACAACATGGACTAAAGAAAAAATCCATTCAAAGGCTATAAGTGAAGTAGAGTACAAGGACCAGCGAAAAAAAAAAAAAAAGCAAACGTGCCCATGCATTATAATTAAGAACTTGATCGATAGCTTCATATCATAGTGATGCTGAAAAGGAACCTCAATGGTATAGTTATACCAGTACTAAAAGCAGTGGCGGTTTAATTAGCCAGCTGTTTGAGAACAACAGCTTGCTATGATGAAATATAAGCAATTAGCCAAACAAAATCCTTTTACCATCTTCTTATTCCCACATTTTTGAGGGCTAAAGAGGTTCTATTGAATGAAATCAGCAGTTTGCACACAATCAGTTGTGAGCTATTTTTGTGAAGTGAATAATAAACTTCAACAAACTAGGAACTGGGAAATTTACTTTTCATTTTGATGATCATATCAAAATTCTTGTAAGGTAACAAAATAGAATTTACCATATTCACACATCTTCCAAACTCTGTGACTTCAAGTAGTGAAACAAAACTTAAACTTATTGTCATTTTTCTTGAAAATAAGCTGAAAGTGGAAGTTTTGTGATAAAGAATCCTCTGAAAGTGAGGCTTCCATTAAGTACCAACTGAGGCCTATTTTTTTCAATATGAAATGTAAATACTCACTGACAGCTGGCAACTGAAAGACCCCTTTTTACTCCAAGGAAAACTCCTCTAATAATTTCGTCTACAGCAGTTACTAAGTGAGAAATACAAGGTCATGTATGAGAAATGTTGCCCAACTGTGGTATCCCACGAAAAGGTATACTACAAGTGTCTTGAGAATCTGCGACTCCTGTCACTGACGAAGTAATGAAATTGCAAAGCAGGCTCAACATTCATACCCACACATGCACATTCTTCAGCTTGTCAATGCTTGCCCCCTCACAAAAATCTCTTCCTACCTCTCTATTAGTCTTTCTTATTTTCCTGCTCTTGTGTACTTCATCAGGTTCAGACTTTTTGGTGCTCTGCCAACTGTAAGGAGACCCAGGTTTTCTGACAGAAGCACCAAGGGAGGTACTACACAGGGCTTAGTGAATGATAAAGATGTGCTTAAGCATCATTAAATAGAAGATCAGATTTCAGTGTTTACGTATATTTGTCTCGCAGGCAAAAGCTGCAGACTGCTATTAGTACACTGAAGGAAAACTACCAATGGCTTTCCCCACACTATCTGCTTGAATCCATAAACTTTCATAGCAAATCCCACTGCAGACTAGGTGATAAAAAGCAAGGCTTCCTCCACTCAGTCTGTAAACATGACTTGGTAGCAGGTCCAAAGACTGTACTATCTCAGTCAAATGCCCCTGCTCACACGTAAGTATTGCATTTGAATTAAAGCACAACAAACTTGCGGCCACTTTGACATTATGTCTTATGCCAGCAGATGAGGCAGATCCATATGATGATGATGCATACAATTTGCAAGTGTTTTTGTTAGCTACTCACTGCAAGCTGCTATCAGCTAGAGCTGATGGAGACTGTGGTTAAGAACTTCCCCCTCCTCTGACTCTGCAGTTCAACATGAGGCCCACAAATGCAGCAATGTAAACTCGATGCACACAGAGGTGTCAGGGATGTGGGGATATTTACTTATCAGCCAAAAAACATATTGCTAAACTCTACTTCCTGTTTGTTGCATCACCTTGGTTGTGATATTAACCCAACATTTTTGGTGTTTAACATAAGGGAAGTATTCCTAAAACAACAGCTCCTACAGTATAATACAGGGTATTCATCACTAAGTCCCTTACCTGTAGCAGTGGACAGCTAACAGGGAATATGCAGATTACAATTCCCTGCCCTTATATAACATCAAGAATCTGCTAACCCACCCCGAGCCCACAAGTTACAAAAAGCTGGATCTTCACCAAACTCTCTTTCACAGACACTCACATGCACAGGCACACAGTAATGGTGCTGTAATATGCTAGCTCATGCCTGAAGTAGTTGATGGCTCTCTTCTTTAGAGAGCAGGGCTATAGGGGTTGTAAAAGTAAACAGCTCGGATCAAACCAACTCTTAGCTCCCTTTGAAGAGTGGGAGACAATTACAGAGATCATTGGTGCAGCCCAGGGGTGGTTAACAGCCAAGACAGGCAGAAAGACAGAGATTGATGCCCCAGAAGATCGAGCGAGTCTGATCCTCAGCGACTTCAGTTAAATCCAACATTCGGTGCATACTCACTGAACATACAGGTAGGCACATTATGAGCTGCAACCCAAGGCTACAACATACAATCTGCGCCTGGGAGCATTTTTTCTCAGTGTGCAGGAGTCATACACAAATTGTGTAGATATCCCTGAAATAAATAGCACATTGGGGCACATGAGAGCTTTGTGTGGGTGGACAGTTCTTGCAATATTTTACTAATAGACTGGCACTGCTTTCATATTACTCTCACATTTTCTGTAGATATGCACTGTGTGGTATAAGATGATAATGAGAGCCTTATGTGAGATCTGTGCTTCAGTGTGTGTGTAAGTGAGTGTACAATTTTTGTCTGATATGTCACTATTTTAATTTGTGAAACTTGCAGGCTACTTCTGGTCATGTCTGATAGTGTTGCCAACTAATTCATTATCCTGATGAAAAAAAAAAGCGAATAAGAACATTTTAGATAGTAAATGTATTTATCTATGTATTTTGTAATACATTTTCTCTTCTCTATACTATTTCTTTGTTGTTGCTTTTCCTTAAAGGTTGCTTTGTTTTCTGTTTTATTTTTGTCTTTCATCAAATGTAATGCATCCAGAAAGGTTGTCGTGTTTTCTATCTTGCAGTGTTTTCTAATTGCTTTGTGAAATGTTGCTTTTTTTAGTGTACATTTTCTAGAATGATTTTTTAATTAATTTTTTTGTAGTTATTGTGCTTTCTAAAATGTTTCGTTGCTATATTTAATGGAAGGCTAAATGTTTTGTAGCACAGATGTGTAGTTTTGTCCGTTGTCATTATTTGCACATCCAACGTATTCTCATGGGTATAAATAGCACGTTGCTTTCGGCAGTTTTTGCATCTTTTTTATGCATTTCAAACTTCTGGAGTGTCATTTTATGCTGTTCAAACAATATGTCAAATGTTTAGAGTTAGCAGACAGTATGGTGCAGGGTCTTTTCCTATCACCTTCAACATTACTGTGCGAACCATGAAATGCTTAGGGTTAGGGCAAAAGCACTGGGCAGGACGTCATTTCCTAGAAATATGTAGCTTAAATGCAAAACATGTTGTAGTAACATGTCAAATGGCTTGACGTGCAATAACTACACCTTCTCATGAGAACAGACTGGGTCAGGGTGATTGTAAGTAGGAATTTTAGAAAGAGCTCCCCATGCCTTTCGTTTTCAGCTGAATGACAAACCTGCAATTTTTGATGACTCGCACCACTTTTACCTAACAAAAAAAAAAGTGGGGAGAAAAGTGCAATAGCCCATAGATATTTCTGCTTCAAAGTCCTATTACTTGTCTAAATGACATATTTGTCAGTAAAGGAGAAACAAGACCAACAGGAGCCTTTTGAACTAAATATACAGCTTATGTGGAAGTAGAATTTCTCCTTGGTGGCTTTGAGATAACACATAAATAGATCCAGAAAGGAGATTTTGTGTTGTGTACTTTCCTGAATAGTGATAAGATCAAAACAAATATATTTGTATTTCCTGTGGAGGGAGAAATTTCTTCCCACCCTCTTTGGTTGTGCAGAAAGAAAGCAGTGTTGGCCGATTTCTGATTATCATATAATTCTATCAGCGCAAACAGAACAAAACAGCAGAGCAAAAAAAAATCGCTCTGCTCAACATTCATTTACTTTTTTAGTTCTCTGGGGTGAAGGATGGTGGAGAAAATCAAATTGTCATTTCTTCCTCATTGACAAACTTAAAAGGCAACAGCTGAATAGGAGGTGCTCCACAATAACGATTGTAAACTGTGATGAGTCAAGAGGTAAGCTATGAACCACTATCATAAAGTGCTGAATTATATCTATATTAATTGAACAATGCATTTGTTTTAATTGTACTCACCCAGCGTGAAATCACACAAGCACATACACACAGTTACAAATACTGTGCAAGACTCAGGCCTGGCTGGCAAGCTCATCAGTGGCTCAGTTACCCATGGAAAATAGCTGTCTTTACACAAACACACATAGCCAAAAAGCATCAGCACTTTCCACCAGTGTCTCTCTCAAAGGAAACCATTACACTGCAGAAACCCACGGGAAGGCAGGCAGAAGGGGATTTTCTCAAGCACTTTTCTCTCCCCTAACTCTCAAAAAAAGAGGAAAAATACCTTAACTTTCAGTAAGCCACTTTTCCCAGAGGGGGAAAAAAATGATTATAGTCAGCCAAGCGTCTAATTCACCCGTGACCTAGTAATTTATTTAGCTGATAATCTGCTTTTGCAGGTGACACTAACAATCACCAATAAAATAGTAGGAGAGGTGACAGAGGGTTACAGGAGGTCTGGGTAGGCCTGATTGGCGAAGACGATATTTGATTAAATTCTCAAATGAATAATGCATTCTGAAATCGATCCAGACAAATCCCACCTTGAGAAGATTGGTGTAGGATTATACGGAGGGAAGGTTTGGGAGAGGTTATGACGAAGACAAGGTTTCTTTAAAAAGGTGTGTTTCAGCATCAAATGCTTACCTGGTGCTATGAGCACGTCAGCTGCATACAGAAAGAGCGTTCTGTGAGCTGCACGCACAGTAATACATGTAGTTCATAATCTATTATATATTTGGCTTTGAGAAACACCAAGCACACACAGTTTGATCTTCCTCATTCATTTCTTTTTCAAACATAACTGTTTCTGATATTTAGCTGAAGTTTCCATGTTAGAAGTCAGCAAAATCTTCCAAATGTAAATACTATAATGTTATCATTATTTACAAGAACTGAATTAAGCAAAAATACTCAAAGACTTATCAGATTACTACTGAGAGCAACCTTAGAGAATTGATGCTTATGTAAGGTGTGTAATAAAAACAAACCTAAACAGTTGAATAACAGCAGTAAAAAAAAGAAGGTGCTGTTTTTGTGCTGGCTAAACAAGCCACTTGTTTTAATTTGCCTCAGTGGTTTATTTTTCATGCTGGGAGACAGATTTTACAATCTTTGGTGAAACTATTTGAAAGAATGGGCAAGAACTTTCAAAAGGTTGTAGTAAGTGATTGGAGGAAGGATCTTGAACAGAATTCTTCAAATCCACCTCTAGCTGCCAGTTAAGGCTCACAAGTCTCATGCACTGAACATTTAAATCATGCTATTCCCACGTTTCACATGGTCTCATGCCCCACATCTTTTTTTTTAACAACAGATTTAACTGCTTTAGAGACCCCATCAGAGGGTTTTTAAAAAAAAAAGAAAAAAAAGAGTGACATTTAGTAGTGGGTTTGTTTCTCTCCCACTGTAAGAACACCTCTCCTCGCCTCTACTGTGCTGCTCCATCAAAGGCAGCACCACCTGTGTGAGCTGTTTGCACATTTGCAGTGTTGTCCATGTGACAAGTTGGGTGGACTGTATGAGAAAATCCCTGAGACATATTGTCTGGGAGATAATTGTAAATCTAAACACAACTGAAATAACTGCATATATGTTGCCTTTGAATTACGTGGACGGTGATTTTATAAGATGACGCTGCAGTTATAAAATGTTTTTTTTGCAGTGATAGTGGGCTGACACATCGTCTTTCTGAACCCCATGTCAGTCAAAACTACAGACCAGTTTTGCATTCTGAACACCATCTGCTAAGAGATGAGAGAGAGAAGTTTTACTTGGAATCCAGCTGTATTAATTTACGGTATATATGAGCAGAGAGAGTAGGAGACAAGCAAAAAAAAATGTAAAGGATGGCAAAGAGCAGAATGCAAATGGGACACGCCAACCCTCTCCTAACCAACTCACTTTCACACTAAGCTGAAGGCAAAAGTAGAGAGCCCTGCTGTCAGTATAGGAATGCTAATTGGTCCCAACTTGTGTGTGTGTGTGTGTGTTTTGGCCACTAATGACACTAATGAATAATGGGCAGACTGGGAAAAAATAAGCCTGAATTTCAATTTGTAATTGTGATGTTAAGAATCTATCTCCATTATGAGATAAATCCCAAACTGCACATGCACCATTATAATTAAATTTGTTAAAAGTAATTTTAAAGTGCAATAATGTGAGAATTTTAAGTCATTATCCACTTTTGAAGGGTACTCCGTAGGTACGACATGTCTCCTCTGTTGATTCAGACTGTCCCTGGCTCTTTATGAAATTGGTGACTGACTCTGTAACGGTGAGATAAGGACTCTGTGAGGACCACAGCATCTTTTCACTCCTCATTCTTCTTGTCTCTGAAAACAGTTCCTCATGACTAACTACATGTTCATCATCATGTAGCAGAATGTATTTGGGATCATTCACACTTCCTGACGTATGGGCTTTGGCACACGAATCAAACACTTTTACAATCATTTAAAAGCATGGCAGTTTGAATAACTGTAATAAATTTCCCTCTCTGTATATCAACAAGTACAATTAATTAATTGGTACTAAACTCTATGGCACCAGTACATTTTCTTCTGATGTTTTTGCATCAACCACTGACTAGGACTCATGGTAACTTGTGGTTTTATGCTGGAAAAAAGAGGGTGTCTCCTCGTGACAACAGCAAAACACATCTGCTCAGCAGCTTTTTATGAGCAATTAACATCTCTGCTTGGATTTAGTTGGTTGCTTTTAATAAGTGTGCACTATTCCAACAACTGTTTACACGGATGACTCCATACACTCCAACAATAAAATCTAAAGCACACTTAATTTTGAACAACTGTAAATATTTATTGGCACAGTGAGTCACTTTATTGAAGTGCATTTCAACACAGCAGGAAAACACAGCAATCATCTGGTGTCCCACTTGTAAATACAGAAAACAGGATTTGAAGTTTTGCTTGTCAAAAAAAAAATAAAAAATAGAATTACTGTCAGAAAAAAATTCAGAGAAAAGTAAGAGCCTTTTGTTTTCACACATCCCTCCAGTGTGACACGTCTCGCTGCTCCATAAGGCTTTTAAGATGCAAGACATATGTAGTTTTTAACTTGATACGGCAGAGTGAGTGTTGCGTTGTCAATAAAAACGCTTTAGTGTGTTTAAACTTCACATTCTCTTGGTCAGGGACCATTTAGTCCCCCCTCAGCTGTCATATGTAGGACTACAATACTTTCACTTGTACTGAAGTTAACAGGATTTTGCTTCTTAATAAGAAATGGTACAGAGCAGTGCTTTCAAAACTGGGCAATAATTCCCTATGCAGGGAGAGTCAATGCTGAAAAGGGTTTTAATTCATTACTATGTCAAAGTTATCTATCTTATGAAAAGCAAATCCCATTCAGGCTTTGGAACTGTGCCATTAAGTTTAGAATCTGAATTCATAACATTAAAAGCTGCCATGGTTTCTGTAATGATAAGGCTAATTTGCAGGCTGTCTACAAGCAAGATGGATTTTACCACTCATATGCCAAAGCATCACCAAATATCATATGGTCCAAAGAAAACTTGTTCCTCTATCTTCCTCTGATCACAGAAACCTTCACACAAAATAAGATGTATATAAGGAGAATTTATAAAAGAACATTTCAGAAGATACAGTGATGGCTGATGGCTATTGGGTAGATTAAGGTAAGGTACTTACCAGGTTTGAAAGGCTACTTTAAGTTCATTGGAATCTATAAAATGAACTCGCTGCTGTCCAGTATGGAAAGTAAAACTAAATGGACAGCATAAGTCACTGCCAGTTGGAACTGGCATCATGTAAGGCTAAAGTTTCACTATGAACTATATTTTCTTCCCTTCCACACATCAGTCTTTCTGTTGAAAGCAAATACATTCTCACATGACACAAGTGGCACATACAGGCACCTTTGGCACTCCAAGTTTGTGCTTTTTCTCTAAATTCTACCTTTTCTCAACAGGTTTCAGGTATTTGAATATTTCTATGAGGTGAAGGTACCTCTCATTCACTTTCTTTGCAGAGTTACTGCAAAAATGTTTGTCGTCTTTACTACACTGACATGCTATGTTAACACAGATGGTGTTAACAGCTGTATTTCATTTGAAGGAAGAGACTTCTCACGATCAATCTACACGAGTGTGAATATTGGCTCATACTTGCGCTATACACCTGCAAATCTCACACTCAGCACATTTTACATTCATATCTGTTTTTCTGCAGTTAAGTTGGGTATCTACAGTGATTCCGAAATAAGCTCTGAGCACTTCCCTCAGGGGTATGACGTACAACTCAGTTCAAGGCCTCCTGTGTAGACAAAGAAAAATAAAAAAGCAAGTCCCAAAGATTTGGATGCTGCTCTACTTAGATGCTGCTCACACTACACCTTAAATGCAGACATGATTTTAGTCTGAAGCAACGTCCCTGAACCTGAACTCAACACAATACATCTGCACAACATTTAAAGAGCAACGCCTCTCTCTTGTCTTATTTTCACAGATATCCTGCTCATGGGAAAATCTCTTCACCCCAGCTCGGAAGAGCTTCTCAGTGCTTCTAACAGATCCGACATATGCTGCTGTGGCACATGATGTAAAGCAGGGTGTCCATTAATCACTCAACTGGTGGTCCACCCCAAGCTATTCCCAGCTGTGGGTTTTTATCAACATCACTGTGGGTAAATGAAAGGCCAGTTGAAAGGTGCTTTGTGCACTGAGTTAAAGTGTTAAATAAGTGCAGTCGATAATACTAGGGTTGTGCTGGGGAGCTTTCTCTTGTGAAGGTTACTATATGCAGACACAACTGATTTGAGTGACAAAAAAAAACAAACAATAAAACTGCTAGTTCAGGCCAAAATTAATGGTACCCCTGAATTTTGAATGCAGAAGTTTTAATATCCTTATAAACAAATGTATGAAAAGAACCAATTTTGTGTCATCAAACTATCACATTAAAACATTATCATAACAACAACAAAAGACTTTCGGAAGATAAAATAACCAAAAATTACAAATACAAATCTTCAGTCTACACTAGCAACAGTTATTTCTCCCCTTCATTAATATTTGGCTATAATGAAAACCCCTCAAGCTTTACTTTATCTATCTCGAGACTTCTGTCTGCAACTGTCTGCTGGTAATTTCTGACACTCTCCCACCACCATGTTTTAAATGTCCTTGCATGTTTTTGCCTTAATGTTGTGCCAAACTTTAGTCTTGCCTTTTAGTGCCTTTCTTGAAGTGGTGGTGTCTTCCGTGACCTTTGCATATGTAGCTTAACTAGGTCATGTGTGCAGTCTTAGACCGCTGAAACCACAGTTCCACATTACTCTAGGTCAGTCTGAAGCTCTTTAGATTGTATCCATGGTGTTATTTCCACTCTCTGCACCAACCTTCGCAGACTTCACAGGTTGAGTTTCTTTACAGTGCCCGGAAACAGCTTTACAGTTTTATGACTGTTATGCTGGTGAATGTGATACTTTATAATATTTTTACAAACTATTGAAACATGTATTTCAGTGTCTGGTAATTGTCTTGTAGCCTTTAGGATTGCTCTACATTTTGATAGTATCTCATTTGATCCTACCAGACAGCTCTTCTGTCATCAACAATGAGATGGAATTATCAGCCATGTGAGAGGTGTGAGAAGACTGAAAGGTGTGTGAACAATGAAAATAAAACAATGAGGATTTCTACTTTGTTTCTCAAACTAAGCTCAAATTCTGTGCTTACAGTTCCTGGGATGGATATAATTCGGAATTACTGAAAGGAAATTAGAATGAAATGAAAGATTCAAGAACTCATGCTACGTGCCACAATATTGTATAAGTTCACTCAAGAGGACATAGCATTCATTTTGAAGGAAAAAAAGTCATGCATTGATAAGGCAGGACAAACTGTTGAGTATTGCTGCACTGAGACAACACTACTTGCAACCATCTATGACAGAGGTGCACCTCCATACAAAATATTGGAGAATTTAAGAGATGTACAGCTTCCACACAGCAGGAATGACAGAAATAAAGTAGGCACGGAAAAAGAATCTCTACTTTCAACTAAATTTGTATTGCAGTCTTGAACAGTGGTACTTTTCAGCACTTATGACATTGGCTGACATTGCCACAATAATGATGATGGAAGAAAAGTGGCCATCAGACAAGCGACGGTCCTTATCTGAGAACTGTTACTTTCGTAGGTTATCACTGCTGAGCTGTCCACCCAATCACTACCAAGACCTTTCTTGGATATCTCTGAGATTGGTTCTCGTAAAAGTGCGTTTTTGTGTGCTTATGTGTGTTTGTGTCTGTTCCCTCAAGCTCTTTCTCTCACTGTCTGCTCTGTTTCGCTGTCTGCTCTCATTTCTCTCCCCCTCTCTTTTTCTGGCAGTAAACTCTTGCACTTACAGAAAATTCCCACCACAGTGACACTTATCCAGCTAAAACCAAGTGGCTATGCCAAAAATATGTCAACTCACCGTCTTTTACATGCCATGATTATTGACAGGACAAGATTAACCGAGGCTGGGATTCTCCATAGTTCAGCAGCTTATAATTGGAGTGACAATTCACCACGCAATAGTGGCTGTTCAAACTGCCTCCTGAGATGTAGCTAATATCTGCCAGTCAGACCATCCTCAAATCAGGTGGCAGAATGACACAAATTGCGAGGGGTACAATAAGACACAACATGAATATTTTGAAAAGGTTTGGTTCTCTAAATGTTCTGAATTTTAGTGTTTGAATTTATGTTGGATTTAGAAGCAAACAAACAAAAAACATTGCAGAATAACATCCATGAAATGATTCTAATGACGGGTTCTGATAAATGTGGTGTTGGAGTTGGCCAAGAACTCAGACTTTATTTTTAGCTCAACACTCTCTCTCAAAGCTTAAGATTCAAAATATGTGACGAACCGCAGATTGATTTCACAATAAGAGAAAAAAGCTGCAATAACCATGCAGTTAAGCCAAACTCTCTGCTCAAACAGAATAGTAAAAGGGTAACAGATATGTAACAGTAACATGTAATAAGAAATACTCATACTTCATAAAATGTGACTATAGCTGGTGATACAAAAGTTGTGGCGTGGCTTTTGCTGTAGTATTATCCATGTAACACATCAGTGTTTTGCTGGGGAATGTTTGATGTTACTTGACTCATCTAAGTAGTGTTTTGTGAACTATGGTTGACCCAGTTTAAGTAATAAATAACTCACATATCAAAGTCAGAGGGGCTGGGCAAAAGTTAATGAGCATAAAAACTGAAGAAGCATTTAAGTTTAAGCTTAGATGCATATTTTAACAGCAGCTAAAAACTCTGGCATGAGTGAGAAAACGGTCCATTTGTATTTCAATTACAGCTTTATTTCCAAAAATTAGCTTTGTAGAAATGTCTCAACTTGAATAAATTCTATAATTTGGTTGTTTACTTCTGTGATGCAGGATCATTTTATTGTTACTGACATTTCAGCTGAAAAACCCAGTGCAAATGACAATGGATTTCACGCAGTTAACAGAAACTAACTTAGCTGGGTGTGTGCCTATTCCTCCTTCTAACACATTCAGTAAAAGAAAGGGATACTCACATTAGCACAGGACTGTAATTACCTCCCCATCAGCGTTTTCCTTTTGCTTCAAGTACACATTTGAAAACTGTTTTTCTGCTTGAAAATACAAACACTTGCCTACAACAGAACAGAAGTATATGGCATATATGGCACCAGATATGTTGAAAAACATTTTTTACAGACCATTTATCCAAAACATGTCTGATTGATTCTCGGAGAACCCACTCATTATATAAATATATATATAAATGTCGAAAAGTGTTTTTACCACCAGGCGAATGTAAAGAAATTCACATTTGAAATGGAAAATACAGTCCAAGCAGGTGACCCATTGAACAGAATCCAACAATGCCTCATTCTTTCCATGCTTTGGGCATCCTCTAATACAATCTCTGTCCAATTTTCTCTGTGTGTGTTTGTGTGAGGCAAACAGACAAGCAGTTTGAGATGGAGCTTTGATCGGTTCTTCCTCCATTGTCCTAGGAATCAATGATACCTTGTGTTGTGCTTAAAGTGCAGACAGTGTGTATGTGTGTGTCTGTGTCTGTTTATCAGAGCTCTTGTGATGGCAAGGGGAAGAAACGGCCATTTCAAAGTTGAAAAAAAAAAACTCTGCTTGTGTATCATATGTTTTGAGTCTTATGGCTGCTTTACGGAAATGATCAGGCATATTCCATTTTCCTGTTTACTAGAGTTTTATTTGTCACACTATGGCGCACACAGCAGAAACAAATCAAAATGTTTCACCAAGGTCAGTAAAAGGAGTGCAAACTGAATTAATTTCAGAGTGAAGAGAAAAGGGAGCATAAATGAGACTCTGATCAGAGGGAAAATCTCTTCCAGAGGCAGCTGTCCTATCTTTTTATACTACTGTAACACTCATTAAAAGGTTCGCACTGGCAACAGACCACATGTCTGTCATTAGCAGTCTGTCTTTGAGACTCCTCACAGAAGTAAATGAGTACAAATGCGATCCATCCATCACACAAAAAACATCTTATTTGCTTTTAACTCAAGGCTCTCCAAATCCTGCAGCACATCTCTAAGATGAGCCTTGCTCAGATTTTTTCATGAACTTTGAAGATAATGAGTGCATACTGAGATTCAGTGCAAGAGCCCTAAATTGTTCTTCATCTTCCACTCCAAGCCCCAGAATAGGTAAAAGGTGTTTTAGAGTTGCAAGTTAATGGGGAAAGAAAAATCAATTTAGTTCTTGGTACCATGTGTAAATGAATTCTGCATGTTGCACCATTACTGCAAGGGATGTTTTTCTCATCTTTCATTTAAACAATGTTAGACACAAATGTAGCTCATTAGTCATACTTGAATGATCTTCATTCTGTCATTCTGCTTAAATATTTAGCTAAGTGCGTGATAAAATTGCCTTAAATAAGGAGATCTCAGTAAAATATAATTATTTTGTGTCAAAAAGGATATTTCTATAGTCATTGCGCAGAATGCAAGCATGCAAGTTACTGCCTCTGGGAGCCATTTAAAGTGGAGATGCAGTTAGGACGTCACTGACAAAGTGAGACTGGCCTGTCACCATTTGACAGTAAGGCTTGAGGGTGCGATCACTTACACCTGAGAGATATCTAACCGGGTCGAACTCCCTCACGCACCTCCGGTCTCTCACTTATCAGTCTTTCAGGCCTGTCTATGTTCTCAAATATTCATGAGCATGCAGCCAGTGTCATCTTAGAAAATCTAAATGGGAAGCTGGAGGCAAAAGGAAATCATCCTACCATGAAAGCCTGCGGTACTCTGCAAGTGTTTAAGCAGTCATCTATAAACCTCATACTATCAACTTCCTCCTCAAAAATTCTCTCCAACCCTTTTTCTTTCATGGCTCTTAAGGTAGATATAGTGATAGATAACACTGCATATCATATGGGAAATGTGCTTGTTCTTTTTATTCTTTTTTTATTCATTTATTTAGTTTCTACCATATGTGCTATTCTGCTTTCCACTGCAGTAAATCTGCTTGTGGCACAACATCTGCTTCCCAAAGCTGAAAGTGATATGTAAAACTTTTGACAGCTTATTTGTGAAACACACAGACACAAACACAGCAAATAGCTCTCATGCTCACTCCTTACAGCGAGAAAAAAGGCAACATTAAATGACTAAGTCTTGACTGAGTGATTTCCAATCTGCCATTTAAAGCCACTGGGGGCTGATGCATTGTGCCAGCTCATGTTCAGGATCATGTCTGTGTCACTTCAAGAGTCTCTAATGAGACCCAGACATGCACTCTGTGGCCACAGGAGCTAAGAAAATAAAAAAAAAAATAAAAAAAAACAACCACAAGACATGATCCTTGGTGCCAGAGAAAAATAAGAAAGGCTGATCCTCTGTTGCAGGGGCACTACACCAGAGAATTTGTTCTCGTAACTAGTACAGTTTTATCTTATAGGTTTGCAGGATGTTGTAAGACAGCACATCATTCAAAGTCTTTTTTTAAAAACACAGGAGATAATGAGTAGATGAGTGGTAGAGTATGAAAGTGAGCCCAAAAGGACCTATCCTGGGAGGCCGATGGTTCATCCTTGAGCAAGAACTCTGAAGGCTAAGCTAGAGTGAAATGTTGTGTTGTGTCAGCAATATTCTCCACAGACTGACAGGCACTATTCAGAAATGTAACTCACAACAAGAAGTGAAGGACACATGAAAGACAGACACAGGAAAGAACCAAGTCTGACATAGTTAATTCTATCAAATCTACTATTCAGCGCCTGGACTCAAAACCTGCCTGTTTTTTTGTTACAAAACAGGTTTGAATTTCAGTGGTAAGAATTGGCAACACCTGAATCTTTATACCCAGACATCAGCTTGCCAGGCCAAGTGTTTATGAAATCCCTGGTGGCAGCAAACAAAACAACAAAAGAGATACTCAGAGGAAGGAGGTGGGAAATAAATGTGGAGTTTATACAGTCCTGGGCTCACTTGGGTGTTGTTCAACATGAATATTCAGCACACACCTATCGAATAAAACTGTTGTATGCCATTTCAAGCATATTTCATAGGGGATTGTGTTTCAAGGCTCAATTCAAATAGGCAAACTATTCAGACGGACACACAAGCCACTGCATTTACCTGCATTTTAACCACATGATGAAATTAGCATTAAACTTATTTTAAAATCTTTTTTTCCATCTGCAATGTAAGATTCATGTAAGAATAGAGCTTTGACTTTTTAAAAAAAAAAAAAAAACATGGGATGGTCAAAGGTAGCGCAGGCACAAGTCCTCAAAACAGCCCAACATTTTATGATATTTCTATTGATTTAGTTCAAACTAAACACGACTACTGCGATTCAACCTATAGGTCAAAAAGGTGTAGACTAAAACGCACTCTACATATGATGCTCTAATGCTCTGATATGAATATCAAAATGTGTATGTATTATAAAGAAAAAAAGGTCCAGTATTACTGATATAAGGGAAGATGACCCCCCCGTAAATGACTCTACTGGCACTAGGCTTTGTTTTTCATGAAACATAATTAAAAGCTGGAAGTCATATATGATTCTGTTTGCATACATATGGTGCATACACAAAAGCCAGTACAGTATATGCTGCAGAAATGGCAACAGTCTGGATGTTGACTGTGTGAATGTATGGCTCTCCATAATTCCATTTTCGCAAGTGAAAATATCATTTCAATTATTCCAAGGAAACAATGTTTTGAAAATTGCCTTTAAGAAAAATGAGAAACAAGAAATGCAGTGGAGCTCAGGATGAATCTTACTATTGCTTCATGTACTCCAAATAATTTTACATTATGCACCGTACGTACACACACCCACACAAGGATTAGAGCACTATTCTGGAGTTGAGAGAACACAGAAGCTTATCTGCTTCTTTTTCTACAGTTTGTATGTTGTTGTATACGAAAACTAAAGCAGCAAATTAGGAGACAGTACTTACACTGTATGGCGTGTGCATAACTAAACCTGACATCTTGGCCTCTATTCATTATTAAAATCACATTAAATTTGCACTTAGATGTGCACTTACATGTGTAGATGTGAAAAATGGGCAACGCGAGGACACAAAACTCATCATGCATTGAAAAGTTGGCTATTGGTTCCCAGGGCAGGAAATTTGAAGTTGTCTCCATAAGTGGGAACACATGACATTGGTGCAAGTAGATTTGTTTCAAGTAACCAAAGTAACCAAAGTAGCACTTAACAGCCAAACACAAAGAAGGACAGATGAAAGTACAGATTGTGTCTGTGCTACTGTTGGCTTTGTGCCAGTACAAAATCAGAAGCCTTTGTGTTTTCAGATACTAAGTAGTGCTATAATAGAGTCCTAAGTCATCATAAAGCTGATGCATAATTCATAGTAAGTTATGCAAAATTAAGATCATGGCATGCTGGGTTGAATTAGCTACTTGATTAACAAAACAAAAATATAAACATGTACCCACAATGAAGAGATGCTTATAAAGTCTGTTTTAAATGTTAAAATCAGAGGCTCTGGCCCATTCAGGACTCCATTTCTGGCTCTCCTCCTAGTTCACATGGATGTGCCAGCTGGTTTTCCCAAGGGAGGGGCTGGAGTGCTCAGATGCTCATCACCGCCTGCATAACCTTCTCCTTCAAAGCTACAGGCAGAATTTGGGGGCTGAGACTCACTTAAATGAATGATTACTAGGACAGTGCTCAGTCCAGAGCACAACATGTTTGACCTCTGAATCACTAAGATAACTTTAAACATAATGAGATTTTGAAGTACTGTAGATCACATGTTTCAATATCAACCCCTGTAGAGTTTTAAAAAAAACAGCAAGGGGGGGGGGGGACTGCTTAGCTGTGAGCTATGAACACATCTTTATAATAGTCTTTCTCACTCAGTGAATATTTTTAACACTTAAATATACAGCGCAAAAAAAGGACAGCAAAACAACAACTGTTTACTCACTGATTCCTGGCTCTTGTCCTTTGCATCATACACAGTTAGCTTGACTAGCGTCTCTGGGCTAGCAGGATACTCTGAAGGGAAGGTCACCCCTGTCAGAAATAGCGGGTCTTTGTTTGCCTGTCAGAGAGAGGAACAACGCAGAAAAAGGGTGAGACAGAGTATGAATGTTTGTGTGTGTACACGTGTGATTGTGAATACCCTCATGCACATTTGTTTTGCAGCACACATGTTCATGAAAAAGTAGAAAGCCGAAGGGAGAAAGAGGGAGGAAGACATGGGAGGCCGAATGAGCCAGCAGCTGGGCTCAGTCTGTCCCCTTCCTCCCTGCAGGCGTTTTCAACCCGTGCTACTCTCCTTTCCTGCTGCCTCTCCTGGGCACAAGAAAGGAGGAGATATGGCTCTTCCTGGTGGGTTTACCTGGAGCTCTGGCATAAACAAAGTCTCCCAACAGACGCTGCAGGACGGGGGCAGCAAATGTTGATGGGTAAACTGGCACAATGACAGGTTGGTAATGGGATTAAAACAGGTAAAGCAGCCAGTAATGGAATTTCAGACATACCAGAGGGCTGCATAGCATTAGCTAGTATTTGATCACAACCTCACTACACTGCAACACCCTGTCACCACCTCTGACTTTGATAAGGCCTACTTTGCCACAGCTTTAGGGAAGCTGTGACTACAGAGTGAAACAAATGCCCTGTTTAGCTGTACTGGTGATTATTTTAGACAATACACCAATAAACATTACTTGTCTCAACATGTTTTGGTATTACTTGTGGCATGAGGATACGACTGGTTTCAGAAATTTCTTGAATCACAGGCTTATTGATTGATATGAGGCATTTGTCTTTCATATACTTGTTTTAACAAAATCATAATAGCCTGATAAAGTGTGAAAAAGTTAACAAAATAAAGTAGGATGGTTTGTTTCTTTCAATGCATAATGCACTCATTTGTTTACACCTGGATTTAGATTTGTGGTATTCAAATATAATTTTAAGATTTGTAGAATGTAAATGTTGACAAGCAGGACTGTACAGTTTTAATTGGCAAAATTTAGCAGGTGAAGTGGAGGTAGCGGTAGCTTTTACTCTATTTAGTTTTTCACTTAGTATTTGTTTTGATTCATTGTTTACCTCCACTTGAACTCGCTGTTTGATTTGATTTAGATTTAGGACTTGAACAACTGGGTTAGATTTAGGTATAAAAAGTTACTTGGTTAGGGTTGGGAAAATGTTACAACTTACTCACACCACGTCAACAACATGTTAGAAACGTTCAAACTTAACAAGTGACAAGTTTCTCATTTTAAAAAACAAAAAAAAACAAAACACGATAATAGAGCACAGACTAAATAAATCATTCACTAAAATACAGTCCTTTGAATGTCATTCTTAATGACAATTTTCCACGAGAGCAGGCTGGGTATCCACAGTCCTACAAGTACCATTTATATCAATTTATACATCGTTATTTTATTTAAATGTTATCTGAGAAAAGTATAATGCACCCAAAAGCTATTGCTTTTTTTCCCCAAATGTACAAATAAATGATTGCACCAAGAGCTGTGGGTCTTTCCTTATAGGGCTTAAGAACTGTTTGGGCACTTGGTGTTGTCTGTTTGTACCAGTTCAAAGAAATTTACACTGTTTACACTGGGGACTTCCTCTTCCTTCACTTAGCCATGATGGGTGTCTCCAGAATGCAACCCCTTGGGACCATGTTGGGACAGAGTGGGGAGTGGAAATGAGATTGCCCTAGACTCGCAGACAGGCTTGAATATGTAGTCACACCCATGAGTAAAACAAAAAAGAAGAAAGAAAGAAAAAAACCTCAGTATTTAAACTAAGTCTGGGCAGTATAGCTGACGTAAATATACTGTAAACCTCCCCGATGAGGCAAATGAATGAAAAAACCCACATGAAATTTTAGACTGTGATCATGAGATTGCAAACATTATAATGATTTAATTTTTTTAAGCCTTAATTCTGGTTTACTGGAATGACCTGAAACATTAAAAGGCACATGTTTTAAGTAAGGCTGCTCAAAACAAGCTCATATACTTTAGCTTCAAATCAAAAATGTTTGTCATGTATTTAATTTCATTAACAACTGAATATTCATCGTGGAAGTTGACAGCATATAAAAGGGAATGGGACAGAATGGAGTAACTGGATAACAAAGCTCCCTCAGCAGTGCTTTTATCATGAACCAACCTCATCTAAAATTCAACTGATATAAATCAATGTGCAGGTGTTTTCTGAAATCAGCACAGACTGCCAATGATGGAATAATTTAGCAAGAATGAAAATGACATAAATCAAGCTTTGTGGCTTTCAGTGTCACCATATCTCAAACCAGCTGAAGAACTATGGAAGGTCTTGGGCTGACATGTTTAAAGGAAAATTAAAGGATAACCTTTGGAAGACTTGTGTCACACCAGGCTGCATTCTACTCATTTTGATAGTTTGTGGTGGCCTGACACTACATATCAGTCGACTTCTCATTCACTGTCGAAGCAAATCTGAAGTCATTTTTTGAAAAGCTGCCAAAATAAATGTGAATTGGACACATTTCCATGACTGGTGGCGATATAAGCTACATTGTGAGTGATTGTGATTCAGTAAAAGAAGTGGATGTCCTAACCAGAAACAAACCCACAAGAGGAAAAAAACTGAGCTTTTCTTAAGGAACATCTTCAGTCTGGGTTGATGATGGTCACTCACATGTTTGCCGGCTTCGACTTTTTAAAAAATTTTTTTTTACTGCTGTCATTTATCTTTTGTTATTGTCATCTTCTAAATTAATGTAATTAAAAATGGAAAATGAAAATCTGGCTTTTCACACTTCATGGTGTGAAGGCTATTTTTCATTTATGTCATCTGCCAGTAGCTGAGCCTTACACAACGAAAAGATGTTTAAGAGCGCTGAGAGCCAAAGCACAAATCTTCCCCTCACACAGCAGCTTACCTAATTCACATAGACACAGAATTCGCTGTTCAACTGCAGATACACATTTAAATGTAACACATTGCACCACTAACCCTACTGATTATTGAAAATCTTCCAAGGGCCGACAGAGGGGGAAATAAAACAAGTCTACCACCTCTGATTTCAGCCTCTCTACACACAGTAATACTAGTGTTGAAGTGCGTTGCCATTTTCGTGGCCAGCCATGAAGCTGTGTGGTTTGTGTGCTCTAACATCACACAGCCTGATTCCGCACAGCGGGTGCGGACACAGTGGAACCAATGCACCGCTTTGAGCTCAGTGCAAATCAGGATATTATCAGCACTGTACACACAAAAAAAAGGACAGACAGAGCCATTATACTCAAGAATGTGCAGGTACACACACACATCCCTCACTGGCACACTGAATAGGCCTCATTCAGACTTACCAACATGCTTGGCAGCCTCAGCCACGGCTGAATCTTCTTAGTCCTGCTGATGGGCTGAGATGAGCTAAAGTGGTAAGCCTGTCTCCATTTACACTGAGGAGTCAACCAGTCTGTCATACAAGTGGTCAACATATGCTATGGGACACAGCTGCCCCTCTCTTGTCTTTTTGTCCATTTGGGTTGCAAACCTCAGTGGGACGGCCAATTTAGGCCATTAAGAGGGCGTGTGTGTTTGTGTGTGATTAGAAGAAGAAGGAGTAGTGAGTCTGCCGACACTGGGGTTTTTTCTCCCTCTCTTGACCACTCATAATTATATACACAGAGAGAGTGGACTTTTTGGACTCAGTCCAGATGCAGGGCTCTTTGCTAGGCAAGTGTAATCAAAGGCTGTTTTATTCATTGGCTTTACATGACGTCAAATCCCCATCAAGTATCACCACTCCTGGAGCCATTACCAATGTTTGGAAATGACACTTCCAACAGAAACGTATTAGGGGTTGGCAGAAAATGCAGCGTTTTCTATCCCACTTTCTAATTTCTTGTGTCATGATTAAAAAAATTTGAGAAAATATCCACACAAAATACAAAAATGACCCTTTATTTATTTTATTTTTTACACTGAACACAAAATAAGAGATGCCGGAGAGCATTTTTGTGTTGACGGCTTCATATGCAATTTGTTCAAGATATTACTTATTCCACTTGGAGGACTTCAGACTTTTTTGCCAAGCTCTACGTGGTCCTTTGTGATTTATCAACAGTAGAATATGATACAGCATCCTCACTGATACTTATACTTGCTTTGGGGAGATAAAGAATCTGCCTAATCACGCACTAACATTATTTACATGTTGTTTACACTTAGTTAAATAAGAAGCTGATAAATTTCCCCAGGGTCGTACCAATGACCTGGCCTCTTTTGAGTGTTTTCTCTTCCTTTAATTATGTTCTAGCCCTTTGAGTCATTTAAATAATAAACTGGATGATTATTAAATTATTACAACCAGATTATGCAAGTTGTGAACATTCTATATCCTAATTTGCAGGAAAAGAAAAGGAGGCACTTGACTGCAGTGAACTCCTAAATTTTTGCATTAATTCCAATCCTTTGAAGTACACATTCAAGAGACATTTTAAAATGAACACCAGTCTTCTGAGATCTCCACGTACAGTGATCTCTAGTTATCTCTATCACAGGCGGCTCTTCTGACAGGATCATAACTTTCACAAGTTGAGGTTGAAGGAGATTGGCCAGATTAGTTTAAGCTGAAAGGCCACTCTTTAGAACTATGGTCTTTTAATGGCAAAAGTTGACTGTTATCTAGTGGTTATATCCAGCAATGCTCATGGATTGTTAACATGGACCAGGAAATCTAAAGAATATGTTTTTTTTGTTGTATCCACCCACAAAGAAGTGAAGTTCTTATGTAAACTAGAGGCGGCAGCTGGTACTAGCATAGTGTTGCTAAGGAAGTGTTCACTGACTAGATACAGGTTGTTTTTTTTTCCACACTGAAAGATTATTACACAAGGTAATCAATTATTTTATTGTCTCTGAAGTTAAAAAACAAATATATGCTTAATAATGTCATCTTAATTTGTCATATTTATTCAAATACTGCACAAATGACAGCTGGAGAGATCATTGGGTGCAACAAAACAGCTGTTATTGTCAGATGCAAAATTAGCTAATGCTTTCTGGTTCTTTTTCTTTGATCTGAATCTTGGGATTCATAGAAAAAGCAAGAGGGAGATCCATGGAGCAGCTGCCAGGTTTCCTGAATTTATCTTTTGAATTAAACCTCTATACCACATGTAAAGGATTCCCGATAATAAATGGATCCTATGAACATTGTCCAGCAGAGTCAACAGCAGCTGTTGAGTGCAGGCATGCTGGGAATGTGACAACATGTTAAACACAAGTGGCAGTTGGGCTGTCTTCAGACACCCCCACCACAGAGGGGCTCCTCAGGACACACACACCCTGTCATACATGCACAGGTCTGTCTCTGACCACATAGGTTAGCAAGACTCTGCTGCTGTGCATGTGAATACAGTTCATAAAGAGACCTTTCAAGTTCACAAGTCAGTCTGTTCTCCTAAATTCATTCAGAGTGGAGTTCAGAGACAAGTAGATTATTTAATATTGCAGTTTTAAACATGACACTGTTATTGGTTTTCTGACTGACCCGATTTCTGTGTGAAACGTTATAGATTCTGGTTCATGTAATAGGATGGTTGTTCCTTTTTAATAAAAATGAATAGATACTGAAGGATACTGTGCAGACTAATAAAACAAATTTACGTCACAGCAGATTCCTCAAACTATCTTAGATTCTCTTGTTAGGTTGCAGATCCCACTTTTGTAACAGACTTATGAAATCAAACTGAATGATTACATACCCTGTTTTTGCGAAGACGAAAGCAGTCCATGATCCTGTTCCATATCCTGAATATTGAGGCATGTAATGAAAACTCCAGCGGCACTCAGTATGTCTGCAGAGCTGGCTGAGCCAGCATACAGTATCCTACCACATCCTGTGTTTCCACACACACACACACACACACGCACACACACACATACACTGCTGTTCCCTTGACTGAGGGGAAAAGCAGTTGAAATCAGTCTTTGAAAGAAATGGTTATGCTAATTAAGTTTTACTGGATTAGTAGGAAAAAAAGTCTCCCTTGTATGCGTCTGGAAACTTTGCCCTCATATTAGGAAAGAGAAAAAAAAATGTGTGTGTGTGTGTCTGTAGGTCTATGTCCATGTGTTTAAGTGGGTGTTACTTAGCAGGACAGTGGGCAGCTGTCGCTGTCCAAAAAACACTTGTGTGGCTGTTGCCTTAGCAACAACACTGAAGACTTTAAAAGATATTAAAGTGCAAAATACGCTCTTACTGCAATCTCAACACAGTCAAACTCACAAACACACACTGTGCACATATACATTCCCTAATTGAGAGGTGGACAGCAGTTCATGTGGACATCTGGACTTTAACTGTCACAGAAAATAAAAGGTTAATGCTCACTGTCTGTTCCACATGGATGAGTCAGATGGGGAAAAAAAGAGCCAGCAAGCAAAGATGGAGAGAAAACCAACTAGGACCCAGTGACCCAGGAACACCGCAAAACAACAAACATCAAAAGGTCGCCGAGAGGCAGGGCACATATGTGTGTATATATGTGCGTGATATTGCTTACCTCTACTATCTCTGTGCAGGCATGAGACACAAGCTGCTGCTTGTGGGGATCTATGACAGCCACCTGGACCACAGCATTGGGCTTCCTGTCTCTGCCTGAGGCCACCAGATCATTACAGGCTACACAGAGGAAGAGATGGAGGAAGGGAGAGCCGAGAGGTAGAAGAGAGAATGGAGAAAAGACGGGAAATGAGAGGAGAGAAGGGAGGAAGAAGAGGGTGAAAGATGAGAGGGGAAATAATCCTTCAGGACACTTACGTAAATGACACAAATCACATGACTCTGGGTCACAAACAGAGGGCATGAAAATAGTATCAAGGTAAATAAACAGTATGAACAAAAAAGAAAAATGCCCTACATACTGTAGTTTATTATCATTTCCTGTCAGACAAGGATCTGCATCACCAGGAGTTAAATTTACTGTGTGCACTGAGGCTTCAACTCCAAATCACAAAGGTTTAAAGAAATAAATAAAAAATGTGTACACTCCGATATGGAATTTTGCTGCCTAAGCAGTTGATTAAGATGGCAGTCAAGCAACTAGAGCTCCTCATGGCAGTGCGATATCCGTTTTTCCAGCGCTTTCATTTCTCACATCAAAAGCAATGTGTCACTCATATTCCAAGGAGAGCCAGCCCCAGTCCTCATCACGACCATAATCACTTAATCATGACCTAAAAGCAGACTTCGCTGATGTCACAACTGCTATGCTTAAGCCTGTGAGTACAAGAGGGCTCAAAATTGTGTATTTAAGGAGGGAATAGCACACACCAATATGATGGTGCACAACACATTAACTTAAGCTGCGTCTCCAGCATGTGTTTCACAGCTGCACTGTGAACAAGAGTTCTTCTTTGGTATATAATCACTTTCAGTTTGCGACATTAATTTTTTTAAAACTACCAAAAGTCAGGAAAGCCACAATCTTATTCTTAATGTAAGAAATATGAACATTTGACTGAAAATACAAACTGCTCTATAAGCATGTAATAAATAGCCAAAATAGCCAGGTGATGTCACTTAACTTGCAAGCGGCTTTACTTCCTGTGACATCCATGTTTTATTTGTGAACACGTTTTTTTTTTTGTTTGACACCTTATTATGTTTATGCATCACCATTTTAAGAATAAAAGAAACATGAGCAGCTCTTGTAGCAAAAAATCAATACTAATCTAGATAAAAAACGAGTATCTAGTTAGATAGTCATTTACAACAATATAAATGCTAACGGTGCTTTTTTCATATCCTTCAGTGGACACAAGCTTATAGTGAAAACACACGCACAACTCGAACCTCGCCGACGGTGACGACTTGCAGTGCATTTTAAGATCATTCTTTGACACTGTGCAACAAGGAAGTGAACTAGTGCAACTTAGAAATAAGCCCCAAGTTTATGGTAATTGTTTTTCTTCCATCAGGAGAGAACAAGAATCTGTCTGTGTACACTTCTATCCTCTATGTGTGAGAGAGCCTGCCTCACTGTCATCTTGGTAGGGACAATTAAAACTGTGCAGATATCTATCTACCTGTCTGTTCAGCAAACAGCTTGTCACTCCAGCTTTTGGTTCATTTTTCAAAAGAAACCTCGAGACCTGAGACATGACAGTCCCAAATAAATGATGAGGACACAATCCTCAATCCAACACAAAACAGACGTGTCAATTAAAAGGTAAAAGTACAGCAAAGAAAGGAACGCTGTGTACATTATGGTGGTAGTCCAACATTTGCAGGTATAATGAGTTCTGGTTCGACCACAAACTTGCATAAACTCTGCAATAACAGATGTGCTGAACTGCAACAAATCAGCCTGCAGAAGAGGCCTAAATGACAATAAAAATCAGTACATCGAGTCACATTGTAAAGGAAGAGCTGCCATTCACCAAGACTCACATTTACTTATTCAAAGAGAAAAATAAAGAGATAACAAAATATCAGACATTCAGAAATGACACAGTGTACACCAAATGTGTACACCAAACAGACTTAAGTCAACATGCAACTGACATAATAAATTCATTCTATCTTTATATCATCGCTAAAAAATGTAATGCCGTCTAAAGTGGCATTCTATTTTGTCCTGGTGGTCCTATTTTTTTTTTACAACTTTAAAAAGTTAATCTGAATATTTCATACTTCCTAATTTGTCCTTTTTCCCATTGTGGTATAGAAAATATGATTGAGTACTGATTATTTTCATTGTATCGGGTTTGAAATTCTTGAATCATGACAACCCTTTAGGATATTACAGCCTTTAGCCAAAATCAAGTTTTAAGTAAGGAACACATTAAGGGGACACTTGAAGAAACTTCGGGACACATGAATTGGAGAAGTCTGGATCAATTCAGCAACTTTTTCATTGAAAAATGACTGTTCCTGAGCTACAGCCACCTCCAGCAAAGTCTCTTGTGACTCTTGCATTGATGAGACCTCAATATAATCTCTTTTGTACGGTCCGATTTTTATGTCTGTACTAAAGTTAAACTGAAATTAAACAACAAAGTACCATCTTTACTCAAATCTTTCAGTACGTCTGCTTCACACGAAAGACCAAAACCAACATTCAGTCTGCTACACATATGGCTCTGAATGTATGCATTAAACAGCATTTACATACATTGCAGTGGCACCGTTTTGCTTAGAAACTTCCTGTGATGCATCCAAAAGCTGCATCTTATCTGTCCATCTCAATACTAGCATGTAAACAGGCACTGAAACCATCACTAAAATGTCAACCTTGCTATTCTTTTTTCAAGTGGTTTATGTCACTCTTTCATGTGTTAAGTGAGATGTGGAAAACGATTAGTGCTCTTTTTCAGTAAGCAACTGATCATTGCACACTCTGCCCTTCATTTGATACTTACACTGCACAGTATACGGTTCATTTCATAAAAACAACTTCATACATGGATGGCAAATGATGCATTTTCAAACAGCACAGGAAAGCTGATGGTGCTGTCGGACCTTAGTTTTGGCTATTTTAAGAACTTTTATACAAACAAAGGCAGCGTTTAATGAGTATTTTAGAAGTGAGGAGTCAGGCAATCACAATCACCTTGAATCAGAGAAGGAGAAAATGTCTACTATGAAAAATCATGGTCTTCAATTAAATTTTATAAGCTGCTTTAAGGTGTCTATTCTGAACAAGACCATATACGTGTCCAAGGACTAAGCATAGCGCATAACTGATATTTACCATACGAACTAAGTTAAGCATTGAGAATAAAACAAAACTTAAAGCCTACAAATCAAACACTATTCAATATGTACCTTTTGCCTCAACCCTTTAACACCTTAGGCCCCCTGTGAACAAATGTATCTTCAAACAAAAGCAGTGTTGAAAACAGCCTCCTAAAAGCTGATGAGTTTTTCTAAAAAGCCTGACAGAATTATCAATGTTGACATGAGTCATTATTTTAAAGCCTCTGAAGCTCATAAAAAACAAAATCTAAAAACGATTTCACGAGGACGTGTGGATGTGTGGACGTATGGGACGTGAAAGTGTGTGTGGTAATGATTGGGCCTGGATCTGGGACTTGCTGTCGCCTGGCCTGCCTGTGCTTCTCCCGATGGGGGGGCGGCGTTGCCTCTCCCCGCTGCTCGCAACTTCACCCACCTGTGGGCACGTCTTGACTCCCAGGGCACTTGGCCAGGGGCGCTGGGGCAGGCGCTGACCCACTGCGTGGCTGTCTGGGGCGCTTGGCCCTCCCGGGTATTGGGTGGGGCCTCTGCCGGGGGGTTTGGGGGCGCTCGGGCTCCTGGGGCCCGGGTCCGGTGCACGGCCCATGTCTGGGCGGCTGGGGCCTGGCGGGGTCGGTGGGCTGTTGCCCCTGGCTCCCGGAGGGCCTCTGCCCTATGCTTATGGGGGCTCTGTCCGGGGGCTTCCTCTGCAGTCTTCTGGGTGGATGCGTGGTTGTCCCTGCGGTCGGCTTCCTGGGTTCTGTGCTCTGTGGGGGCTGCTGGTGGCCTGGGTCATGTGGCCCTCTCTGCCTGCTTGTGATTGCTGGGGGGGGGGCTGTGGATTGTGGCCGTGCACACTTATACACTCATAACTAAGCACGGTTATCATATAGGTCCTGTGCCATGGGTGTTGCATGTTCTCACTCACACACACACACACACACACACACACACATTCATTAGTCCACTAGCATGCACGCTAAGCAGTTGATGTATTATCATGTCATCTCAGGTCATCTATATCCACAGTTGTGTTGTATGTGATTGCTGCTACTTGTGCTTGTTTTTGTTTGTTTGTGTGTTTGTTTGTTCTCTGCTTATAATATAATAATATAATAATATTATAATAACTTTCAGGTGCTCCTGGTGGCGCTAAGGCTGGATTCCTCTCAGAGGCAATGGATTGTTGTCTGTTTTGTTTTTTACAGGTGTAGCAGCTGGTTGTCTGGTTTTTGTTTCTATTTTTGTTCTGTTTCCTCTTCTTTCCTCTTCTTCTTTCCTTGTCCCCCGGTCCGGTTCAGTTCTATTACACGTTATATATTGTAAACAAAAATAAATAAATGGGCATCAAGGGGAGCTTTACATTTATAAAACTTCCCTTGGCAAAGCAAATCTGTTTGGCATAAAAGGTATTCAGACTACAAGTCTGCTGCCATAATGCTGAACAGGACAAGGGGAAAAAAAAAACATTTCACGATTTCACAGCTTAAGCCTCCAGCAGTCATTGCTGTCCTATTATCGTAATAGTCAAATAGTCACAGAAAGCATTTTATAAATATATACATACACATATATAACTATATACACACACATATATATATATATATTAAAATGTATGAGACAGACTTTGGTCAAAATATCCCTTGGCCTAAGTCTTTTTTAAGTGTGGGAAGTGAGCAATTTCACACTCCACCACGTTGTCTGCCCACTCTTCTCGAGGTCATGAACAACAGTGTCTCCCTACAATGGCAACTGGTGAGCGAAGCGAGAGAGAAAGAAGGTTTACCAAACAGAACAGAACCGTCTTTGACAGATTGAATCAGAACCTGAACAAGAAGGAGTTCCCAGAAAACTTTGACCATCAAGGCTCTAACAGGACCTTGTTGAACAATTAGTTTTTGTACGTTCATACACTAACTGAGAACACACTGTTATTTTGGCTGCCACTGCATGGGGCGTGTTTCAGTACATTACGCGTTATGAAAACATAGAGCTGTGCTGTGCAATTCAATTCAATAAACGCAAATATGAAGAAGCTATTCCTTAGTTATCAGTACCACCAAGCAAAGTTTACTCATCAAAAAGAACCAAACAGATGTATGCAGCTTACCTCATATTTCTGACATTTATAAATGCATTGAAACACTTTGTACATAGTTAAGTGATCAAATAATTGTACTTTTAGGCCTCCATCTTTATCAAAAACATGCTAATAAACTGTACGTGCAATGTTAACATATACAGCAGAAACTGACCAGAAGGCAAAAGTAATATCGCGTATAATTGTTGCAATGGCCTCGTAATACACCTTATGGACATATCTGCGGGTTGTCTCAATTACAGAACGTAACTGTTCAACTTGGAAATATTATTACAATAAAGAATGTCGTAATAACCATGTTAATCATTCAGAAAGTCACAGTAATGACTCCCCGGAAGTTTGAACAGCAGCTTAGAGTTAACTCCTAAACAGCAAAGAACTCATAAATTTTTTTTTAAAAAAGCCAAATTATTTCCCAAATTGTTTTCCTTGTCCAAAGTGTGGCCACGGAGAGCTGGAACTGATTCCTTTGTGAGGCAAAATTTCTTCGTGAGTAGTGTTGAACTGGCTCAAACTGGTAAAACAGCCCGATATAAAGTGGTTGCTGCACACACGCACCGTCTTTTGCCAACTCTTCCCGGAACATTGTCATCACATATAAAGCTTATCTGTCGGACTCTTGTATTCTCTGAAGCTGGGGGTTGATGTAAGATGCAGGCAATTCAGTCTAGTTGACTACAAAAGTTTTCCATGCAAAGCTGGCTGCATTATTCTTGCAGGTTGGATGCGACTGGGTGGAGGTCAAGGTTGCCACTGAACATTCAAACAGAATAGTGAATGCAATGTTTTCAGGCCTACAGGGCACAAAACAAAGTGCCAAGATTGTATTTTATGGGAGTTTTGTTAAGTTGTTAGTAACTTAAGTCAAACCCAATTTGTCTTCTAAAGAACAGAAAACTAGATTTTTTCAAAATACGTCCACTTTATTACATATGTTATTGATCAAGAAGCTGTGCCCTGCAGATAACATTAAAAAATACAGCAAACAGAAAGCAGATATCCAGATACACCCAGATGTAGTACAGATTTGTTTGGGCAAAGTGCTAAATTCCTCATTCACTTTGAACAATGAACAAAACCCTAACTCTGAACAAAATAAACAAAATAAAATTACCTGAGATTCACTAAATGCTATATAGAGGTTTTTAAAAATAGCCAAATGTACCAAAGGTCAGACTCTGAAACATCTGCTCATCATCTACTACATTCAAACCATGTGACATCAATTTGAAAACTGCCTTTTGATTAGACTAAATTACATTTGCCAATTCCTTTGGTTTGTCTCATCGTGAGAGTCACGAGGATTCAAAAGTTCAACATCTCATTCTGTGATGTTTAACTGAAAAGTGTTTTACGACTAACATTTTTGAGCTGAAACACTTTATATATGAATATTTCCTGAGGAACGGTAGCAGTCGGTCAGTAGGGTTCCCACTTCAGCAGGGAGCAAAGCGTGAATCTGAAACTTGGTCAAAATAAACAGCAAGCACCCATTACATGGCAAAGCCAAGACAGGCATTTCTGTGCTGTTGCAGCTTTTTCCAACAGCATACAAGTTAACCTGACACTCATTTAGATACTGTACATTAATATATAATATGGGTTCATGTTTTTTTTAAATGGGCAGTTTTCAAAAATAGATTTGTTCTTCTTCATTATTAACCCATAAAATGAACAGACATGATGTTATAAATAAATCCTTGAATGAGCTGCTGCAAATCTAGTAAATCTTAGGAATTAACAGGTATATGAATGAAGAAGTTTAAGAGGCTAAAAATTGTTTTAAAAATGGAAAAAACATCTACTTCTAAAATACAAAGGGTACATGTGGGTTTGCTCTGTAATAGCTTGTGTAAACAGATTGATGAGCAGAATATCAGATGCATGGTGAAGGAAAGCACATTCACGACTCCCTCGCAGCTCAACTTGCTATCAGAGATATAATCACTCATGTTTACCTGTCACAAGCAAAACTTCGGAGGATTCATCACCCTGGTGAGGCTCAAAAACAAAAAGGAACGTTTCCGTGTGCAAAAACACACCAAAATTAACCAGAGGGACTCTTGAGGAAAGTTCCCACAGACTGATGTAACAAAAATACACTTTCATCAAAATGATAGAAAGAAGACAGAGAAAAAGAAAAAAAAAGCACAATCCCAAACACAACACCACAGAGGTTTAAATACACCAGCTCTGTTGTGGCTTGGGCATGTCCTGCACAGAATTGCTGGTGACACTTCATTTGAACTTCACAATTCAGATGCTAGATCTTGAAAATAAAACAAATGCAAATCACCTGGTTTAAATAAGATGTTTCCCCTAAAGTTATTTATAAATCCTTTTCATTCACTGGTCCCACCTTATCTTTTAAAAAAAGACCTTGTTAACCTTTAAGGCCTAGAGCCTTAAGATGTTAAACTTTTAATATGAAAGCAGAAATCCGCCCCTGTGAGGTTGTGAAGATTATTTTATAAAAATAATAGAAATAATCAAAGAACAAAAAATTTGTAACATGTCTTACAGGAAGTTTTAAGCCTTTTCAAGCCTGCCTCAAATTATAGTGTTTTAACTGATCTTAAAATGGATTTACTTATGTTACCTCTTCATTCCATTCAGTGCTCAACTATGTCAAAGCCAAAACACTTCTGGGAGTGTTCTGCTAATATAAAAGCATCTAAGTGTTATATATATTTCATTTACTAACGATAAGTTATCAGAGCTAGTACTTAAAGCCTGATTGGCAGCAATAGTGGCCTATTTTGAGTTGTCTTACAAGCTTGGCACATGTTCCCCTGGAAGTTTCTCCCAGGGTTCAGGTTCAGTCTCATACCATCACTCCAGGACTTCCAGAATTTTTCTGGAGCCACTCCTGAGCTTTCTTAGTGGTATGCCTGGTATTATTGTTTTTCTGTAATCCATACCTTCTCAAACCTGGGGAACATCCTTAACACTCGGGACCATTTCTTTTTCTGCCAGGAATGTTCTGTATTGCTCTGTATCCATCTTACTCGTCATTCTGACAACTGTAGAGTATGAAGGTGCCACAATCAAGTCTAAAACTAGAGATTGTAGTCATCATGTGAGGCTGATTACTTGGTTTCTTCCATACTAGCCTTATGTAATCATGGCTATATAGCTCAATCATGCATTGAATGAGTTCCCAGGAGTTTGAGGTGGCTCTTTCAATGAAGAGCGAAATCAGCCTGGTCAATCTACCATAAAGACAGGATTAGTTTAATACTGCACTGTCTTCGCAAAGGGACTCATTCGTAACGTCCATTTTCTTGCTGGTTACCTGTATGATCAAGGGAATTTGTCCCCGATTGCTCAGTTTGGCTTAACAACTAGATTTAGGAAGTCTTGGTTGATCCAAACATCTTCCATTTTATAATAATGAAGACGACTGTGATTTTGGGCTCTTTCAGTGTAGCAGAAATGATTCATATCCTTCCATAGGCATGTGCATCAAAACAATCCTGTCGCAGAGGTCTGTAAACAATTCTCTTGACCTCACATTATGGTTTTCAAAAAAATCTGACATACAGTTTATCATCTTCTGTGTGCTTCATTAATCCTATCAGTTGATTTGATTTATTTACGAGTTAACTCCAGTCTCAGGGGCGAGCAGAAGGCCCCTGAGTTAAATTCCTCCTGTCAAATCAAAACAGAAGGGGGTCTGAGTACTCATTTAAATGGGATATTTCTGTCCCTCCATCAATTTGTTTTTGCTTTGTTATTGCGGAGTACCACGTGAAAATAGATCAATCAAAATGGATCTAATGACTCAGAATGTGACAAAATTAGAAAATGTGAAAAAGTCTGAACACTTTTAGTCAGTACTGTGCGTAATGTGGAGATGTTCAGAGCAGGTTTTTGATAATTCATTCAATTACACTTAAGTGGAATATTACTTATGCTGTGTAAAAGTTTTGATTTGAAGGGGTTTATTTCTATTTATGTGATCAGTGAGCTCTAGCTCTGGTCCCAAAGCCAATCATATATTCAAGAATCCTCTTCCCAATGCTCTTTTCAGCAACTTGATAGTTATCTTAAGATCTGATTACTACTACAATATTTTCTCTAAATTTCTTTCCTTAAGGAAAAGGGAGACCAGCAGTGCTGAGTCTTTTTGAGGAGAGATGAAACAAAGCCTGCTGCCTGGCTATATCTAAATAACTGACAGCTGAATAACAGATCTTGATCTTAAAGTTCCCCAAGACATTAATCTCTCTATGTGCCAAAAGAAAAAACCCATTTGAGTTTAAGGCAATTCAAACTTGGAATTCTGAAATACAAGTGAGAATGGAGTGTCAGATTTTTTTAATGTCAGCTGAAAATCATCTGGGTTTTGTTCCAAAACCCACAAAGATAGCATTTAGCATATATAGTGATTTTGCTGCATATTTCTTGTTCTGTTCGTTCACATCTGCAAATAATCTGATGGCTGAAAATTGTTTTATTCAACTGCACTTCTAAATCTGACTGCCAATACATGACTGGAATATGCCCCATAAAGACAGAGAGAATTTTCCTTAAAATGGTCAATTAAATGAAAAAACTAATAAATAATTTCAATTCAACAATAAAATAAGCTGTTCAGTTTTAAGTACAGATTTAGCCATAGTCTAACTTTGATAATTACATTAGCTTAAGACACAGACAATGAATAAAACAGATTAAAAAGTTAAATAGAAAACAATCAAAGACAAAAGACTGTGGAAATGATATCTTATCCCTTGTTGGTGGAAAAACAGCCATTCCGTGGCTCGAAAAACAAACTTAAATCATTTGAAATATTAAACAGATTACATTATACTCTATGTTACACATTCCAACACAGTCGAGAAATGTGCAGATGCAGTTTACACATGTCATGGGACAAAATCAAAGAACTATGAACAAACATCATTTTCAGTGGGGTATGACTTTTACCAGCACATAAAAATTATTCTTCTGCCACTGTTTGTGGAAACAAAAGAACAAAACGGTTAAGACCTGGATTTGCACAAAATAACATCTCTGAGAATAAATTACTGAAGCGTTGAATATATTACATTATAAAATGCAGCTTTCATATTATGAAATAACAAGACTGAATGTAATGAAACTTGGGCACCAGTGGACCAGTAGTGTGTGACGACCAGAATAACATAATCATTTCAAACTAATTTAAAATCACTTAAAATTGTGAGAAATATTTTTTTCTGTTAGAAATATTGACTGTGGTCTTAGCTGTATATTTCATCGTGGATCCGAATGGGCTTCATTATGTGTATGCATGATGTACAACAGCTAGTACTAAAAAGTTGAAAAGCTGCGTAAAATGTAAATAAAAACAGAATGCAATGATTTGCAGATCTCATAAACCTCCATTTCATTCATAATAGAACCTAGAAAACATATCAAATGTTCAAAGTGAGGCATTTTGCAATTCTATGAAAAATATTAGCTCATTTTGAGTTTGATGGCCACAACATGTCCACTTTTCCTCCACTTTTAAAAACAGTTTGTAAACAAGTGAAACTAAAGAAACCAGTTGCTGGACCTTTGGGAAAGGGAATTTGTCCCTGTCTTGAATCTGATATAAGATTCTAGCTGCTCAGCAGTCCTGGATCTTCTTTGTTGTATTTAATGTGTCATGATGCTCCAAATGTTTTCGATTGGTGAAATGTCTGGACTATAGGCAAGCCAGTCTAACTCAAAGATTCCTCTACTTTGAAGCCATGATGTTGTCACTGATGCAGTATAAAGTTTAGCATTGTCTTGCTGAGATATGGAAGGCATCTCCTGAAAAACACGCCATCTGGATCGGAGTATATGTTGCTCTAAAAGATGTATGTAACTTTCAGTATTAATGAAGCCTTCCAAGATGTTCAAGTTGCAAGTTCCATCGGCACAAATGCACCCCCATACCATCAGAGATGCAGGTTTTTGAGTGCCGATAACAAGCTGGACAGTCCCTCTCCTCTTTAGCCCAGAGGACACAGCCTTGAATTCAAAAAGGAATTCTACATTTTGATTCATCTGACCACAGAATACTTCTCCACTTTGACTCAGTCTATTTTAAATGAGCTTTGGTTCAGAGAAGACAGCGGTGTTTCTGGATCATGTTCACATGTGGCGTCTTCTTTGCATGACTGAGCTTGAACCTGCATTTGTGGATGGCACAGTGAACTTTGTTCACAGACAATGATTTCTGGTTGTGTTCTTGAGCCCACGCAGTGATTTCCAGGACAGACCCATGTCTGTTTTTAATGCACTGCTGCCTGAGGGCCCGGAAATAATGAGCATCTAATATGGATTTTCAGCCGTGTCCCTTGAGCACAGATTCTCTAAATCTACTTCTAAGAGACTCTGCCTCTCTAAGGTGCTCTTTTTTTATACCCAATCATGTCACTGACCTTAATCCAATAAACCTAATTAGTTGCATCAGGTTCCTCTAGCTGTTTCTTGTTAGTACCACTTAGTTTTCTTTCATGAAGTAATAAGATGTCTCACAGCAGAAAATATTAGTATGAGATTCACAAATCATTGGATTCTAGGCTTATTTACATTTTAAAAAGTTTACTAACTTTCTTTGTACTTGGAGTTTTGGTCAATGTTAACTGATTTGTATTAAATTCCTTCTTTCAAATATTAGTTATGTTTTGTGCTTTTGTATATTGTGGATATTTTCGATTGTTTTTTTGTGTTATTTGTGTTGATATGTGTTTATATGAATTTAAAAATAAGGGATGTAGCAAAGCCGTTTCCACATGTCAAGAAAGCAATGGACATAATATCTCATAGCACAGAAGAACTCAAGCATGTATCATCTCCTATGAGGTATTCCACTTCCATATTCTCCCCATCTCTTTTCAAGATGTGCCAGCTCTTTTGAAAGTGTCAAATTTCCTTATGCAGGAGGAAAGCTTTGGAAATTTGCATGCAGAAAAAAACAAATAGAGAAAAAAAAATTAAATATATGTCTATAAAAATATTTCCATACCCTATATACAAATGCATACAACATCATGCATTAACTGTGGTTTGGTCTTCACTTTCTGAAAGGCTTGTTGCATGTACAACCTGTAGATGGCTTGTCATGCACACTTTAAAACGTGTGCATGACAAGCCAGGTGGATAACAAGTAACCACGCCCAGTTTGATGACTGAAAAGCAAAGAGGTGCCCAACCATGCATCATCGGACTGGCTCACTGACAGCGAACTGATGCTTGGACTGACCCTGCAGGTCAGCACTATTATGACCGTGGACGGGGGTGACAGGAAAGGGAAACAGAGAGTGTGACAGAGAGAGAGAACAGGAGAATCCCTTGGAGATACATTTAGAGTTTAGAGGAAGGAAGAGTGAAAGGGGAGATAATGGCGGGAGGGGGCGGGGGGGTGGCTCATTAAAATGTCAGAGATTCAAATAATGGATTAAATAGCAGGAAAAAGAGTGAGCAAATCTGGAGCACCTTCAGTAAATTATATTTGCAGACTTTTGGCCATTTATTGTTGAATTGCCTGCCTTAGCTTTGGTAAAAATTAATTCAACAATGACGTGACTTGCAGTTTTAGTCAAGTGACTCAACTGCAGTATACTGGGACTAATTCCTAAATTACCATAACAATTGAGCAATTGGAGTAATAATGTTTGCCCATCCTTGGAGGCTTCAATTACGATGCTGTGTTTATTCTGTGTGATTGGAATACATTTAGGTCTTTCAAGATGAATTTACTGGAGATGAGTTTTAATGTAGTAGGCCTCTGTGACCCCACAATGAATCTGAATTCCATTTAATCTGGAGGGGAGCCCTGGGAGTTGCCATATGAGACAAATATATGCTCATCTCCAGAGGACGGCTTTTTCATCATGATAATTATTTTGACGCTTCAATTAATTTGACAACATTATTTGTATGTGCCACTGCTTTGCACACCTGTTTGCCAGTGGGAAAAACAGAGGGAGAGTAAGGGCTGCCGTGCAGTGATGTCCTTCACCTGCCGCACAGTGCAGCTCATCACTCAAATAAAAAAGATGGAATACTGATCCAAAAAAACGCTTCATGTCTGCAGTTTCTTATTTGATTTGTGAAGGGATTATTCATGATTAAAATTTGCCAAGCTGGCAGTCAAAGTACATGTGAACTTTAGGATATTTTGTCCAGAAAATATAATTTAGAATGAAAATTTTAGTTTGAATAACTATGTGAATGTATTTTTTGTTCCAAGGCTTTGCCTTGAATCACTTGAACTCAAATACCATTGTTGAGGAGTATAATGAATTATAATGAGAGAAGAAAAAGCCAAGCTCATTTGTTGGAAAAGAACAAAGGCATTGCTGAAATGAAAAGCTTTTGTTTTTTTGTGCAGTTAATCATGGCTCAGGACTGATGTGAATATGTCACAAACGCCACTTACACCAAAACTCAGAGAAAAGAAGTAGAAAGAAAAGGTCAAACAAGTGTATTCAAAATAATATGTTTCTGTAAAAGTTATGGAATCCTTGGAATAGTTGTATAAATGTGCATAACTGCATATGTACCCAGATACCATTTTTGAGCTTTAATTTCATTTTCTATGCAAGTAACAGTGATGTATACTTGTGTAAATGTAACGTTTCTGTAAGGAAAGACTTGAGAGCTGTTCAGTATACAACCAACTGAGTTATTTGAGTCATACTGCTCCTCTAGCCAAGGTCTTTGTTAGTGTTTTCATTAGATAAGTGTTTGTTTAATCAAAATCTACTTTTCTTTGAGTACATGCCTGCTGAATTGGGCCCCTTCCGCTAAACAAGCATACATCTCAGACACACAAACCATATATTCTATTAAATATATTTCTATCAAATATTTCATAATTTAATTTCACCACAAATATAAAGTTTTCTTTTTTGAGAAAAAAACGCCTCTGCCATGAGACTAGGCAGGAACTCAATGTGATCAACTAAAGGAGTGACCCTTTGATGATTGCAGTCATTAGCAAAGTTTTCTTCCAATCAAAAAACATGTTCCTCCGCAGCCATACTGTATAATTAAATGCTAATTGGTGGCTTTAGTGCCACTCCACCACACACACAAACTGATATGTGAAAACAGTTAAAGTATATTACACAAATATTTCCTCTCTGTCGAATATGGAACAGATGCAGCTCATTCACGCTTATGAACCAGAGTTTCAACAGCTACTAAAAAAGCAAGAGCACTATGTCCCTCCTCAAATCACTGACTGCCTTGGCTTCTCGATCACAGCAGAATACATGAACGTTGTCTTTTAATTAAAATCTATGAATCACAGAACAACCTTGCCCCACTATGTGTGTTTATGATGCTTAAAAGTTACTTCTAACTCAGATCAACCACCGCGGGTCAGTTGAAAATCAGGTTACGCTATTATGATGAGTTTAAAATACAAGCGCAAGGCCATTTGACTCAATCTACTTAATAAGATTTATGCTCCTTTTTCCAGATGGCACAAATCTACAAAGAATCTTGTCAGATAAATAAATAATAGATAATTGGGTCCACCTAAACATTGTCATTACATAAACGACTAACGGCACTTTAAAAACTGTCAACTTTATTGTGCTCAATACCATGGAGCAGGCTTTTGCTCTTTGGTTCCACCTAGAGTTGTGGGATGTAACATCACATCACTAAAAACTAAACCCCTTGCCAGTGTGCAGCCATACACATGAATGTTGTTATGTTGAAGAGGCCACAAAGAATTCATCAAGTAAAATGCGGAGCGGGGCTGGAAACCAAAGTCGTGAACTGTGATATCTCAGCTCCAGGGAAGTTCAACAAAAAACAATTCTATGTACTGCAAAATTAATCAGAGACAATTATCTGGAGTGTTGTTTCGGTTTTTTAATTTTAATTTTTTTTTTTACAGCATCTGAACCAATGGAACAGGAAATATTCTGCTGCTGGTTAAAGTGTTTTATTTTGTTGACCTGAAGCCTCCTCTCTCTATCTGAGAAACAGACTCAGCAGTGAACCCAGTTGAGTTAATGAAAACCTATACTTGCAAAAATTGTAAAATAATCCAGTAACAGTTATTTAACATGTAACACCTGTAGTCCATTTACGTGTCCATGTTAGTTTAGCATGACCTGACCTGACAACATGTTTTGGAAGTCGACTCAAACTTCATATCTCATGAGAGGTACTCTACAATCTTATATGAATATCCAAATCTGCACAATCTGACTGAAGCAGTGAAGATGATTAACCAAAGTATGAACTTTGTCTGGATGAACCGTCTTAACAGATTGAAGTAGTTAAACATACTGTTCATTTATATATATGTTCAAAAACTGCTACTGCTACACTCTAATACTTAACATTTTGTTGTACATGGACGATATTTTTACTTGAATCTTATTTGTATTTACAATCTTAAAGGTTGAAATTGTACATTTTGTTTATACTACTAGTTAATAGTAGGTGCTTTGTGCTTTTATGTCTATTTCACTCGGGTATTAATGCTGCTACTGTAAAGTAATTTCCCAGTTTGGGATGAATAAAGTACTTCTATTATATTCTATTCTATTTTATTCTATTCTATTCAAAGCCATTTATGTGATATCACATCTTTGAATAAGGACCCAAATTACATATCTGTTGTTCATGTTGCTTTTTCAATAGTTAGTATTATTTACCTTTCATCATTTTCCATTTTCTTTGCATTCGATTAGACTTTTGACTAATCAAAACATTTCACATCCTTACGGAGATTAAAAGTAAATATTTCAAAGTGAGACAATCAATAAACGTTAGAAATAAAACATACATCACATTTTGCCACGAGGCCGACAGATACAGTATAGGTTAGATGAATGTTCTAGACATTGGGCACTTAATCAACTGAACTGTCAGCAGTATTTTTTACCATGACTGATCACTTAATTTCAAGCACTTTTCGTATTCGAGCGCAAATTTTCAGTCTAATTTGAACAGAAAGAAGATAATCTAGAAACCAAAGAGGTATAAACATTTTATTTGTTGTGTCTGAATGCTCAATTTGTGTGACCATTGTAATACATGAACAGTTGTTTTTTAAATTTAGCTGCTATATTGAGAGCGATTTAATATGTCTATATGCAGTTTTTCCTCTACTCATAATGGACAATAACGATCAGTAAGAATAACCAGTTGTGGTTCTAATACTTAAGTGACCCTTATGAGGACTTGTCTTTGATGAAATGATCATATTTTCCTCTTACAGAAGCATCAAAGAAATAAGATCTATTCATATCCTTTGAATAACTGTATTCATTCATCCTATCATCTGTTGTGAACAGAATAGAAGAAGGGCCTCTGTTGCAGTTGTGTGAAAGGTGTAGTTTTTGATGTGATTGGTGTAGAATGTCAAAAGCGACAGGAATAATATTTAGATTTGGATGATCACTTTAGAAAACATAACCTGAACCGCAATGAATCATCTAGAAATAGAATTCCAACATCTTAGTTGCATGAAAAATGAATAGGGCTCTCTCAAAAAGTTCAAAAGGTACCCTGTCACTATTCTGCCTCAAGCTTTCAATGTGAGGTGCCTCTGTAGTTCTTTCTAAACATACCTGGAGTGCAAGAGTCAGAACTGAAAAAAGAATAAATATGTATGCAGATCTGCCAATAATTCTGACCGACTTTTGCAGGCATGTAACCTTGACTTTGTGTTATATTTGTGTAATATTAATATTGTGAGTTATTTCTAAGCATGAAGGCTGATAGCCCATTGCTGTTTCTGGCCCAGACTGATTTGACAGAACTGAAAGTGTAACACTGCCAACAGGCTTGTCTGTGTTTCATCCGATATTTCATGTGATATATAAGAAAGCGGGATGACCCGATTTTCAGTTAAAAGAACTTACCGAGGCTGAACTCCACCTGATGCAGATTTGGTGTAAGAATCACACCTGTAAAACAGAGAAAACAAGAAAGAGAGTGGAGTTGAAGTCTAGAACTTGAACTGTTGAAGTCATGATTATCAGTTATTTAGATTTTGTCAGACAAGAGTGAAAATTTTATTTTTTTCCCCAGAACCACTTGACATGAAATATGAAAATAATTGTTTTTTTTTATTCCATCTTCAAATTATTAACAAAACTGAATATGTTTATAAATGACTTGCTGGATGAATTGACATGCCTGTTCCTTCTTCCTGTTTTCCTCTTTCGAGCGGCCTGTCGTTTTACTGCTGTCCTTCCTCCCTGTGATCTGTATGTGTGCGAGTATGTGTGTAAATCAAGGCGTAATGCTCTGGTCTCCCCCTCTCCACCTGCACACCCGAGAGGCATCATTTATCAAACCCCTACAGGATATACACTCAAGCTCTGCCGTTCACTCCTCTACAGACTGCCGGCTCCACTACTCGGTGCTACAATATGGCTGAAAAGTCCAAGTCAGTTACTCAGTTACTGTCCTTGTGTTGTTTAAATTCTTGGTCCTTTGTATGTGCTCAGAGTCCTGCGTCTCCACATACTTCATCTCCTGCCAGCCTTGTCCAGCCGCATATGATCAGCTACTCCTCATCCCAACCGGCCTGCCCCACTCTCGTTCTCTTCATATCCAGTCACATCCTGCACTCTGAACTCCTGCCTTTTCTGTGGAGTCCAGCTCAGGCAGCTTGCCGCAACCTGATGGCTAAATGCTGCTTATCCCACAATGCTCACTTAGAAGCCAGAATCCCTCAGCATTAACACAACTGAATCATTACAAGTCAATACAAGTGTTCCTTTAAATCCTATAAATTAATAGGGCTAATCATAGACCCTGCATATAAAGTAGACTGGGAAGCTGAAACACAGTTGAGTTGGAAACTGTTTTAATTTATAAAAATGAGCCTTGTAGAGTATATCGTGTCTTAACTGTACTACGAGCATTACTGGCTCCCCAAACTGCTCATTCAGATTATGCAAAAACACTGCAAACATTGTCAGAGTTAGAAAAAAGTTTCCAGGGAGTCATTGTCCTTGAGGGCTCACAGCAAAATGACAAGCAGAGGTGTGACTGTTTCTATCATCCGTCACCAGACTCTCTCTCATTCATCACTTTCCAAGTCCAGACAACCATTCAAACACCAAACAGATGAAACACCTGCAGGACAGTGCAACGCATACAGAGAGCCTAAACCACTAAATGGTCTTTTGCTCTTCCTCGAGTGCCTGGATACAACTGGCCTCTGTAAGGCTCATCAACTCCACTAATGGCCCACAGATACTTGATGGTTACTGAGTATGGGAGCCACACAGGTAATCACCCCAGGTGATGGATATTTTTATAAGAATGGGGATCCTTTACAAAGAGCAAAAATTATTTGCTTGTTTTACAGTCACTATTATCTCTTAGCTTCAAGTGTCAAGTTAGGTCAGTTGGTTTGTAAGGCCTTTCATCCCATTGATTTTCATCATGGTGGGCTGTAAGGGCTTGGTGTGCATCTTTGAGCCTCTGGATTTCCAGAGGTAAATTAAAAACTACAAGAATTGCATGAATATAATGTTTATTATGGATGATACTACAGCACTTTTTTTCCTGTTAATTGAAATGCTTTTTGCTTATTGAGAGTCACGTGCCCAGTCAGGCACGGCAAGTTAAAAAAAGGAAAAACGTTCAATTCATTTATTATATGTTGACATTCTTGTATATAAAACCTCATATTGACAGTATTTTCTCAAGTGATATTTAGTTGTCAGTCGCCATGCTTGTCAGAACAAGCTACATTTGAAGAAACTGGCTTACGCAAACTTTGCACAATATCTGTTATGCATACAAGTACGGTAAACATCTAATCAATCAAGTACACAAATAACTGAAGAGCATGAACAAGTAAAGAACACAGTCATTTACACAAACAGGCCTATTCCATATGTAAATAAATATTCTATGTCACGATCTGGTTTTCACATCACTCTCATCATCCCACTCCTCAGGGGTCATGTCTCCTTCCTTGTTAAGAGCATATGAAACTTTAATAAGCCAGGATGTCACGTTGTGTGGTGGCAACAGAGAGCCCTTTAGCTAGGTGGGCTGAGATGCAACCAGCTGTTGGAACCTGCCTCTGGAGCCATATCATCATTAGGGACTGTCACCTGGACAGCCCAGTTACTTTGCAGGACCCCATCTGTGCTACACATCAACTTATCTTGAGTGGCAGAGAGCAGCAGCAAATGCCTGTCATTGCAGAAATTATTAAAGATAAGAAGCAAGGCTAAGTCTCGGTCTGATGCAGGTTGGGGACACTGATTGTGAGACATGTGGTAAAGTGGATCTTGACAGAGAGGGAAGAGAAGGAGTGGAATTTACAGCTGTCTGCATTTGAAAACACAGCTTTTAGGCAGATTGTCAAGCACTTATGAAAGGACCTTGCCAGATGCTTGGGTTATAAAACAGTCAAAACGGTTTATGTTGCATCTTTGACAAACAAAGAGTGACTTACTAACATCTAGGTGTTCAACATAGCTCCAGAAGCAGTCATATGTTTACGTGACTTCAACATCCAGTTACTAAGATGACGGACAAATTGTACATGTGCAGCATTTGTTACAAATCAATTGTTTCCAAAATGCTGAATAAAATCTGAAGTAAGACATAATGTAATGATTTGTAAATATTTGAGTTTAACACTGCAGTACTGTGAAAAGTCTAGCCCCTCCTCTTTTTTCTTTACTAACTAGTTTGGTGTCTTTTTTGAGGGGTGCTAGTACACATGACAGGGATAACGTTCACATGTATGAAAGCAACATTAATGCTGATATAAAATAACAGTATAAGGGAATGTTACCATTCAAAAGAAAAGAAAAGACCTGTCTTATTTCAGCAAGACCATGTCAACCCCACATGTTGAAGTGTATAACCTTTGTAAAAGAGTCCAGGGCCTGGCCGCTGTCTGGATCTGTCCTGTGACCTGCTGAAAATACTTTGACAAAAGAGGCTCTGAGTTGTTGAGCAGCCACATAAGGATCTGAATATATTTCACAGCAACTGCTTGAGATGTTATTAAAAGAAACGGTGCAGCATCACCAAAATTTGAAATGAGCATATGCTACTTTAAAACTGAATGTTGAGTTTCAACTAAGTATAGAGTTCTGCTTATTTGCATATCATTGCATTGTCCTTTTATTTACAAATCACACAGCATGACCCCCTTTTTTCTTTTTACCTCAGACACTAAGCACATTGCATGTCATTAACCTCTTTCGGCAAGAATCAGTCTGACACACAACATAGTGTCATCACAACAATTAAACACTATATGGAGAGAGGTAAACCACCTGTACTGTCCATCTCAATCATATCTCATTTGAGTGTATGATGCTCTCAGCTCCAATGTAGATAAATATGTTGAGAAAAGTGGCCCAGGTGTGGTATTTATAATCGATATCCGCTTGCATTATGAATATGGTAATGAGCTCAGCAAGGCGGCAGGCAGCACATGCAGATGTAACTCTCAGAGGAGCCCAAAGCAAATGAGGTGTACCCGGTTGCTATACTGCAGTTTCATCTGGCTCCAGAAATAACACCACAGCCCCACTGTACCGCCAATCTATCAGCCCCATGTCTGCGGGTGGTATCTGTGGGGGGAAAAGGCATGCTGAATGGAGCAGAGAGGATAATTTATAAGGATGTGAGCAGAGAAGGTGATTTCTCTGGAATGACAAAGTTAATTAATGTACAGGGGCTCAAATTGTCCATCTTATAGATGATCATTTAACCCTCTTCTCTTCTCTTATATGCTTTGCTTCCTAACCCACTGTACAGTATGGTAACCATTCACAAGCACATAGCTGACACTCTGAATCGTAGGTGTGGGGCAGTAGGAGGTGTGGGGCTGTCGATTTTACAGGTGATTGCTGCACATACCTGACTGCACCAAGAATAATTGTGAGAAAACTCCAAAACACTGACTTCCACGGCTCAAGATAATCAAACAATTTTCGAAGAAGAGCTTCAATAAACCGCCATGCAGCGAGTAAAGTACACAGTCCTAATCATTTCTGATTATACTCCTCATGAATAGATATTACGTACAAAACCCCCACCTAAGAACTAATATTGATTATATTTTGAACGCTATCTTCTTTCAGATTTTGAGGTGATATAAATCATTTACTTATGTGGCTGGTACACCGTGGGCTTTGATGTCTCAGGGATATAAATAGTATTCTCTAAATAAACCATTCAAACTCAGGCAACAGCTCTACTCCTCTACACTAGATATGCACACAGATACACACACATTAACTGCACGGTTCCAAACTACTTTTGTCCAACCTTAAACTTCCTCTCGTTCCTGTGCTTAAAATTCCCACACAGCACCTGCACAAACTTTCTGATGATTCAGTCATCAGCCAAGCAAACATACCTCTAACTCGATTGATGTTTGCACGGACAGGCATCCCATTAGGACAAGTGGTACTGAATGAGAGAGTGAGTTATCCTCACATTACTGCTGTGGGAGATTGAGAGGGGACAGATGGTTTTGTTGCCAGCGTTTAATGAAGTGTTGTGAATCAGTTGGAGGTGCCGAGGAGGTCTTGACTGTCACTCCAATGAAAGATGTAGCGTGGAGGGTTAACAAGGGCACAGAGGGAGACAGTTGGCTTCACAATATTACTGTCATGTAAAGCGCTGGGCAATTAAAACTTCATCAATTTTAGGTTGCAGCTGTCAATAATAACTCCTCCTTTGGCATAACAAGTTTTTAAAAAGCCAATTCAGCCCCAACTCGGGCACAGAGCGGCACCCAGTTTAGTTCCATTCTAGTCTCCTTTCAACAATGTGGAGATAAACAGTTTCACCTGCAACAGATAATGCAGGGTTGTCAACCTGTCGTCCGTGCCCTACATGATGATTATGTGCTTTAGCCTTCCCTTTTGTCTTCCAGGATGCTAAAGGAAAACAGAACTCAAGTACAATGAGGTGTTCCTCGTTAGTGTTTCACTCCCACACTTGTCATGTCAGCTGTAGCAATGTCTCTTCACATACTAGTCTCTAGAGTGAAATGTTGGTGTTCACATGTCTAGAAGCCACAGATATTAGAAGTCTGTATGCCTCACTTGTAAAATAATTTGTTACATAGTATGATGTATGGGGTACAGTATAATTCAGACCAAATGCATTTTTAAACCGAAAACATTCAACATTCATCAGCATCTCAACATTCATTGTTCGATTCAATGCGTTTCAATGCAACCTGTAAATGTTTTTTTGATACTTCATAGTAGGGTTGTCATAAAAAAATAGATACCAATAGATGCTAAAATTCAGTATCCAGTTAGATAGTCATTTGCCACAGCATTGAAACCAATGGCACCGTCTTCATCTCCATTAGCTTACAACTTCAAACAGGACCCCTGCAGACAGACACACAGCTTCTCCATTCATGCAGCTGAATACAAGAACTCTCGTTGACCTTCTACTGAGCTGTTGCTATCGTAGCAGAAAACTAACTAGAGATAGCTTTTATTCTTCTAAGAACTCCAGACTCTGACTGCTTATTCCTCAAGTTTTTTTCTCTCTTTCATTCTTTTTCAATGACATTACACATCATACGTGCACAGGTATGTTTTGTGTAAATGAGAGACCAGATGTCCCGCAGTTCATAAGGTTAAGAAAAAAAAAGGATACTGCAAAGAGGCACTGTGTATTTCATTTATTACTACTAATTACTGGGCTGTGTCAACATCTCTTTGAGCCTCCAGCTGATCCAAAATGCTGCTGCGAGAGCTCTGATGAGAACGAGCAGGAACAATATCTTCTCCAGTTTTAGCTTCTCTTCTTTGGCTTCATGTTAAATCCAGAATAGAATTTAAATTCTTTCCCCACATAAGAAACCTGAGCACCTTTCCTCACTCTGCTGTCTCTCCAAGGACAAATGACATTATTGTTGTCATTAACTGGTGTTTCTCTGATTTCTCTCACAGCAGGTATCCCTGGCCTGGCATTATGGTGCTTGTTGTCCCTTTTTTCCTGTCCTCTCAAACGCCAACCAGTCAAGGCAGATGGCCTCCCTTCCTGGTTCTGGGTCTGCCTGTTAAAATCAAGTTTTTTTCTCCACTGTCACCACTTGCATGCTCAAGACAGGGCATTGAATCTGAGAGAGGTTTGATGCAGTCAGCTGGAGGGGCATGACATGCAGACTTCTGCCCATTTCTTCTTCATTTAAAAAAAAAATCTAATGATTTCCAGCTGATAGATTTGAATGTGCATTGTAAGAGTTCTCAGCATCAGACTATTATTTGTTTTTCCATGGTGAGCAACGATGATGGACATATACACTGCTTTTGCTGCATGACCTGAGCAGGGAATCTGGCGGTGGGCTATCTGATATAGTATTTAAAATGTGTGCAGACTCTGTTAACCCATCTCCAGTCTGGTGTGTGCCAGCGTGGTAATGGTGTGTTTTACTTTGGCATTGACACGATAAGGTTGTGTTGAATTTGTTTCATCGTACATTTAAATCGCTTCAGGGATCTGTGTACCAATACAATTACATCTTTAATATTAAAATGAACAATTTTGTATGAATTTATCATTGTATCCCTAATAGATATGCATAATCTCAATGTTTCCAACCATGGTTGGTGCACAACTGGTTATGCATGGCTACAAAAATAGTGTAGCTATTATTAAATGAATATACAGTAGAAAATAAAAATTTTGTCCACATGCAAGAAATAGGAGCTACAGAGCATTCTCTCTGTAGGGTAAGTTATTATAAGTAAAAAAACCACTTCTGCAATGATTTTTTCTTTTTCTCCAAGGTTTTCAAATGCACACAAAACTCCTAGACTTGAGATCAACTGTAGATGTAGTGTACTCATATTTGTTGTATGTCACATCTTGAAATGCTGAAATAATACAAATCTGTGGATTCGTAAATGGTTACAAGATGGTGTTTTAAACTGACACCTTGTTTTGCAGGGTTGATTGATTTCAAAGAGTGCCGTGTGTGGCTCTATACTATGCATCCGTGCATGCATGCAATGGTCCTATGCACACAGGTTTCGATTTCTCCTTCAAATTTGTGTTTTTGCATATGTGCAGATGTGGATGTCGGCCTCCACAGCCTTACATCTGAGTAGCTGTATGCAAAGGAGACAAGGTTTCATGACTTATATTTCCCCCTCCACACTTAGTGCAACTCCATTTGCTTATTCCCAGTGACAACATGAAGGTTTTGATCTTGAATGTCAGTGCAAACGCTTAGTGTCTCTGCATGCAGGGTCTGTCCTTTTAGGAGGCAAAGGTATTAAATTTGAAGAGGAGGCTTTGTGAATTTACTGATATGGATAATCTCTTTAGCATTCTCTTGTTGTAATGAGCAGTATGACTAGTCAGTCCCTGGCAGTGCTTTTTAATGGTATTTCATTGGGATTTAATGGAATAGGACTGCAGTAAAAGTGCAAAGATTCACATGCACAGATAAACCACCATGTACACACAAGCACAAACATAATAATGTATATAAAAATATTTTTTCAAGGTTGTCTTTGCGCCTACATCAATTTCTCTGATGCCCAAAACAAGATGAGGCAGACTTTTGTAACATAATTAGCTACATGAGTGGTTTTGTAGACACAACTGAGAGCTAAGAAACAATTAGTGATTAAAATCCATCCACTGAATGACCACTTAATTGAAAACTGCAGCAAGGCAGGCCAGTAAGTTTAGAATTGATCCTCCAGCATAACTTGTGGGAACATTTGATTTATGAGGTATCGACATGATATTGCTAAAACATTAGAGCTCCTGAGTCCAGAGACAAGTAAGAGATTTTGGGTTGGCTCTTGATATTTGAAAATTTCACTTTTTTTTTTTTTTTCAACAATGATCTGGAAACCCTATCTGTTAATATCATATTGCTCAGAGTCATTTTGTAACAACTATAACAATAACACATGAGTTCTCCAGATACTACACTGAACTTAGTAGTTTGGTTATGGATGTCATATATAAAAGATTATTTTCTTCTCAGACTTTTGCTAAAACCCACCCTCTGCTTTCAATATGTGAAACATTCACTTGCTCTGTATATGTATAAGCAAAAGAGACAGCACCTCTGCAAATACTAGAAGAAAAAGAAAAGGCACCATCTGAACGAGTGTTTACAGAAACTGTAGGACACTGAAGACAATAAATCTTAAAACAAAAAAGGAGTTAGGGAGTTACACTGCAGCAGGAAGGACTAAGGAGACAGCTTAAGAACCAGACAGACAACACAGTGCAGGCAGCTCACCGGCAGCACTCAGTCCTTCAGGGTTGGCGCTCAGCTCCTTCATGTCAACCACGCAGTGTCCCAAGTGCTGGATGCCATCCTCCATCTGTCCAGCTTGCCCCTCAATTCTCCCTCCTGCTCTTCCTCCTCCTCGGAACACCACAGTCCAATCCAGTTCTCCGTGTCTCAAGCAGCCTGCCAGGCAGCAAGGCTGTCACAAAGATAGCAATCCGCTTGCTTCGCTTTTTTGCTGCCTCACAGCGCGCTCTCTCTCAGCATTAAAGATGCCTTTTGGAAACTAATACAGAGAAGAGGGACCGGCGAGGGACCTGGAGCAGCAGTAAGAAGGGGGAGGGAGGTGAGCATGAGAGAGACGGGAGGGGAGGAGTGATGAGGGAGTGAGGCTCAGAATGAAAGAGAAAGCAGGACAGAATTGATGTTATGTGCGATACACAGCCCTATCCATCAATCTTGGGCTGACAGTGGGGCACCTAGTGCAGCCTGCACAGCGCATCACAGCCAGAAAGATACAACTCTGCCCTTCTCCCCCCCTCCTCCTTTTTTCTTCTTACTGTGCAGCCGCAGCTGCATCCAGACATGGCAGCAGGGGTCCCTCTGATTTCTGACATCCATCTCCCTCCCCTTCTCAAGCATCTGACTGCTGAGCTTCAAGCAGTGAAACCAGCATCAGGCAGCATGTTCTTGGAAGTTAGATGGTAGATGAGGGCTGAGGAGGATTCACGGAGCAGGTTAAGCTGAGTATAACCCATATGAGAAACTTCATCAAAGTGTTACATCAACAGGTTAAACAGAGAAAGTAGTTTTAGCTTTTAGTCATACAAAATCGGTAGTCATGTTTAAATAGCAGATTCACGAGAAGAGCTATGCGGCTTTTTTAGTCTCAGTTTATTACTTATCTATTTTGCGCAATTTCCAATACAGTTTTGAAGAAAAGTTTTGTTGACATCTTTTTTTATTTCAGAAATATATAAAAATATATTTTATTATGTTTTTTTACTATATATATATTATATTTTTTATTTTTTCAATAAAAATAATATATCTAATCAGCATTTTCACACCAACACAGGCCACAATCGTTACAGTGCCATGTGGGGTTCATGTGCTTCCTTCAGGCAGCAGGTCCAGGTTAGAGTTGGTGCCAAAAAAACTAAATGAAGATAAATTGGTCCCTGCAGGAGCAATAAGACAGAAGACGAATCCACTCTGCACAAAGAGGTTTCTTCTTCACTTTTTACCACCCTTTCCACCATTATTCCTTCATCCCTCTATGGGCACATTTTCCACCCCTTTACTCCCAAAGAGCATCGAGATGAATGTTATCTTGTTCGGTTTTAATGAAAATCTGGCAGTTCACACATACACATAAACAGCTTCACATTTGTGCAGAGAGTCAAACAGATTTGTGGAGTGATCCATTAACATTCTAATACATTTCTTTTTAAGGCGACATGTGTTGTCTTATTAAAGCCTGACTGATAGAGGAGGCAGGAGAAAATCAATAGACAATGCACTAAGAGATGGTGAATGGTACACCGAGGAGAAAAGAGGAAAATAAACATGCCCTTTTTAGCTATTCGGCCCCAAAGCACAGAGAATAGATCCTCACATTTACCCATTCCAATAGTGCTTCAGGCCCATTAGAATTTAACATATACTCCCTCACAGTATTAACCGAAGAGAGCCAATAGCTTGATTGATGCTGGAGTTTGGGATGAATCTTGCCTGTGCTAGGAGCACACAGTTTAGTGAAGTGACGCTGCAGTGGGAGAAATCCATTTTCGATGGTCCAAGTGTACAATACAGCCAAAATGTGCAGGGAAGATAATTGAAGAGGCTCTCAATTAAACCAGACCCTTAAATCCCAACACATGGCATAATGCATTAACTGGTTTACACTTGCTCTTGCAGCTTGTTCTATCCTACTTTTAACATCTATTGTGCATTGATGTTTTATTTGTGGTAACAGAAAACAGCACCCTGACTGTGGCAACCAAAGAAACAATAACAGCATGAAAGTATTCCCTTTCTCGACAGCCACCCCTGCTGGGTGCCCTTTCTTTGATTTTTAACAAGAGAAAGAAGCCCATTGTGTGACAGCAGACAAAAACACTAAGAATCAGTTGCAATCTACTAGCTTTCTCAGTGTAAAGCTAGCAGTATCAACAAATGGTAAAATATACAGGGCTATGAAAAGAGCTTGGAGTTCTTTCAAGGGGTAAATGTTAAATGATGAAAGTGCTGTTCCCGGAGGCTGCAGACATCTCCGTTGCTATGTGCAAGTTCTTATTGACAATACAGACTAGTAAAGATCTTCATAAAAGTAGTATTACACTGTCAGGACTAAAGAAAACAAACAAACAAACAAAACTAATATGAAGTAAAACTAAAACAGATGAATGGGAAAGGGACTAAATTATACTTTTACACATCTTTTTAAATGTCCAACTGAAAATAATAGTGACTACATTACAGATACACTGAACGTGATTAGGTTGCTGTCATTTTTCTTTTTCTTTTAAATTTCACAGAAATCAAAAAAGAAAAAAAATAATACATCCAAAGCAACCAAAAACCTGTTTAAACACATTTACATGTGAGGATCAATATACACAAGCCTTCAATATGTCTAAATATTAAAGATTAAATTAACTATTTTTGTATGTGTTTACAGTCAAGTGAAAAACAAAGTACATTCTCTTTTAGTTCAAAGCATTCATGTAAAAAAAAAGGACATCATTTAAAAAAAAAACCTGCGGTTAATTCAACCTCAGATGAACAACAACACATGACCTATGACACTATGTCTTTATCTATTCAACAAAATCTAAAATACGGAAGCAGGATGTGAAAAACTAAGTACACCCCATGACACAACAGCTTTAGTAGCAATAACTTGAAGTTATTCTTTTCTGTATGAAGCGATCAGTCTCTCACATTGTGGAGGAAATTTGGATCACTCTTATTGACATGCTGAGAAAAAAAAGAATAAATAAACAAAATCTAAATATTGTACTTTCATTTAATTTCACTCTTCATCGAAAGCTGAGACAATCACAGTCTGGCTGTGTAACTTAGGAATTGTGTAATTATCAAAAATAAGAATAGATCATATTTAAGTCCAATAATCACACCATAACACAAGCTGTACATACACGCAGGTGCAAAATGGTGACAATGTAGCAGGGTGCAAAACAGCTGAACACACAAAACCAACTCAATTCCATCTGAGTTCACAAAGTATGAGCACACGAGACAAGCACCCGCGATCGCAGAGACGTAAATAGATTGTTAACTGACAGCTTGTGATTAGTGGTCCCACAGCAGGCAGAACCTTTCATGCATTTTGGGACTACATAGCCCACCCCATTTCAGCAAAAGACGTGATTAGTCAAATGAACAATCAATTCGAATAGATTTCTCATTACATTACTACGTGTTGCCTTCTGTAATTCTACAGAGGGCCCACCAGTCACAGAGCTCAACAAATTCCAATATTTTTAAAGCAACACAGAGCATAGAAAATTCTGAGAAAATGACAAACTGGCTTCTTCAATGAGTCGGATCCATGACGGTTCGTCTCAGTCGACAGCTCACTTTAGGTCCCACCGCGCATTTCAATCAGTTTGAGTTCTGGACTTCTGTACTGGATCAATGCAACACATTGGTGGGGGTCACTGTCCTGTTTCATGACCCAATCTCAGCCAAGCTTCAGCTGTCAGACAGATGGCCTCATATTTGACTCGAGAATATTTTGATATACAGAGTTCATGGTTGACTCTATGGCTGCAAAAAATACCCAAATCATCAGCCCTCCACCACCTCCTGAAAGTTGGCTCCTGAATGCAGCAAGGGTGGACTTAGTTTTGGACACAGTGCCTCTGCGTTTTGGATAAGTTTTGTTAAATACTCTATGAAACTGTGTAATACGTCACACGTAGTTGTACACCTGAGGTTGTATTTAGCTTATTCTAAAACCTAAAGATTTTCTATCATGTTTTTTTTTGTGTAAAACCTAAGAGTAGAAAGGGGGTGTCGTGTCTTTTTCACATGGCTGTAAACTGTCTCTGTAAAGCAGATGCTCTTTGCTCCGTATCACATAAAATACTAATTCTGCCCATACATTGTCTTTTTTTCAGCTGCGCCGTCTTGTCTGCAGGGACCACAATAAAAGTCTGTAACAATCCAGAATCAAATTCTTCACACTTGGAGATCAAATTGACATCCATCCCCTCAGCCTTGCCTCATCACTCCTCCTACTTTCAAAGCATCTCAAGAGAACAAGCTATTGATTTCTCATCATGTGTTGTCATGTCAGGTTATATCGTTCTCTTTCATAGGACTGCAACTGACGTCCCAGTTGTTGACTTTCAATATGTGACTTCTCAGAAACCGATTATGGATCTCCTGACCTTGCTTTACTATGGATGTGTTGGACAACATTAAAACAATCTGTTGACTACTTTAAAGTTTTTTGGGGATGGAAATAAGAGGCTGCAAAACAGTAACACTGTGCTTTTAGTGCATTTGGCATCTTCAGATGCGCCTCATATTTCCAAATAAAATGTTCAAACACAACTTGATAAACTTTTTGATAAACAAGAAAACTGGGATGAAACAAACAATTAGGAGAGCTGTATGGAAATTAATATGATGCTAGCAGTTAGGATTTAATAGGTGGAGATACCTCCTACTGTCCAGTCCAACAATAGGTACAGCTGCCATCAGCTGTGTCTTTCCAAGCCATGTGGCCAAAATTAGCTAAAATTATGGTAACATTTCTGCAAAAAAGGCATAAATTGATGAAAATGGCAAGATATGTTAATAGTAATAAATTACATGCAACTTTGATACTCACTGCAGAAATAACTGTCAATTTAAATGCAAAACATGTATGACCTGACATAATTTGACATTTTTTAGGGTACCAAAACCTGAATACTGGTTAAATGAATGCTTATCCTGTTTTATGCTGTATCAGTTTATACAAAGCGGCACTTAGCCCAGTTTGTTTGGAAGAGCCAAGCTCCTAAATCGAGGTGAAAGGCAGTTCACTTTTTGTCTAAAATCAATGTAAAAGAGTGGACTGAGGTGCTGTGAATCCGAAGTTCAGCAAAGTCTCTGCAGTGGTCACTTGGTGTTTCAAAATGCAACAGTCTGACCCCATGTCACAAGATATATCTCTAAAAATTACACAGAGAGCATGAAAATATGTACCAAAGAATTCACTTTCACACAGATATTCACACATAAAAATTCAATGAAATTCTCAGTTATGTGTTTCAGGCTACGCAATTACTCAGTTAGAAAAGTCCCAGCTAGCTCAGTCTGGGACAGTGGCTGAAACTGATTACATCATTAGCTTTACCTGCGGCATTCAAAAAAATAAATCCATTGTCATAAATTACTCAGAAATGTTTGCTATACTTTGTATAGCAATGAAAAGAACATACTTGTAACATATGGAAATGCTTAACTTGTCAGGGTAGTTAACACGAGGTGACTGAACAATGAATTTAGGCTAAATACAAAAATCAATAAACTAGGGCTTTTTATTTAGTCCCACTCTGATCAAAATCATGTTTGTAATCTCGTGTACATGTTTTCATGTTTTACAAGACAAGAAAAACCAGCCATCAGTGCTATGGCCAAGTTTTTATGCTTTGAATGTGCCCAACAATAACTACAGTGTAATTTAATCATCACAGATTGCATTTGTATCTATCGTCATGCACAGGGACACGCATTGATCAGTCAAAGCAAACATTTCTTTTAAAACGCCTTTCAGGGTAAAGATGTTCACAGACTACAAATAAGAATGTTTATGTGTGGACTGAAAAACTGGGGTTTTTGGCAAGCCACATCAGAATGTGCATGGCTGTCTCCTTGGTTTACTGTCACAAATATGTGCCGATCATCCCTTTGCTGACATGAAAACTGCAGACTAAGCAGAGGTAGCGCTGGTGCTAACCTTGCTAACAAGACTTTTCAAGCAATTGCATGAAAATGTACGGTAACAAGCCGGTGCTTTTTCATTTTTCTATTTATTTTCTTATTTGGAAGAAGAAAAAAAAAACATTTTTAAGGAGAAGCTATGAGCTATAAGTAGAAATTAGCACAAGCTGGGTAGAGAAGGTACTTGGTGAATTTTGCTATAAGGAAGTTTCTTGCTCAACCATGAAAAAGAGTTTTGCAAATGTGTTTTAGACCTTTAGAGTCCAGCTAATACTAAAGTTAATGCTAATTGTTTGATTGCATCCATTGATATTCTGTACACCTGATCTGGAAGTTATTTGTTGCTGGTGATTCTTGTGTTCTTCAACTCTTTCCTTCATGTTTACATATTGTATGAGTTGGAGCTGATAAGATTAGCATCTCGTTTACATGTAGCTGATGTAACCGATTCCTCTTATTTGTAATAAAAGAAAGCTCTACCCCAGGACCTGTCATCTTAAAAATAGCAATTTGGGATTTCCAAACTGAATGTTGAGCTCATAATAGGTAAGAATTGTGGAATAGATTTTATTAAGACAGAAGTCAATAAGCGATCACATCAGTAATAGGGCTTTTAGAAGACGGAAACAGCCGTCATCTTTAGAGAAGGTTTCTTGCTGTACTGTCAGATAGTCTGGTCATTTTGACAGCAAAAGCACTAATTTGAAGGAAGAGAGAACAAGTTTATCAGTGGCTTGCAGACATAGGACCTGACAGAAAAATGGTGTGCTGCACTATGACTCTTTCAATAATTTTAACAAATTTCTCCTGAGAATTTAACAAATTTGCCGGCTTTATAAGAATTTCCACAAAGGATTGGCTCACTTTTTTTTTTATTCCCTGAAGTATGTCAAAAGAGTTATGGGCTGCTTGAATAATTTTTCCTGCTCATACCACTTAGGAAGGAATCTCTTCCGTCTGCAAGTTGAGCGACATTTGTGGTGGACAGTTCAATCTTCAGTCTGTGCATAAATACATATATTTCAAGAGAATGAGACATTTTAGGTGCACCTCAAACTGAACCAATCAAATCTGTATCAAACAAAATTACTGTATGCCAGGATGGATTCCATTTTCCTCTCTAATGACAAAGTTTTTTCTTTTTTAAAGAAGCGGAATGGGAACAGAAACAGCTTTAACTTCAGAGTGAATACGTTCACACCTTCCTTTAAGTTGCAAGGTTTATTCACTTGAACTTTACTCTTTACTTGTCAGGGGCTGCACGGTGGTGTGGTGGTTAGCACTGTTTCCTCACAGCGAGAGGGTTCCAGGTTTAACTCCCCGGCTGGGGCCTTTCTGTGTGGAGTTTGCATGTTCTCCCTGTGTATGCGTGGGTTCTCTCCAGGTACTCTGGCTTCCTCCCACCGTCCAAAAAACATACATGTTAGGTTAATTGGTGACTCTAAAATTGTCCTTAGGAGCGAGTGTGAGCGTGTGTGGTTGTTTGTCTCGTTTGTATCTGTGTGGTCCTGTGATGGACAGGCGACCTGTCCAGCCTCTCTACCCCGCCTCTCACCCGATGACCGCTGGGATAGGCTCTAGCGCCCCTGCGAACCAACCGACAGATTAAGCGGGTATAGAAAATGGATGGATGGATGTATCTGTCATTTGTAAAATTTCATATGTGGATAATACAAAGCTGGAAATCCTTTTCATTAGCCTCACAAAAAAAAAACAAAAAAAAACACTCCATACATAAATGCCCATCTAGGTCTCTGGTGTGTTAACCAAAATATTCAGTTATGTGGACTTGAAGGGCCCGCTCACTATCCAAGACGCACTGAGATAAGATACTAAGATACACTGAACTTAGATGTTAATCCAGTTGAGCAGTGAAAATGTTTTTCTAAACAAAAGACTTGGCTCTGACACAAAGGGAAAACACATAACTTTGAGCTGAGACACAAGGTGTTACTTATAATTTTATTCAGGTGTTATAAATGAAGTTTGATAATAAATAAAAGCAAAATATGAAATATTAACCCAAGCGGGGAAATGTGACTAAAAGAATTTGCTTTGGCTTGTGAATATTTCTGTGTAAATACTTTCTTTGATAAATAAATTGAAGACCTTTGATATCGTATTTAGACCCTTGTTGACTCTGCCATGAGAGCAAGAATCACTCATTAATGAAGTGGAATGATGTAATAACGCTGGCTGTTTTATGTATCCCCATAGTTATGCTGCTTGCATCGCCACTAACCAATCTGGGAACCTATTGGCTCACTAATTAAGACCCTAGGGACAACAGCCAACATTTTGGGGCATCTAGTAAGGCCGTCTGATACCCGAATAACTGCTATATGAGACAAGACTGCATGCTGATGTAAACACATTAACAAATCTAATAAAAAGTTTGTCACTAGAAGACATCTAATGATTTCAAAGAATACATTTCATCTCTTCCTCATAGGCTCTTTTCAGTATAAAACCAAGCTCGCTCAAATCTATGGTAATTGGTCAACATTACTCGACCAGTCCCGAAACTTATGATATCTTATGGATTGCTGTCTCACTCATCTCAATATGCTATAATATGATAATATGAATATTTATGAAATGAAAACATGGGACATTGTCAGTTTGGCATTAAACATCCAATGTTATCAAGTGTTAAAGATCCTATACCATAATTACATAACCCATCTAGATCAAAACTAACCTAAATGGACTTATATTCCTCTCTCTCACTATTTTTCTAACACAAAAATGCTTATTTTTCAGTTAGGTTGAGGGGACCTAGACTCATATGCAAGCAAGCGGTCATCAATCAAACACAAAAACTGTATTAATTTAAAATACAAAACAACCAGAAGGACACGGGCAGGTAAAAACATTAATATCCTGCCATAGTATCATATAGCAAGTAGCCTGCTGCTGTACTATATTCTAAAATATTGTAACTTTAAATAAAAAGGAGGACAACAAAGGGTGCACGAGCGTAAGAACTGGAATCATGGAGCACTGGAGGAGAATGACCTGGTCTGACTTATGTCTTAATCATGTGGATGACATTCTGCATGTGCATCATTTACCTGGGGAAGAGATGGCAAACCCATTGAGGTAGTGATGCTCAGCACAGTGATCTACTTTCACATTTACCACCAATCTAGATATTGCTGCTTATCTCAAACACCCTTTTCTAGCAGCTGTATTCTCTGATGGCCTGAAAATTCCTCAGTCCGATCAATCATCTGTGGGATGTGCTGGGAAAAAAATCCATTCTGACTTGGCCCAAAACTTACAGGACTTGAACTATCTGACGCCTCGTACTTTGTATAATTTGTCATTTGCTGCTGCCACTTGGCCAGGTCATCGTTGCAAATTGAGAATTGGTTCTCAACCGACTTACCTGGTTAAATAAAGGTGAAATAAATAAACAAAATAAATATATAGATACAACAAGACACTCCCACAGATGCTGAGTCTACGTCCCAACAGGTCAGAGCAGTGCTGCATGCACACATAACAATGACTTAAGAAAGAAGAATATTTTAGTGTTTTGGCTGAGAAGTGTTGACTATAAATATGTGTAGAATACTGTGTAGCATACTATTACTATATAGGGGCATGTATTGTTATCAAAACATTTTGTATGATGTGAAGATCAGAGAATGTGTAGCATCATTTTATATCAAATTAACTAAAAAGCCATAGTTTACGGGACAGCACCCCAAAACTTCAGGCCCCGGCTGCACATTTATTTTAGAGATGGATTTTATTCATTAATTTCCATAAGATATAATATAAAACAGGTTAGCAGAAAACATGGACGTATCAACATATTTGATTTGTTTGTTGCTTTTCCAAGACAAAGTTAATTTATTTGTACTTTACTCACTTATTTTTTGCTGTCACCATTTTCAAGAAAGAGGGGGAGCGGAGGTGCTGCTGCGAGGGTGTTATTCACCAAATATTTGGTTTTAGGTGTCATGAACTAAAATGAAATACAACTTTTCTCTCTAAATCTCAAGATCATGGGCTAAACAAAACAATTTCTACATAAATACATAAGAAATATACATACTAAGATGCCTTTTTTAACCAGTTTATTACTCAAATCTGCATCTGACTTGTGATAAGAATATTGGATGAGAGTTAATAGGATTAAATATGAAGAGTAATGCAATTATCAAATCTCCCAATAGACAATTGCAGTATAAATCCCACATTATACAAGACACCAAATATACATATATAATGTCACCTGACAATGTACCCAGTGTTACGGTAAGGCAGCCATAAATCATAAATCCCCCACCTCCTCATTCTGCACACCACTGGCTCACATATCAACTGGGTCCAAATCTGTAAAACCTCAGTTTTTAGGCTTCAAACATCCTATTGGAACATCCCACAGTTGTATTGTAGGGCTAAAAAGCTAAATAGCCAAGCAACACATACCTACATCCAACATACAGCTGGGTAACAAAAAAAAAAGCTGTTGTCCTGTCAGATGAGCAAACAGCATTGCTGCACATTGGACATTTGACAAAGAGGATCAACACAGACATAGATTTCTCTTAAATAGGTCAGACCCACTCCAGGACCGAGTGGCAAGTAAGAATAAGAGAAGGTGTAGTGTAGGTAGAAATGTGTTTTATTTGAGCTGTCATTCAGCATAGCAGGCACAGTGGTGATGTGAGATCCTTAAATCAGTCCGGAGTTTTCCCAAGATACCGAAATATAAAATGCACACACACAAGACAACAAGAAAGTATATGTCAGAGCAGTCTATTTCCACATAGCTTCACAATATATTTATTTTTTAAAAAAGATTGCCCCAATTCAACTCTCACTTTGTGCCAGCTGGTTGCTGAGGGCTGGGCTCTGAGACATTTGACAATGTCACAAAGTCTCAGAGCTGTGTATGCCTGCTGTCTCCATGTGCTCCTTATTGTTTGTCTGGACCATTTTTAGGGTGGTGCATATCTCTCCCAACAGCTAGCTCACTGGAACACTCCACATTACAGTCCAAATTAGACAGGACACACACAATAGGGTGATACAACTCTTAATTCACAGGACTGGCATTCTTCTTATCTTACAAATGACTGGGATATGTTAATGCCAGTGGTCCCAGTGGCAGATGGGTTGCAAGATACTGGTCAGTTTTCCCCTTATTCACACTGGTGAAAAGGACTCAAACATAAAGACAAATAAACTCAGTGATCAACACTGAATATGCTTTTGTGTTTAAACAGTATGCTCAAAATTACCTACTGAAGTAAAGAGGTTTTGGCATTTCTTTCTGTACTCACAGGGCACATTGTGTTGAACAAGTTGATGGTAAAAATGAGTACAAGATTTTACTGAAACAATGTGCGACACTGAGTATAATCATTAAGCTTCTCTGCCAATGCCAGCCAGATATTTCTTTACGCTGTGCTTTTCATTCAATTTGCTCTCATGAGCTGCAGGTAATTAACATATTATATAAAAGGGCTGGTTGATTATTCTATCTGTGCGTATGACAGTCCTGTAGGATTCATGAAAAATTTAAAGGGATAATCACAAATAAAAACTGAGCACAGTTATATAGGAACACAAAAATGTACAGTTACACTGGTCCAATCGGTCCAACGGTGCATCACACACCAAAAACACAAGACACACTAACAAAGATCAAGGAGTAAAAGATGTCTTTCTTTCACAGGTGGTGTCACTTTCTGATTATTAATTCATCAAGTAAGGACCAGATCATTTTTCTGAGAACATTCTGATACAAAAAGACCTTAGGATTGAAAGAGGATTTAATTTCTGTTTCACATGGAAAATGAACTATTAATGGCATTAAAACGTAGGGTCTCATAAAGACACTTGCTTATTGGAGTAGCATGAAGGTGTTGAACATGCAGGGCTGCACATGCTGCTCTATGTTTAAAATAGTGCAAACATGTTTTAAACTCTCGTAAAGCACGTTAAAAAATTCTTGAAGTTCTGTTTTTTTAAGGTTTTGAGACTCAAACCATATCAAGTCATCATGTTTATGGGATATCTCGAAGATGACCATTGCTGTCGCAGGGAAGAATAATGGAGGCTGATCCTGATCACAAGGTGTATTTGAAGTCCTTGACTTATAATAAAACATTATTTACTAATAATGCCACAGCAGTCACTGACAAGTATTAAATTAAGAGATGATAAGATATCATGATTTAACAGCTTACTTATCGTCAGGCGACTTGTGCACCACATCACTCTTTCAAATCACAGCAGCACACCGAGTTCACAATAAATCATAGTGGCAATAAAACTAAAGCATTTCCACGTGGGCCAATCTTTTTTTTAATTTTGTATATGTAATTTTGTTCGGCCATTTTTTTTTGTGTAAGCCGGTGTCCCAGACCACCGGGCCCTGAAGCATTATCAGGCTGCAACTGGTCCAGCAAAAAGAAAATCAAACAAAACCCCTTAAAACAGTCATGTAATACCAAATGGTAATTGCTCTGTAATGACATTAAATACAGCATTGTTTGTCAACCCGGACATTCTACTAAGTCATTGTTTCTCAGCATCTCTGAGGTGTCAGTGCTATTAGTGAGAGTTGCATTTGTTTTGTGCTTTGTATATATCATCAACAGAAGCATATAAAGGTAGAGAAATAGCTTTTTCATACTTTATCGATTCACCAATTATCCATGTTATCACATTATTTCGGATGAATATTGTCCTAGTCACCAATTGATCCAAGCACCCTTAATAGTGGTTCTACGTTTCTGGTGGCCATCTCAAAGTATTCTTTCAGATAAATCATGCTGTGTGTAATCCTTCAATGTACAAACTGACATTATGCCATCGTCTCTTTGATATAATTTTGTTGCTGATCTCTGAAGTGAGCAACTTTTGGCCCACTGTTTGACCAGTGCGTTGAGATCCACAGTGAACCTCTCTTCCCTTTCATTCCTCCACATCGCCAGCCCCGACACTGAACCTTTGGCTCTCCCTGATAAAATATTTAAGATCTGCCATGATTAAAGTGCATCCTCCTCACCTTGGCAGCAAAATCCATTAACCGCAAGAGAATCAATTCCATTGATTTCAATGATAGAGGCTGGAAATGTGCATGTGGAGGGATGAGCGTGAGGTCAAGATAGAGGGTACGGGGAGGTGTAAAGATACAGTATGTTGGTAGAAGATGGTGAGAGAGAAAAAAATAACTTTTTACTCACTGCTCACATAGCCAAGATCCGATATGAAAAATGCATGGAACATCAGTCAGGAACACAATTATTTGCATGGCTCAGAGAGCTGAAGCAATTCGTGCAAGCCTCCTTGACACAGACTCTCAGTGTGCTCCAACGGGACAATACAGCTTAACACAGCAAAGCTTAACACAAAAGGAAAGAAGACAATCAGGCAAGGAGAGGGCTGGAGGGAAAAAAAGACACATAGAAGCTTGAACAAACTCAGAAAAAGGGCATGTGTGAGTATGCGCTAAATAATTTATGTCATAGGCATCTTCGCTATTGTCACCATCGTCACATAAATACATGAAAGATATAACATCCACACAGTGTGGCAGATAACTGTGACCGTGAGCATCCACAAGCACCTCGGTTTACATGCAGAGCTCATAATTTCCATCACAGTCAATAATTTTTCTTTTAATGTACTTAATGACATGCAGGAAAGCATTTTGGTTTGGGATAATTACACTGGATGCATCCATGAGTGTTTTTATCAATGACAGTTCTGTGTACCGTGAAGAACAATTAGAGATAAAGTGGTTTGAGTGTGCTGCTGAGTTGCCCTGCCACTACTAGAAGGCAGGGAGTTGAAACTTTCAAAATGTGTTTTAATCCATTGCTGTCAAAGCACATAAAATCCAGGCCCATGTGGACTTTCACAGTGCCTTTTTAATTAGCCCAGAAGAAGATGAGGGCAGATCAAGTTGAAGTTTGTTTTACAGACACCTTACTAAGGCATGGTTACAAGTTTTACTTTTAAGACTGCATTATTGTTTTTCATAAAGCACCACAACATCTGTGTCATCTAGGATTAAGAAAGACACATGTGACACATGTGTGCAGCACATGACTTGTTCTCATTGGCTAAACTTGAAGAATACAGAGACTGCAAAGAAGGAATTATATATGGCATGTGAGTTTCTGTGTGTGTGGAGGGGGGTTGATGATAGTTGTCATTACTACAAATGCAAGCCATTTTCACACTTATAAGCTCATTGTGTGCATGTTTAATACATGAACATGTTGACAGATTGGATTAACAGATCAATCTATCTTTCTTTGCTCACTAGAGTAATGTATACTCAAAAAAATATTAAAACACTTCGGAAAAACCTGTCACAAACTTATTTAATGCAATAACCACCCTCTACTCCTCACTTGTAAGTTGCTCTGGATGAAAGCGCCTGATAAAATCAGTGTAATGTAATAAACACACACAGGAAAGTTGTCTCTGTAGTCTCTGTGTCGCTGCAGTTTCTCACATGCTGGGTTGATAAGCTGCTCATCCCACCCATCCCAGGGGGATACTGTCTGCAGTGGAAAATTAAGCAAGTAGGAGCCATGAGTGTAATGGACAAAAATGAAATAAATAAACAAACAGTGAGCATCAGCAGTAAAAGAGCCTCAAAGAAGAAAAAGGAGGTTGTCTGGACTTGGTCAGTCCTGGGATCTCCTGATGCAAAGGTTTGATACCCAAGGGGCAGTCGCTGCAGCCTATGCAGTTGGGGAAAGAAATTGGTGATGGAGGAATTTGAGAAGTTTAATATGATGGATGTTCCGTTGGTCTTAAGGGAGTTCTGGTACAACATTTGACCACCCAGGAGGTGAACAGCTGAGCTGAATCGAAGATATTGTTGGGTGGTTGAGATTCTTCCTAAGCTACCTAAGACTGGCTGACACACAGTTCCTTTGGAGTAACACATCAGGGTGGTGCTACCCACTGTTAAAAGGGGGTACTGAGGGTGTGCTCAATCTTACGTGGGAATTACACTGCTCAGGCTCCAGGGAAAAGTTTATTTCATTGATGGACGTATAGGCTCAAAAAGTCAAACCACAGATTAACTGCAGACCAATCCCTGACTTTTGCGAATGTTGCTCATTATTGTGACATTGTATTAAGTGACATGTTTGGTTTTTTTCATATAACACGGAAGTATGCAGTTTCCCGTTCACACATGCAATTCACAATAAAAAAAGTGGAAATGGAGCATGTGTAGAACGAAAGTGAGGCACAGACAGAATGGCAGCTGATGCTCCCTACTAATGATGACTGTTACTGTGTTGATATCTAAATCATAAGTAGGTTAACATATCCACAATATCTATGAGCAGGTGGAAGCATCGTACATGTCACCAGCAAAGAATATGAAGCAGGAATTTACAGGAGCATGCCCTGTCATTCACAGTGAATTTTCCAAAAGATCTGCTGTACTCACTCATGTCACACTCACACGTAATTCAGGGTTCATTCGATCATTTTCAGGCCTTGTGACTTGAGAGCTGGCCGGTTAAATTCTGCAATGAGCACTAACTGAATGATGCAGACATTTTTAGGTAGTTTCATGCAGTCTCTCTGGAAAATATCAAGATCTAAAATTTAAAAGCTGCAGTATAAGTGAAAATAGTTATGGAGATATTAGAAAGTACTTTGTAAAAATCAACAGCTAGTCTATTCTAAAATCTATTAAATGAGTTGGTGGACTGAGAATAATGAGTAGTGAGGAAAAACAATGTATGACTGCACGTTTTTTTTTTTTTTTAATTGATCTATAACCCTCGATGACATGTTGGCCAGCACTGCTCACTGGTCTATAAAGAGATTATAGGGAATTATTCACTAAGTCTGGTCCATTTTTTTTTTTAGCACAAATTTCTTGTGTTTACCTTGAATTTAACTTTCATGGCCAATGAATGCACAAAACCAGACTTTTTCAAATGTTAACATAGTTTTGTTATTACGAGCACACAGGGCTAACCTGATATGTGCTTTAGACACATTAGATATGATGTCCTCTTTAGAAATGGTGTGAAATGTGGCAGTCATTTTCAAAAATGTGTATTGCAAGTAACTGAATGAAGCATCTGCCCATAGCAAACCTCATCCGTTTAGATGGACAAGACACAACCACAGTGAACCCGTCAGTGAATCGAAGCTGCTATTTCATTGTCATCACAACTCAAACTCATCCATACCTACCAGACGGATACCTTGAGATTGATTCCCTCATGATTGTGATCTTAAAAAATCTCACAAGAATGCAAGGCAGCTATCAAACAAAGTAAGCACATAGCCGCTATTAAAAAAGAAATTTATACAATCATACCATTAATTAAAAGAAAATAATAATTACAAACAGCTTTCTTATTAGTTTGACTTTTAATTCTATATCAATACAAATAAACAATAATCTTTGATATCACCACTAAGCATAGTATACATTTAGACAAACATCAGTGACTTTCTCTCAACGACCTCCTTCACAAGAAACCTCCATAGTATAATGGATCAGTAGACAGATGCACACAGAAATAGTCAGCTAGGACTATATAACAAATTCTGAGAAACAGTGGGGCAGCTGGTCCCAATAGGGGGCCATTTCAATGCTGCAAACCCAGCTGCCAATTTAGTGATTGGCTGTTCAAATGAGAGATGGTCAGAGGGTCTCCATGTTAACCAGAGAATAAGCTGCTTCTTCTTTGACAGAGCATAGCTGAAACTCATGAAACTTAAACAGCAGTCATAACTTGACAACTGCAATCATAACAAATGACAACGGTTTACTAAGATTTGTGGTTTACTAAGATTTGTGAATGTCGATTATGAAAAAACAAGAAGTCTACTGCCAAATAGCAGCAAAGAACAAGATTGAAATATTTGTCCCTGGGATGTCATTGTGCCTTTTTATTGTATATGTCATTGTGTTGAATAGCCAGGAAGACTATAACCCTGACTCTCTGCTCAAGGGAAAAAAATAAAGCAATTTCACAACATTGAAAGAACAAATCAAAGGGAGGACATAAGTACAATGTTTCAGATATTGTGAACTCAACTAACTTTCTCACAAAACATTCACAGCACAGAGAAAGACTTGAAGTTTCTCACTGCTGTATGGTTAGTTTGTGAGGATGAAAACATGCACCATAAAATAAAAGAGCAAATCATTGCCTGTAAAATATCACAGATTGTGTGATCAACTGGGCTTGATTCTTAAATTAAAAGAAAATAGAATCTAAAGCCCCACCCCAGCAGGTCCTGACCCCTTACAACTCATTTGTTTTCCATGAAAAAATACTCTCAAAACCCTAATATGGCTTGGAGCTGACGTTCCAACTTCTTCCTCCTTCCGTGAGTGGGGTTCCATGAATATGCTAATGAGTTACACCCACATCTCCACCTCTCAGCACTTCCTTAAAGCCTCCACCAACTCAGCAAAACCCACTGTTACACTCACATTGTGAAGAACAAACAGCAATAAAATAATGATCAAAGCTGCTAACTCGCACTCACAGCTCTCCAGAATCATGAACTTTTCACATTAGATGCAGCAACCACCTGCACTTAGTTAATTTTAAGCGACACTCTGGTAAAGCTGTACCAGCCTCAATTTATGTTTGTCCAACGAAAAAGACACTGCCCAGAACTCATTGCTTCCTCTTAGGCTTTTTGGACCATGTGCCAGTAAATTTTCCCAGGAAATGACGGCCACAGCTTGGAAATATGGATGGTTTACAACCCAGATGCTGATATCATAGAAAATTAAAATGGGGACACATTAGAAATAGTAAAGTTATCTACATGCCTCGTATTTGCAGTATCATCCCAGATAGTGTAAGTCGTCATTGTAATTATAGTGGCAAACCCTGCTGTTTTTTTGGGTAAAATTCAAGAGTGCGAGAGAGGGGAGTCACTGCCTGTCTGCAGAAGTAGCAACAAACTAGGCTGGTAGAGGGCTATCTTCCCTGGCATCTAGCAAAAAAGAAATATTTGAAAGGGAATTACTCAGTGGATATGCCTGGTTTGTTCTAAACGCTCTTTGGATCTCCATGACTCAACAAAAAGCGAGTCACTTGCACCCCTGAATTTGAAATCAAGTAAATCAAGACCTCCAGAATGTGCTGACTTGTGACCTGAGAAAGAATAATTTGTAAGCATACAAAGTGCCACTTAAGCTATCTATTTTTCCTAATTAGGTCAATGATGCTTAAGCAAATTTGTTCCACATAAGCTATTTTCTTATTGTTTTTCATTCATCAAAGACTACACATATATAAACAGTAAAAATCTCTCTGAGCAGCCTCCATTTTATGACTAATATCACATTTATACATTCAACATAAGCTGATTAAACCAAGCAATGTGAAAAAGAAAACCGTGTATCTCTACACACAGTTAGCAGATGTCATGTGTTGATATTTGTGCTCTTTTTTTTGTGTCCAAACTTTAGAAATTGTTCAATTTATGACTTCACCTGAGGTTAAATTAAATAAATGGTTCTCAGACTTGGCTACACAATGAAGAGTAAAAATGCACAGTAATGTATAATTTTTGATCACATCACCCAAAAAAAATCGATTGGCTTTGCTTTTCAATGTAAACCAGTTACATCTTTTTGGCTGTCACATCAAGTAAAAGACATCTGAAGTGCTAAAATCAAATAGTTATATGTTACAACATGCGATGTTACACCGGGTTCCTTACATACAATATGTTGCTACAGTGAAAGTGCAAACATATGCCAAACTCCTTAGATTGCCTGACGTTGTGCTCAAAGGGAGGCTTTAAACCGTTTTCCTCTGACAGTGAGTCAACAGCGTTGTGCTTATAGTATAACACTTATAGAAACTTATTAACGTTTTCACATCTTGCTCACTTGTTAAGGGTTAAGAGTTCAAATGGAGAGAGTCTGATTGAATTACACTGACTCCATGTTGCTTTTAATAATTTTTATTTAGATAGTAAAGTGATGAAATAAAGTTTTCCCTCTACAAAAACAAGTCAGCATACAGCACAAATAATCCCCGATTCCTGGGGTCGCATTTTTTACTGCAGTCTGTATTCTTAATCAAGGCGACAGTTCAGCAGTGTACTTATTAAAAAGAAAAAGAAAAAAGACTCTTGAAAATCCATCACCAATATGGCCTTTACCCCTAAATTGTCTGCTAAGCAACAACAGAGAGGAATCAAAGCCTTAGAAGATAAAGACAAGCCATTAAGCTTACACCGCTGCACTAATCATTATCAGCCAAATCCCAGCGACAAGGCTCATCACAGGGGTAAAATAAAGAGCAGATAAGGCAGGGACTAATGATGATTTTTCTCCCAGCATTCAGAATAAAACGCAACAAATGGCCAATACAAAGCCCAAAGAGGTGTGTCACTGGAAGACTTTAGAGAGCTCAGAGAGGCTAATCACCAGGGTTAAAAGACAAGACTGAAACAGCACAATTACTATTATGACTTGTTCAGAGTGCTGGTATGTGCGTTAGAGTGTTGCCATGGTTAAATCTAATATGATGAAAATGTCTGAATTATCCTTCTAAAATAGGAAAATAGGAGGAACAAAAAAAGCACATTGCCTGCAAGAGAGCTCTCGACAACTCTACAGCAGCACTCCTTCCACTTTCAGGTAATTCAAATAAGGGCATGTTTAAAAAAGTTGAAATCTAATGACTCACTCTCATAAGCTTTATTCAATTTGCCATATTGATTTATAAAGCTGTCAGGCTCCACCTCAACAGATGTGTCTTTGAGATACCCAACCTAGCTCTCATTTATCAGGCCTATTTAGAGCCTTTTTTTAATGAGTTTTTCCTGCCTATTGTCTTTATTTGCATTAAATTAAATTTGCTGTCTCAAAGTGAATCCAATAAAAAGCTTTGGAACTCCCTCAACAGAGGCAACATGCACAAGACATAATTATGCTCCAACAAAAGATCTAGCATCAAATATTCACAATGGAATCAGGTAAGCCTAGCAATCCAGTAATATTTGCTAATAGATGTTTGCTAGCTTAAGTGAAACCAATGAAGTGGTGTAATATGGAATAAAATGTGTCCAAACTTTAGACTGTTACTAAATATCCATGTCTGTTTCAAATAATATCTTAACGGTGGCTCACTGCATTGATGATTACAGAATTCACAGTCTTTGCATGCTTTTAACATAATTTCTGGTCTTTTGAAAAAAAAAAGAAAAGAAAAAAAAGGCAAGACTGCAGTGTTATTTCCTTTCATTCTTTTTTATCAGAGGTGTGGAAAGAAGATAGGACCCTGCTGTGTTCAGCCTTACATTGCTACAGCTTTGATCAGGAGGTTCACACAGGCGACAAACTATACCACCTAATAGGGGAAGCACTGCAGTGCTTTCACAGCAGGTGGGGGTTGATGCAGGAACTTTCCATCACAAGAAATCTCTGAAACTTTACAATCTGACAAAATACCACAACCTCATGGTTCTTTTCCCCCTTCTTCCTATTTGTGTTGCATTTAGTGCTCTTCAGAGATATAATTATAATTACAGTACATTTAATATCTATATATTAACAATAAATTAAAAGACACACAGACCCATAACTTCACTCTTTTGGTTTATTCTCACATCATTGTTTTCAAGATTGTTGCCACTGATAAACTTGTCAAGTCAATGAAATATGAAACAGATTTTACAACAACAAAAACAGATGATAAAATAAGATGAATTTTAGACATACCAGCAGCATGTCTTTCTCGCTAACATGTTGAATTTTAAAGGAGATTATATGTCAATGCTGTGTTTTCTTACTGCCTTTGACAGACCATTTTAGCCATTCAGTGAGCCATTTTGTCTATACTACACTATTCTGTGTGGAATTAAATCAACATGACAAGTGGACATTACCTAGTGGTAAAATGCATCGTCACACAGAGGATCCAGTATTGTTTCTGATTGGATGAAAAATCCAAATCATGCTGATTATTTATGTCAGTTGATTGTGATGCATATATAATAGTGGTCTGCTGCACTTAAGGCTCTTTACATCATATCTAAATAATTCTCAGTGATTTTCTTAAGCGGCAATAAACAAACACTTCTACAGAGATGTCTGTAACCTGCATTTGTTGCCTTGTGTCATTGTCTTGGAGTTTTAGCCTTCGATGCTTCAATAATGTTAGCTGTAGGTAGTTTGATGTCAGGAAAGCTGTCTCCTATTTTTGTTACCACTTCAGTGAATGCATTACCCAAAAAAAAACACCAGCTCCTTCCATAATTGATGAAGCACATCTAAGGTGGGACGCTGCTCCTCAAGTTTACTTTACAGTTGATATTTCCTCTAACTTGAAAGTCCAAGTACAGATGATCAATATCAGTTTGTGTGTGTTGGACTAAAACAATGGCAACTGTTTGAATAATACAGCTCTTTATAATTTTGCTCAATATGAACTCTTAGAGCTAACTTGAATTTTTGCAAAGGTAAACAGTGGTGTGACACAGGAGGTTGGCTGCAGACATATCTCTATTGTTGCAATGGTACAAAGCAGTTTCAGAGTGAAATCTCAACATCGCTGTTTTTTTCCCCACCATGATACAATCTGTGAATTTGATGGTAACATACTGCAAGTAACTTAACATACTGCATTCTAACACCTGATAGTGTTAGAATGCAGATGAATGCAAAGGCACACTATAAAACTTAACGAACAGGACTGTTCTACCATTCTTACTTGTCTTGCAGACTAAAACAGAAGACAGCGGATGGGGAAGAAGCCACTGCCCAAAGGCATCAAAACATCTAGAAAGAAACTTCAGGTACTGTGGATGTGCAAACCAAGTAACTCCATAATTATAATCTCTGGGATGCAAAGATGACATGCCTTAGTGCTTCACTGTACTTTGAACAGTGTTAGGGAACTGTTATTAAGGATAACTCAGCATGGGATGAAATCCAACAACCAAAGTTAAAACAGTGGGGTCTCAAGGAACCAACTGCCAAAAAGTAATGTCTTTAAAGAACATGATATCAGAACTTTAAGTTAGAATCTCTTCCACATCATTTGCCCCAATCTGCACCTTTTGAAGCAACATTTACAACTCAACTCTCCCAACTATCAGAGGGGAATTTTTGCTCACAGGAAACTGAATGCGAGAATTTCTCAAATGGTTCAATTAAACATCACTAAGCAACCAGGCTGTCCATGTATCCGTTTATCTGTCAATCTGATGCAATCACAGGACATTTTTACACTCAATAATGATTTCTATCACTCATATATGAGAATATACATTTCTTATTGCCATACAAATAAAAAAACAACTATAAACAAATGTATCATCAATATTACTTGTATAGTTTAAGCCAGACAAACTATAACGCTCTCAAAAGTCCCAAAGACCTTGTGTCTCTCCTTTTGATAAGAACTTCAAACTCTAATTTTTTTTAGAGTAGTGTAAATGAAAGTAGCTACATTTTAAATAAACCTTAATTAGTGTCTTTGTAAGACATTCATTCTCTGGTTAAAGCAGAAAGGGGGTTTAATATCAGCGCAAAATGATCATAACAGGGTTGTGCTCCAAATTTAGCTGCAGCTAATTTGACCAAGTAAACGTTGCAGCTCAAAACTGGACCTTTATTTCTCTCTCTCTTTAATGAGACCGTTTTACATATAAGTGGGTGATAAATTATATCTTCAAAAGATTAAACCCTCAGTGTACAGGAAAAGGCTTGGAGTGTTCAAAGCCTCGCTCTAAGACCAAGGTCTGACCAAAACTGCAGGTGTAGCCATTAAAAAGAGATTTCTCTGCACATAGATCCCATCAACAATCTGTGTAGATGTTCAATGTAGCCCCAGGATGACAGCTAGATCTGCCACCTCACAGGTGTGCGTCTTTCCCAAGTAGTGAAGCTGTATTCTACATGCAGGTCCAGATATAATGTTTAACCTGTTGGAGTTCAAATGCCATCATTTCTTATGATACAGCCCAAACGGTGCTGAGTGGAATATATGATCACAAATATCAGCTGATTCAGAAGTCTAAGAGAATATTTTTGCCCATCTTAAAGAAACTTAATCAAAGTATTCGTGAAATACCTCATTTTAAATAAAGAGGCAGTTCATTACATTCAGATTTTCCATAAAAATGCCACAGCTGTAGTAATGGTTATGGTTAAAATGGTTAAAAGAAATAAAAACACACAAACTGTGGCTACCCTTAACAATAATGCAGAACTGTAGTTTTTACATTACTGCTACAAAGAGCAGTCAACAGAACAAATTCTTAATCTTGCGTCCTACAACCAACAACACCACAAAATTCTCGATCAATGTCTTTCTGTTGTTAGGTGTGTGTTTTATTTCTATTACAAGCACTAATTCAATTGTTTCTATATTTGCTAAAAATGGTGAACTACCTAAGCATGAACAACTCACCTGCCCATGAATTGAAAAAAAATTATACTGCAGAAATAGAGGATTTACAAATTCAAAACCCAATTGTTGCGTTTTCCTCTTTCTTCACTATATAGTCTATAATCATTCATTCATTTGACAGGGGCCTACTACTACAGGAGTGGACTTTACTTTGGTGCTAGAAATCATCTTTCAATCAGAAGATCAGTGGTGTGATCCCCAACTACTGAAAGTGTTGTTGGGCACGACACTGAAGCCCCACATTGACTCTAATATGTCAATTGGTGTGTGATTAAGAATATAAAGTATATATAACATAAAGTGTGCAAATCTATATTCTGAAATGAGTCTTTTTTTTTTATCAGTGGGTGAATAAGCACATGTTTTAAATTTCTCTGTTCAACCTTCATAAGATTAAAGGTACGATATGAGTGAGGACCAATTTAGCATATTTTGTCAAGATGTAGACTCCAGTGTGGTTTTCCCTTACACTAGCTCTATATCTACCCAAACTTTGCCTTTTAAAAGGTCCCTGGCATAAATGTTTCATGGCATTCTTCACCCCCTCACGCAGATATGACAGTTTCCCTGCGTTAGTCCCTTACCTGCCACACCTCGTCTTTGATCTCTCTTTCTGTTCACGTTAATTAGAGCCATACACAGAAATATACTGTGTATTTGACATTATTGGTTTGGAAATCTGAGCCCAGGGAAGGAAATATGACATTATCATTTTAACAATGATTTTTGACTGAAGTTCCAAGAGCTTAAATCTTTCACGAACAAGTCTCTAGTTTCCCAGGGAGCGAGAACCCTGTGCCTTTACGTTTCTATAATTGCCCTGAGGAGATAAGACAAATTAAGTTGAGTTAAGTTGAAACTTTATTGTCATGTAAATACACACAAAATTACTCCTCCGCATTTAACCCATCCAGGTTGGCACCTGTTGAACACACGCATGCATAGGGTCACACACTAATGGAGACAATTAGTTTGCTGATGTATCAAAGATGTATCAAAAGAACCAAGCTTATGGAGAAAGGCTCAAACATTGCTCCAAGTGAGTCTGTTGGATTACATCCTAGAGAGAGGGACCAAGTTTCCTCCATGTAACAGCATCTTAGGGGGAAAACTCTTACAGTTATGTGTGTATGTGTGTGTGTTGGGTACTAAACAGCAGTTCTGAATATTTTTGGAGTCTACCATTAGCATCGTAGAAGAGCAGGGCCTCCCATACAATTTCAATATACTTGAGTAGTGTATATATAAATATACATAAATAGAATGGGTATATATTAATCTCATTATGTGGGATAGCTGAAAAGGTTCAGCTTTGGGACACTCGAGTACACTTGAGGAACTTCAATGCCCAACTGGGCATTGAGAGAAAAAACTGCAGGGGTATCCAGTAGACAACCTCAGAGTTCTGCTTTTTGCAGATGACTCGATTCTTCACTTCTTCAGAGCATAACTTCCAGCATATACTTGTGCCACAAAGTCTGTGTCCTTCGATATTTTGCCAGAAGTGAATCACTGGAGGTCTGCCCCATGCAGCTGGGTTCTGCCTTGGAAATAGACTGAAGTTTTAAATCCTGAAGGAGCTCGGTTTAAAGTCACAGCTCTGTTGTATTCAAAGGAGCGAGTCAAGATGGTTTGGGCATCTGATTAAGATATCTCCTGGGTGCATTCCTTTGGCAGTTTTCCAAGCCCACCTTAATGGGGGGAGGCCCCGAGGCAGACCCAGAATATCCTGGAGGGATTACATATCTCAGCTGACCTAGGAACATCTAAGAATCCCCCAAGAGAAATTGGAAGTGGAAGTCATTGGTTTGGAGGAAGTCAGCTGGAATACCTTTCTTATCCAGTTACAACAGCAACTGGCAATCTACCCTTGCATAAGCAAAGCCAAATGCATAGACTGCTGAGTGGACACATTACATTAAAAAAAGTCACATCAGCATCAAACAAAAACATTTCCTAAACCAAAAAATAGAATGAGGTCAACATTTGCGTCTCGTTGACACCGATTTATTTTTCTGGTGTGTGTTGTTTCACCTCCTCATAACAAGACAAAACACTCTTGACATTGCAACAGAATGCATATGGAACAATAACACTGGATGACACAAACACATCAAGGCCAACTCGTGTGTCAATCTACAACACTACTTCAACACAAAATAGAAAAACCTGAACATCCATACAAGATGTATTTCTGAACATACAACTGGAATGAATACCATGAATTCCCTGTATGTAAGACAGTAAGTGTTTCAATAAATTCTGCAATTTCTTGATTCTCTCCTGAGACACCGAGCCAAATCTACCACAGTAGTACTACAGTAAGTTCACTTGTAAAATGGTCTTCGTAGCTGCAGTAAGAAGGACTTCAGTGTTTAGTATTCAGTCGTCACGATCTGAATTTCAGTTGAGGAAGCAAAAGTATGAAGTGAGGGGACTGTTAGCTTTAAGGAGATGACTTTGGCTTCATTAAGAATGGCTGGCTCTTCAAAAACAACCATTAAAAATCAGCATGTAATTATCAGGCGAGTGAGATGAATTCCTAATCTGGGAAGCTGCTGGGCTTCTGCCACCTATGGTCAGAAACGCCAGGGTATACAGAATGACACACATATGCATGATCCAGAAGTTTCCTCGTAAGGATACAAACACATCCAGTATTGCTCTGCAGGTGTTGGCTTCGGAAACCAGGAAAATATACCTCATTATATTTTGTCAGTATTTCATGATGTGAGACTCAAAGAGTAATCGTGGTTCTTGTCAGGCAGTGATGCTAATATGAACACTAATACATTTAAATACATAATTTCTTTCACCAATTGACAACAAAAACAATCTTATACAATTCTAATTCATTTGATATGCCATTAAATACAATATTATACAAACGAATGTGTTATTTTCAAATCAATCTGGCAAACTGAAATTAGGATGGCCAGCTTCCTGGAAAGTTGACAGGCAGTCAAGTGGAGGGATGTGTTTGTGAAAGCAGATATCTACAGTCGGCCCATGTTCACTCAGATGTCAAATACTCCACGTTAAAAGCTCAAACTGGCATTCTCTCCCCACCTCAGAAATCTCATGCTTGCTGCATTATTCATAAAGAATCCTGAGAAAACTGTATGAGAAACAGATCTGCACTTTTCTGTTTGGTTGTGTATGCATCAGCAGAGGAGTTTTTCATTTTTGTATCGCACAATGCCAGTTCTTGGGATTTATATTCAAATGGAATAGAGGTACAAGGTCATAACACATATCACAAGCAGCCTGACCATAATCTGCATACATCAAACTCAAAAAAATTGGCAATCATCAGTGCTCATCATGAGTTTTCAGATGAAGTGCAGATGCTTTGAGTTCAGCGTGGCATTGCTGTTTACGAGTAACACCGAAATATTATTAACCACTTCATATATCCAAAACATGTTTTAGAAGCTGTTACATGTTGGAAGCAAATCCAATTAAATGTGATTCTTTTTTTTTTCTTCTTCATTTAAATGAATTATACAGCTGCTGTTATCATACAACAATTTAGCTTCAAATTATATGAAGAAAATCATGCCTTGTGACTGCAAATTATAACAACACCATAGTAAAGGAAACAAAGCCAGCTGGGAGTGATTCCAGATCATTCTCTTTCAGCCTCTGTACCGCACATTGAAAAGTGATTTTGTTTTTGCAAAACCAGAAGATCATAAAGAATAACAGCACAGCGTGAAAACTAACAGAACATTACATCTTAGTGACTTTACCTCATTATGACGGGCGACACAAGTTCTCTAAGCAGTAGATTGTAAATAAGTGACCCGCTGACTTCAAAATAACTACATCAGATGCCATATAATGTGCAACAAGTGTTGACAGTGTGTCAGTGTGGGAACGGTGCACTTGTCATATAATCACAGAGGAAACTCAGACTTGTCACTTACATAAGCTTTAAAGTTTGTGGAACTGACACTTAGCTATGAAGCTGTTTTTCTTTGCTCGGGAGTCTTTGCCATTTTAGACATGGATTTTCTCACCTAATATCAACACTGTGGAAATAAGATGAAAATCAAACCTTCTTATCTATTATGCATATGCGAGGAAGTATGTAGACGAGAGACCAGAGACTGCAAAGCTTTGAAGCAGAGCCATCTGAAACTTTTAAAAAGACCAACTCTCTGTACTATTGTAACGCATATATTTTCTTTCAAAAGTTCCAAAGTTAACTTTTCTGAAGTTTCGCTGTCTAGAACTGCTGATTTTAAACACAGCTGATAAGACTGATTATCAATGTCAAGCAAGAGAAAGGTTTCCACAAAAATCTCAAACCCAATTAGAGGATATCATCTTATCTCCTGAGTTTCTACATGACTTCATCACTTTAAGGGTGACGCATACAACCTTTTGGATGTCTCACAGATCCACGTGTTTACATCTACTTTACACTGTCACAACAGCTTTTCTGGGTCTCCTGTTACCTGTCAGCCACATCTGAATCCATCCAAACCAAAGCGTGTTTAGCAACCGCTAATGTAGCATGAAACTTTAATGCTGAGTTGCACAGCTGTGACTGTAAAATGTTTCATCGTCTACTTTCTCCTTCCTTCGTTCACAAAAGGCCTCTTTTAGACCAGTTACTTGTGGACTAAATGGAGACATAATCAGGGCAGGTCAATATCACAAAAAAATCCCAGCTTCAGTGGCAGTAAATCGGAAAGGCAACACTTGAGTTGTTTGCAATTTGGGTTATCCATGTGCACGACACACAGCTGATCGCCTAAAAAAAAGATGGTCTGTTGGACTGTATCAAGGGCAAACAAGACAAACTAAACACAAGTAACACATTTAGGATTTCTACAGCTTATCGTGACCAAAAACAAGTAGAAACAAATAAAGTCAAGATTTAATGTTTTGTCATTAAATGATACAGTAAATCACAGGAGCCATTACCTTCACATTCACAAGCTTTAATTATTTAAAAGCCTTGTTAAATACATTAACTGCACAAAATACAACAGGCAGGCAGGGGCGCCCTGAAACATCTACCCTTGCCTTTGTGGAAGACTGCCTCCTATCAAAGACACATTTTTAGTCCACTTAAATTCGATGGCTGTTTCTCACGGTGTAAATCCTTTTGAGACAGAAAAATGTTTAGCACTTCTGTACTGTAACTACAGTAGGTACAGTGTGATGTTTAAAGGAAGAAGTCAAATAAAGGCTACTGTTGTGAAAAGCTGTGAATGAATTTAATGAAGACAATGAGTTTACAATATCTATCATTTGAACAGAAAAAGACAAAAAACTGTGCCATTGACTCCAATAGTTCTTTCTAGCCTTAGAGTATTGACTTTATATCAGCAAAACACATTGCTCTGATTAATTTCACACTTGGATTTACTGCACGTTACACTGTAGCTCAAATAAATGTTATTTAATCAATAGGGAAGTATAGTGCCATAATAAAAATATCAAGGTCTCACATATACTGTCCTAAATCATGTTCTTTTTGCTGTGTTCAGTGTTTTTTTGAAAGAATAAATAAAGCATATTCAAATGTGTGAAATCTGTTGACTAAATGCAAGGAGAATATGTGTTAGACAGTGAGTCAGAGAACAGTTGTCTTCAGTATAGCCAGCCCTTGCCTTCCCTGCATGACAGATGGACATTGATTACCATCTTTGTTTTTTACTTGAAAATACCTCAATTCACAAGTCTCATTCTGCAAAATGCAGCTTAATTGTTGCTTGAGCTTACCAGCCTACAACATTCTGTGCAAATTTGGTCAATGAAGCCAGTCTGATAAGGCCCCACTCATCCCCTCTGTGCTCCTAATGCAAAGTTACATACACTCTGAGTATTAGAAATCTGACTGATGTAAATTAGCAAGCTCTGTGAAACACAGCATCCTAGGACACAGTTGCCAAAAACATTTGCATTACGTCTCATCATGCCACAGCGGGATGACAACATACACTCTGAATGTTTATCATTGCTGCCATAAAGCGAGCAGATTCGCTTTGAGGAACACTGTTAGTGAGCAATCTCACTTGTTAAAATCCATCTCCAACCTGAAGATAGACAGAACCAGCTGCAACCAAGTCACCTGACCATGCATCATTTTCACCGCTTTGCTTTTGTGCAGCACAGTAGCAAATGCAAAGCATCTCCATTTTTAAACAGGTGCAGGATTATCCTCAGATAGTCTGTGTGCTTCTGTAGTCTCCCATCCTCTCTGCTCTTCCTTTAAAACAATACATTTTCCCACCTCATTTCTTTACTTGAATTTCAAGACTTGAACAACAATAAAGATTAAATCCTAAAGGCAGATGATAGACGACAGATGAACCAACCAAAATACTCAGACCTGAAATGATGCCTCACATTAAATGGATCTGAAAGTGAACATGCAGCTTTAGTAAGAAGTGCTTAAAAAAATGAGTAAGCAAGTCTGTTTGATCAACAGATTAGAAGATACACTCAGATTTACTGCTTTTAGAATAGAAAACTGTATATTTGTCATATTTTATAGTCTGTAATTTAAGTACAGTCAAGCCTTTAGGAGTCATTATGACTAAATCAAATTGTAGACTTGACATGTCTGTTATTTCACAAAGCAATGCACAGCTTTGAAATCCAACATTACCAAACAGAGTGATGAACACGACTCACAAAAATAAATAAATAGAATAAAAGATTTGCTGGTTTAAACATCTGTGACCCTGAATAGGATTAACCGGGTATAGAAAATGGATGGATGGATGGTTTAAACATCAAAGACAACACTCTTCTAAACTGGTTACAGGAGAAAAAAATTTAGCATCGTGATGTCACACTTCAGCTCAGAAATATTTCTATTTATTGCACTGTTTCAGCATCACCTCCTCTTCTATAATGTAACCAAGTAAATGCAATTAGACATATCTGCAATATAATGACTTGATAGCTGTTAAAGAAGAAAAATTTATGTCTTAACTGAAATTCTTTTTTTTTAATAGAAAATAAAAAGAGAAAGTAACCAGTGGAAAGGATTTAAATGACTCAGACAGTATCTTTATGGTCGATCAATCTCAAAGCCACAACGGCCTGAAGGTAGAGAAAAAGTCAGGCTGGACATGTCTGGATGTTACAACTCCTGCACAAAGGAGGTATCAATTTGCATGGTGAAGTAATTATCTTTCTCCACTTTCTTTTACTTCAGTTAGATCCTGCTCTACAGCATAACTGGGCGAGCTAACGCCAGCTTCAATTGTTATCAGACCATTAAATGGATATTGTCAGGTATTATTATCACAAGTAAATGTCCTTCTCCTCCTCCTAGTTGATTCAGAAGGCCGTTATCACCTGTCTGTAGAGCAATGAAGTCCACATTTAGTCTATAGGACCTTCACCCTGGAGACTTGGGTATCATTTTTACACAGGTTCAGATAGCAAAAGTACTTGTTAGGTCTAGACCTATACCTAAAGGAATGGCCTTTTTTCCAGAGCAGACCCTGCTCTGAAAGGTCATATTTTCTATGTTAAATTTAACACCCAAACACCGGACAAAATTCCACATGCTACTGTCTAATGTGGGTGTAGTTTGGGCAAGCTGATGCATTATTACAGAGGTGATGACTTGAATATGAATGGCAAAAGGACCATATAGCATGTTTTTAGTCCAAGATGTAGTTCTAGTCAGAAGAAAACCCTGGGCAGCACAGACACACTAGCTTGAATTAAACAGCTCAAAGGCCAGAGGAAGGCCAAAGGAAATATTTCATCCTGGCAAGTAACATTAGTATTAAAGTATTACTACAGGGGGTGTAAGAAAGAGAAAAGAAATACACCTTGAGCTTTGCATGATTGGTGAAGTTGTGCATCTATCCTGCAGTACATAAGTTGTCTAAGCACTGCTGAGGGCAAAAACTATGCTCAAGAAGCAACTTATGGGGAAATATTGTAATAAACGATAAACCACATGAAACCTTTAGTCAAGATGCCAGGAGCTGGATTATATTATTGCAGGGATAGATACTACAACACAGTGCCCTTGGTGATTTGCTGCTCATCCAAGAAACAGACGTCATTGAAAGTAGGAGAATCACATTGCAGTAAATTACTAGATAGCACCTCAGCAACTGAAGAAGAATGGCAGATTTATTCAACTAACTCATCCGTAGAGTTTCGGTAGAGGATAAATATAGAGTGTTAAATACAGACTGTTGTCAAGCAGAAAGGGTAGAGACTGAAAGTATATGGGTTTAGAAATATATGAAGAAGGAGGAGGATGAGAAACATATCTCTTTGTTAAAAGTTAATATAACTCATCCTCTTAATAGCGGTGAAAGATTTAAATAAGGAAGAATACGACAGGCGCATGGTTTGGTGGTTGAACTATCCAACCAACTCTGATAGTGTGTGAGCAGCTCACAACATGGAGTAAAACACATACACACACTCAAGGGTGATTTATGAGGGTCAAAAGAACAATTGGAAATGAGGCACTGAACCATGTACAACAGGTCTTTGGGGATAAGTCTGCGGCTGCTCCAAAAGTCACAGTGCAGCTACCACAACTATGAGTGATGGAGACGATGGCAGTGTATGTGTGTCTGCTTTTACACATCAGTGTTTTAATAAATACTAACATTTAAAAATCTCACAACTCCTATTAATCTAGAAAAGACAGCACAGTTACAGCTGTAGGGATTTATGGGGAAGCAGCTCAAGCTTAATGTAGCTGTCATGGCCTAAGTAGAAAATATCAACTGAATTCCAGCTTATCATTGCACCCACAGTTATTTAGCCCAAACAGGAAATATTGAAACTGCAGCCGTTGTGTTTGACTTGAGTAAAACAATTCTGTTCTCATGATGAGGTTGGACACCACAGGCAGAGAGTAGCCCGAGGCACACAGCTGGCCATTGTTACTGTTATTAAGACACAGGAGGGAGGAGAGGGAACCGCAGTCATTTATTCATGACGTCATACGTCAAGACACGACTTCAAAATTTCTGGATAGAACAAACAAATGAAGTCTTCATTTGATAAGATACATGACTAATGTTGAGCTTAGAAAAATCAGTCTTGCAGCCATTCTGTCTCAAAGGTGAATGGTGACAGCTCAGCCCAGCAGAAGAATGTAAAGCTTTTTAACAGATCAACACTAAAAAAAAAGAGGTTCTCTGCTGTTCAAACACGCACCTCTCAATGAAAGATCCAAACAACAAGGCACACTACGTAGTAGAGCCTGGGTAGACCACAGAGGAAGCAGGACAGGATGCGAAAACAATATTTTTTATGTCTGAAGATTAGCTGATGACCTATCAGTGACTGTTTTTGTGTTGATAACGATACCACGTCGATTTGGATCGATCCACAATATTAACAAACGAGAGGAAAACAAATGGAAGGTTAACAGGAAAAGACTATGATGCAGCAATGCTGAGCGGCACTCATTTAATCGTTGTAAGTGCAGCAGGATTACTGCTGGATTCATACAGTTTTTAATACATAACTGCTCAGGATAATCTTCATAAAGAACTCTGGCAAATGTTGTGTACATTTGCCTCCTCAAATGCACCCGCCCCCCAGAAAACATTGTGTTCTTATATGCACTGCTGAATACAATGCAAATAAATTAACTGCCTTGCTGCTGACCTCAAGCAGTGTATCATGTGTACCGCTGCTGCACTGATAAAGTCTTAAAGCTGCGTTTCTATATAAGCACAACACAGCTCGGTTTTGAAGCACAGCACTGTTATTGATAGTTGTTAGCTTGCTTGCATATTCTTCATATACATTGAGTTTCCCTGCATCACAAAGCAGTTTTTTCTGTTTCATACCAGAAGTTAAGGACTGCAGAAAAGAAAAACATATAACATCAATAAGGGTGGATACTGTTTAACATTGTATGTTGTTTCCAATGAAATCCTTTCATTTCAAAGGAACACAATTTTCCATGAAAAGCACGAAAATAATAAAACCATAGCATGCGCTACACAGAAATTTAATTTTTTTTAGCAACACGTACAGCTTTGGCTTTTTGGGTAAAGGGCCATAGACTATTATCTTGTAAAAGGACCATGAATCAACAGGGAACAAGTGTTTTCTCAGCCATGGCCCATCCAATTATCCACTACTCTCCATTTTAAAAGCAGGATATTGGCACAATGTTGTTATACAGGTCCTGTGCTGATGCACCACACAGCTTTCCCCCACAGGACACCAACATCATTTCCCTGAAGGTACAGATGAAAAAATATATGCCTCCTGAGATTAAATTAGATCTTAAGTGTACGTGTCACTCTAAATGTTTCTGTAGTCCTAGGAGATTCATTGTCCTATGTAAAAAAAAAACCTGGCAGTGATATTCTGTAAAGAGTCGAACACATGCAAAACGGTGGACCACTGGGACAGTTTAGCAGAAAGTCTCTGTGACATCTATAAAATTTGACGTCCCTCCAGAGATTTTGCTCTGCACGCTGCCATGCATACTGATGGTGTTGTGTCAAATACACTGCATGCAGAGTTATTAGGCAGATTGCATTTATCAGGGCTTGTTTTACTGGTCATTAAATCCAATATTCTAAGTCAATCAGAAATGTTACTGAACCTCAGATAAAGATTTATAGCAAAAGGAAACTTATTTTTTATTTAGATGTGATGTGCACTTCTTAAGAAGGCAGTACTGTGTAGAAATTTCATGCAATATAATTACAAAATTATACTTCAGAATACACTCAAGAAATACAAATAAATAACACATTTTGACCTTTTTGAAATCTTCAGACTGATATAGAAGCTGGGCTTTTCAAAAACTGTCCACATTTTTTGTGGCTTGAAGTGGTGTCCTGTTCCCATTAAGGCAGTTTTACACTGGTCAAAAAACCCAAAAAACACCTGCTAAGATGTGGCATTTAAGGGCAAAGTGTCAATTTGAAACTGTGGTCCAGCTCAGCTTGCAGTGGCCAGTGTAATGCCATCCCTCCGTGCTCTCATAGTTACAGGTTTTTACTCAGACAGGCAACCATCAAAGGACTTAGAACAACTGGCCAAACTGTGAAAGATTTAAATTGGATTGCTTTAGCAGATGTACCTGCGTTTTTTTTTCTTTCTTTGAAATGCTTAAATGCTTTACCTGTGGTAAAATGTCATGAGTGATCGATCGCGGGCTCATTCATCTGCCCAATCAGGAGTCTTAGCTTGTTTGTCCACAGAATCTTTTTGTCTTCACATTTTTCTTGGCCCAGTCATGATGCTTAAAGTTGTAAATCGTATTCATTGATTGTCATATTTGAGTCTTCTTCACCTGGGAAACTAATTTAATAATAATTCAGGCCTTGAACTTCAGAACACTCCAGGTAAAAAGTGGGGGCAGTAGAAGACAATGACTTCCATCATATCAGATTTTGTGTGTTAACCAACAATGTGTACTTATTTGACAGTTGATTTCCTTTGACAATGAAATATGAAAAAAAAAAATCTATTTATTGATTGAAATTACCCAACAATTGCAATCAAGCAGACATTATTTACCAACATAACTGGCGCAGCTTGTTTCTTGCTACAGTCCAGGCTGCATAAGTCTTGATTTGATTAACAGCTCAAAAACATGATGTTTACCTTCTTACATTCTTGTTAATTACCATCTATTTAGGTCACTAACAGCATGTGTCTGATTATTACACGTTCTGCTCTATAGCAAAAACCTCATACAATCATATTTTCTTTTCGAATGTTCTAAAATCCTATGTATTTCGATTGTTAACCTACATTATATCTTGAAATAACTGCCCGTCTTTACTCATCATTGTCATTCCTGTTTTCACATTCATGAATACTTCATAGGTGAAAGTCATCCATCTTATGTTGTCATCTCAGACACATTTTTCTTTTTCTAAGGGGAGCCCCACTTCAGGGATACACAATGCACTTAGAGGCCTCAGCATATGTTGCATAGATTGTCTGTTTTCAGTTTTTTTTATAATTTTTTTTTAAGGTGATATTAAATGTTTTATTTCTATTTTAAAAGGAAAAATGTAAATTTCCAGGCTGAGTACCACTAGGATTTGGTTGATCAGTACTTTAAGGACATCTGGTCAGCACTTTGTGGGACTGGAAGCACTTTGCAGACCCAGATTCTGCACTCGTGTCTGCTGGATCAGTCAGTTCTTCAAACGATATGGAAGCACTGCTGACCCCCAATGGACACATCCATGTCAAGTAAATATTATCTCTCTTATTCCTGCTCAGTGTTTTGCGAAAACCTCTTAAGAGCCATGAAATGGGTCAGTTATCGTTGTTCTTCTCTTGTCCTTTTGGGGAAGTGCAGCTATATTTATAACCTCATTTTTCCTTCTCCCCAGTGCAGAAACTACCACACATGAAGTTATGGATTATGGGATAATTGGGCTTCTCCTCAAGAAGCCCAATTGGAGAATTCAAGAGAATTCTTGAATGGAAAAGTGGGGCTGACTTGGGATTGGTCTTAAAAATGGCAATTTGTGCATCTGTAATTGTTATGGCAACTTAAAACTGAAATGCCTCCAATATGTTTTTTTTTTTCCTGACAAACATCAAAAACCACACTACAAGCATTTAGTCTATTTTAATGACAAATGTTCCATGCAAATATAAAACACATTACAAGTGAATGACAGTAGCTGGGCGGTGGGGTTAATCATATTGGCATTTAAAATGAGTGATGATGTCCAACTCTAAAATATGTCATCTGTTGTAAGGAATTGCAAAAAAAATACTTGACAAATTGGCTTCTGTAACTGTTATACGTGCATTTCCGATATCCCACAAGACATAATTATTAGTTTCATTAAGCTTTTTCTAGTTTATGTCAATATCCTGTCAACAAAGTCATGTTGTTATCTGCAAGAAACAAATGAACCAGTTAATTTCCTATTAGCAAAGCCTATCCTCACTCTTCTAGAGCCTAGGTTTAATAATTACTGTGATGACATAGGAATTCAACTGGCATTTTCTCCCCTTAAAAAATTAATTGATGTAAACTGACACCACCAGAGGAAAGAAGATCGATGATTCATTTCAATGTGAGACATGAAGCATTAAAAGAACAGCAAATTTTGCAATCGACTAAGATTTTTTTGTTTTCCAAAGAATGCCTGGGCTACAACTCCAAGACATTAGCTGAGTTGTCTACGAAGCTTTCCTAATAAGCGAGTTAAGTGGAGTGACAACGTCACCGCCAAGACAATTACATGAAGGTGTCTCCACAAGGAGTCACGATGTTAGAATAATCACAGCGATGATGTTGTAATGTTTAACATGCTGTGATTCAGAAAAATGGTGCAAATTAAAATAAATCACCTCTCCGGTCCTATGGATCTAAAGAAAGGACAGTATGTGACCTGGCAGGCACCCGTTAACATTTTCATATAAGACCAAAACATCATTTGAAATGACCTGGATTAACTAAAACACAAAACCAGAAAAAGCAGAAAAAAAGTAGTCCATTTTCATTCTCTTCCTTTATCTAAATTTCTCATGTTAAACTGACCATGTGTCAAGCAGAAAAATGGAGATGTTTTAACAGAACAATGGTCTGGCAATGTTGTTCCGACCATGAATACCGATTTCTCCCGCAACATCTCTCCCAAAAAAGCCAATTATCAGGGTGTAAGTCTTCAGCTCCATACCATGAATCTTCTTATTAAGGGTTTCCCTGATGCCATTCAGAGATGTACATGGGTTACTGTATAGTTTATTCTGGCCAAACATCACAAATAGAACAAGGAAAGTAACTAATTATTATTTTCATTATTCATTATGCTCCTAGTTATTCAAAACATAAAGCATGCAGCGTTTCTCCTTCATGCATTACTTATGTGTTTTACTTGTTTAAAGGGCTGAACACATTAATAATTTCATCCGCCTTCTGCATAGTTTGATTAGCAGATAAGCTGACCCATTTATCTGAATCTGGGCACAGAAACTTGTGAAGCGTGAAATGCAAGAGGAAGGGTTAGGAAAAGTTATATAATGCAATTATTACAATTCTTGTTGAATTATTTTCAAGTGGGCTCCTCCCTCTAGTGTTTAATGGTTCACATTTTCACATTAGTTTGTCACATGTACACCACATGTGTTACTTTTGAAATTAACTCATTTGATTACAACTTTACAACTGTCACTCAAAACTAGTTAAATGGCAAAAATTGCTTGCTGTTAAAAAAAAAAAATGTTTGCAATATCAAATATGAACACCCCTCTGCATTTCCATTTCACTTTGTTCATAGTGTGATAAACTTTCTGCCATTGGATACACTGCCTCCATCACGTCACCTATTCTATGGTTTATGATCTTAAACTATGCAGGCGAATAACACAAATAAAAAGATTTAATTCACAAATTAAGTTCATAACAAGCATGTGGGGCTCAATGAAAATTGTCCAACAAGTTGTAGCGACTTTAATAATGACATGAAGCAAGAATGAAAGTAATTAAAGATAAGGAGACTTGCAAAACTAACGCATTATGATAATAGCTAGGACAAAAGAGTAATCTGCATACTCTAATGAATGTAATGCGTTACACCAAAGACTCGTCACACGTCACTGTATAAATGAATATTATCTCCTGCCTGCAATAATGCTGACTGACAAAAACTCACTGTCAAACTGTTGGTGAGTGTCGTGTTTGGACTCTTGAGCTTTGAACAGAAGACTAGATGGTAACTGATTCGTAGTCCAACAAGTGGGAACAGACTGAGAATAACTTTCATACAAACTGATATGTGTAAACTGCAGGTAGGCTAACCAAGCTTCATATTGAGCTTATCGGCCAATCTGATTTAGAGCATTTCTGCCTCTGACTGACAAGTCTGCAACCCTTGAAGCAAGAGAGGTACAATCTCAAGGGTGCTCTGCTTGCCCTCCTCTTCTGTCTACAGTAACCTCCGACTTCAAATCCCCAGAAGCTCCCTGGGTAGCACATTAAAGTCCCCTCCAGCATGTAGTGAGTGCACCTCCCAGAGGGCATCCTCATTAGCTGTCTTCCCACCTCAACTGGCTCCTGTCAATGGACAGGAGAGACTGCTCGACATCAAGTTCAGGATCAGTGAGCTGCTTCACAGAGAGTAAGTTTAACCACCTTCGGGACAAGCTGATGTGATCCTTACACCTATTGCTACATTTCATCAGCAGTCAATCATTCTTGTTCAATCACTGAGCGACACGCATGGCCATTTTCCAACTTCTGCCACATCATCCAGTTATCTACAACATCCCAGTACAGCCTTGTCTCATCTTACTTTGTTTAAACTCTGAAATGGGACAAAAACAGAACAAAACAACAAAGAAGCCGAGCACAAAACTCCATCCGCCTGCACAGATTTTACAAGAGATACACAAGAGACACACAAAAACAAGTGAGAAACAAAATAAACGTAGACACGTGGAGGCACAACACTCCATCTGTAACAATGATGTTAATACTCCTGACTACTTCAGAAGCCCCTCCAAGATCAATCTGACAGGGATATGTCCTCTATTGTCCTCTAGGGAATTACTGAACATTAATAACAACTTAGGACAGTCCCTTCCTCTATTGCACACTTTCATGATGAATAGTCCTCCATCTTTGGCTGCTATGTTGGATGCATTAATATCTGTAAGACAAATTCTTTATCTAAACAGTACCCACTGTGGCATCTTAGCTTACTTCTATCATAATCCCAATACATCCCCTCTACTGGGTTGTAAAATTAAGTGGATGTAAGTTTGGCCTTTATAATACCATGTGTTGTTTAGTATCCATTACAAACAAGTGTGCAGTAATTGTAACAATGTTAAAAATGGCTTCAATTGTGAGCTGGTGCATGAGTGAAATACCTCAGATGATAAAGAAGACACAGCCATACCAGCACCTGTTATATTTCTGTAAAACCAAACAAATACTGTCAGCTGGAAAAATATTAGGTTGAAAAGGGGAAAAAAAGGAAGCTAAAATGATTTTGGAAATGTGAGTGTTACCGTCTAACAGGAAAGAATGAGTTTGTTTTCAATCAGTAGAAAGCACCATATTGTCCCAGACCTCTTGTCCTTATGCCTCTCCATTCTTCTTGGTCAAACACACACAGAGGAACTACCCTGTTCCTGGAGGGCAAGAAATTCTATTACTTTTGAAACCACTTCTGTGGCATCGAATAATAGTCCAGCTGGGTGCTTGATTGTTCTGACAACTGGCAGTGATACAGGAGCTGCTCGTCATTCGACTGAGCAGAACTGTTTTTTCTACTACTTAATGAAGTCCCTGCAATGCAGAACAAAAGCAACTTAAATAGTATGTCTATAAAATTGCTACAGCTCAGTTTAAAATAAAAACGTTCCGTTGTGGAACAAATTTCTGTTGTATAACTGATGGGAAAACTGAGGTTCAGAAATTCAGAGCTCCATGACGCAGAAGATCGCGAGTTGTGTATTTGAAATGAGCAAAAGCCGATCGCACCCTTAAAGCGATAGTTTGGGTTTTGAAGTGCGGTTGTGTCACATACACGAGTAGGCAGCACCTTAGCTGAGGTAGGCGGCGGTCAGGGGACACTCTGTTTGGAGAAGACGGAAAGAATTCTAATGAGGTAGCCAACTGACAGCTACTGAGAGCAGTCTAAAACAAGAATCTGACACAATTCAAACCTCAAAACTTAAGGCCACATCGTAGATTTCTTTTTACAACACTTCACTATTGCATCAGATCAGTGTTCACTTTGTTTACTGCATGCACTGCTGCTGTCTTGCAAGTTCAGCTTCCCTTTATGCCAGAATTTACACAATTTGAGCTGCTTACTTATATTACGAAGGAAAAACTAGTTAAAAAAACAATAACTGATTAATGGGAGGGAAGCAACTCACCAGCTCTGAGAAACAGTTTTATGCCCAAGTTAACAATCTCCGCTGTTGCCACAGGACTCGATATGGACTTACTTGGATTACAATGTGTGAATTAATTTTGTGAGGAGCCCGACCACATCGCAGGGGTCAGAGTGTTCTTTACTCACTCTGTGAACCAGAATTGGGGAATAACAATGGATAATGGACTCACAGGAGATTGATTTTACACAGAGCCATAGTGACACACGGATAGTATTTTCCCAGGTCATATTACCAAGGAAAACTGGGATTTACAAATACACTAATAGAACAGCTTCATGTTAACCAGCATCTAACAGCACAACGTATTGCTAATTTTCTCTCTCATGATTTTAAAAACTAATCTTACGTATGTGGTGTTCGTTCTATTCATTCGTATCTGGTTGGGTGGTTGATAACACATTTTTCTGCGATGTGACCCACTCAGAAGGCATATTTCTTTCTGCTTTACTTTAAAAGATAAGATTATCTGTCACCCTTCTGTGATAACTACTGTGAACTCAAGCCACAATGCTTAACTTACTGCACAAGATCAATTTTGTCTACACACCTGTCATTGACAGGATATCATTAGCATAGCTATTATCATAATTATTGTGCTGCAGACTGTACTGAAACTGTCTTGAAAAAAAAAAAAGAGTCACACCCTCCTCTACATATTAAATGTACAGTTACCTTTTCAAACTCTATTTCTTTTGTGTCTTTCTCCATTTCTTTCTTAGTAACTATGACTCCCTAACTTTGTATCCCACACACACACTCACTCACTCAACAGCAATAAGCATCAAGAACAGTAAACAGCCCTATTGAACTGCTTTTGCCCAATAGTGCTTTAACCGACACAATGTATCACTTAGCCCAATCCACACATGAGGCAGGTATATCAAACCTACAACTTCCCATGGCAGGTAGGGAGCTTTAGGCTGCTTCCCATTCAACTCATACCATACCATTGATCGAGAAACAAGATTTCCCCTAAGGAAGCCTTTCCTGCTCAATAGCATGTGTACTTCCGTCTGAGTCTCCCCAACATTTTGTCAATACTTCTTCAGTTCCTGCACTTTGTGAGAAGCTCACTCTGCAGGCAATCTGAGCGAGGATCAATTAGTCGCCTGGACACAGAAAAGCAACTGTCACATCCAGTGAATCCCTGACAGGTCTGTTAAACTGGCTGTGTGGCTGGTGGTCTTAGCATGATGAAGCCCTGTAACAAACTAGCTCCATTAATTTCCCCTTGGCTGGTTTTAATTATTTAGAAGCTTTATTCTGAATACTTAAATCCATGTGCACAGATATATACAAACACACACACACAGCAAAAAAAAATCTACAGCAGCTGGAAAATTATTTATCAAATTAAACTGTTGTTTGCTGAGTAAACACATCCCTGTGCCACAACCTCAAAGAGCCCCTCCTCAGCATCTTTGATATGCAAACTGGCCGATGAGCTCTAATTTGCTGCCACTGTAATTGTAAACATTAGCTGAAAGGGGTTTATATATGGCACACTCTTGATCCTCCCAGCTGCCAGTCTCGTCAAGCTAATATCTCACATCTTTTTGCTTGATTGATACAGTGCAGCCTGAAAAAGCATACATTTCATTGACTTTACATCGCTGCACATCATTTGGTCCGACTTTGCATTGTTTGATTTTAACAGACACACTTGCATGCAAGTCCATGTCCCCACTTTTTTTAAACAGATGCTGTCGGCAGACATTTGACTAACAAGCAGCCAGAGTAAAACACAGATTGAGTGATTTCCCACACAACAACCTGCTCGGATCAAAGAGACTCTAGGTCTACAGAAATCTGCAGGTACTGGGCTCTGATCACTGTGAGGTTTTCTGCTCCTCTGCAGTTTTAACTCATTCTTGCCAACATTCTTTGATTTTCTATTAAAATGTATTCACTTCAGTGCAGCTGATATGTTGCACCTAACATACATGGATCAAAGAGCAACACATAATTCATGCAGACATATTACCCTTTTCGAGAGAGTGCCTGTGTTACTAACAGTTCAGACCTAGTTCAATCAATTCTTAAAAGGTTCAACTTTACAACCTTCTGGTTTGGTTTGGTTTTGCACAGCCACGCAGACGCCATAGAGCCATGCCATTATATCACTTTAAAAATGTCTTACAATAAATGTTTAATCTGATCCCTAAAATATACCTAAATTCTGTAGAGCATGGCAATGGAAAGAGAGTTTATCTACAAATATCTAATGGTTTGTCTCATATATCCCGCAAAGCGATGTCTTAATATCACCGCTCTAAATGCTGTTCTAAACAATCTAAACAGTCTTTGTTGGTGAACGCTCTTCGCAATGTTGGTATTTTCAACACCACCGGATTTATATATACTGGTTTTGTTACGACAGCTGGAGATATTAAAACACCTGATGAAGCTTATAAATTAATCTGCAAAAATTATTTATAAATTCTGTTAAAAACTGCTATTGCAAATGCACCTCTGCAGCACAGTGGGCAGCATTAACAAATAGGACTAGTGATTTTAAAACATTAAACAGCAGGAAAATGAGCTCATGTTACTGCTTATACTGCTGCTTCAACCAAAAACGTCTACTGAAGCTGTTTTTTTTTTCCATTGTTCTTCTATGAATTAAGTAAACTAGACATTACACTGGCTTTTTAAACATTTCAACACATTGTAGCCGGACTGATTAGTGCCATAAACTGCTCCGAATCTGTGGCATTAGCGACTGTGTTTTCAGCGTTTTTTTTTTTTTTAAATTAGTCACTAGCTCCAACCCAACACTGGAAACTCTTTGGTTGAAAAATGTCCCATAAAGGATGACCACAAGCAGCATTAGCAGTTCTGTTCTACTGTTTCACAGTGTGAGTGTAAAGGTCGTACATCTCATTGAAAGAGGAACACTTCATTTTGACCCCTTATTACAAGACATTAATTGGAAAGCTGTACACAAGTTCTGAGCTCATCTCCTATTGTTTTCATCATCTCTGCTGCCCTCTGACAGCATCTGTGGATGCTGGAAGAACTACAGCAAAGCTTAACTGAAAAGTATCAAAAAATGGTAAAAATTACATTTTAATCAAGTCAAAACAGTCACTGGAGGGATACATTGCAAGTTTCCATGAGTCGCCAATGACAAAATGCAACAAAAAGTAGGTGAGGCTTTGAAGTTTTTCATAACAGCACACTTTTCTAACAACAAAACCAATTTTGTGTGTTTCTTTATGCACAAGCAGAAATCCTAACGGTTCCTCTGGTGTTTCTCATAAGTCAGGAATCAAAGCACATACTGCCAATATCATATAGTACTGCAACTGTTTTTTTTTTAAATCTTTTTATTTTATTTTTTGGGTTGCCTGGAGCTAACTGATGACTAATTCATTCCATTCTGTGTTATTCCAGAGGATAAGAGAGAAAGACCCGATAATTCTTTTCTTTCTTTTATTAAATAAAAGATAAAAATGAAAGTATATCAATCAGACTGGCACACATTCGGCCCACATTTTTTTAAAAGCACTTCTCTGTTGCACCCTGACACAGCAAAAACATGGCTGATATTTGACAGAGATAATGCATAGGGATTTTCACTGAAAAGAAAGTGATGAGTTTGAGCTGCATTCAGGGTGCCTTAGGGATCTTTTCACAGTACAGACTGAGGTGTCAGTCATCTTAATGGGGCTCAGGTCTGTGAAAAATGGGACTAATGGGACAAAAGATGTTCAACTATGGAGAGGCCAAGGCAAACCATACATTGTATGTCATCTGATTAATATCTACTCACAGAATATGATTTTAAAAGCATTTCAATTAGGGATCTGAACCTGAATTCACATACTACACGGATAAACCGGCATAGCATAAAAATCTTTCATTAATCTGTTTATGCAGTACCATTTGAGAATTTTACCGAGAGCAAGCTAGAGCGGTCACATTTTCTTTTAAGTTCAAACATCTGCTCAATCAGGGGGAAACTTCGAACATCAATAAATCATTTAGATTAGGAAATTAAACTCTGCAAGTGCTTTAGACCATGGGCTGTAAAGAAGGATGCATCGGACCATTAGAAGTAGTTGTACTTGTGATCTTGCACAGGGTTCTTTAGTAACGACGTGGCCAAATGCACAATCTCTTGACTTTAGTAGAATAAGTTGATGTTGTTAGCAGCGTTGCAACAAAAACATTTTGGAATTTATATGCCATAAATGTTAGAGCAATGAACAAAGACAAGGTCATTTGTTGACTTTGGACAAAGCAGCTGTCTTATCCTACAAAAACAAACATGCAGACTCACCCACCAACTTACCATCCAACTGAGGCACTGGGACACCCCATATAAGCAAGTCAATGTCAGGTGTTCAGCATTGTCTCAATTGCATGCAGATGTAATTCTAGATGACAGGAATTATGTATTTATTTTAAATTTGTTCAGACTCGTTGTTTCCAACCACTTGGCAGTTAATAATCATTCGGCGGTTTTATGCTATCTACTCAGTGATTGGCGAGACCTTCATTATAAAGTTTGGACAACACAAATCCACTGTCAGAGAGACGGTTTACAAAAGGAGGTCAGTCACGACCACTGCTACTCTCCCCAGGAGTGGTCAACCATAATATATCACAACATTAGAAAGGTGAAGTGAGCTGTCAGCATGTCTGTCATTTGGATTACATTTTGGAAAGCACCTTGTCAAGTATTTGTTGCGTTATACATTATTAACAACCAAAGAGGAAACTCCTCACAGCAGATGCTTCCAGTAGAGGGGTGCACTTCAATAGACAACACAAAGTTTAAAATGACTATAGAAAATGTGTTGGGTTTTTTTTTGTTTGTTTTTTTCATACTGGACGATAAACTACTACTACTCTGTTGCAGAAAGTGTCAGATTTTGCAGACTAACGGAACACTTTGAGCACATATCGTTTATGATTCAGGAAATACAAAGACACTGCCGAGTCCAAATTAAACAAATGAGTTTAATCACAACTAGTTAAAAGAAGAGTTAAAAGACAACATTAAAGGCACAGTTTCTGGATACCGGATCAATAAATTATATCAGAGGATGACATGACACAAAACACACAACGTCAATTCCAAAACAAATTGGAACGCTGTAAAATATCAATCAAAACAGAATACAGTGATCTGAAAATCTCTTAAACGAATATTTTATTCAGAATAGAAGATAGAAAATACATCAAATGGTGAAAGTGAGATATCTTAATAGTTTATTAGAAGTTTTAGCTTTAGCTTTGTCGTTGCACAGTTGTGTTGTGGTTAGCACTGTCACCTAACAGGAGGAGGATATATTTTGTGTGCCGTTCTCTCTGGGTACTTGGGCTCCCAAAACAAGCATGTTAGGATAACTGGTGATCCTAAATTTAGAAGCGCGTATGAGTGTACACGGTTGTTTTTCTTGTTTGTGATGAATTGGTGATCTGTGCAGGATGTACCCTGCCTTTTGCCCGATGGCACCTGGGAGAAGTTCCAGCACCTGCGAACCTGAATTGGATTAAGTGGGTATAGAAAATTCTTGGATGGATTAATCTGATGGCAGCGGCATGTTTCAAAAAAGTTGGTCCATGGTCAACTGTGTAGCGCCCCCATTCTTTTAACAACAGTCTGTAAATATCTGGGAACTGATTAGACCAGGTGTTGGAGCTTTGTACTGACCTGTTGCCAATCAACCAAATTAGTTCAACAAGTTGCTATCACTATTTTTTCCAAGTATCACTTCCTTTTTCAGCTTTTCACTGCCGCCATGCCAACTTGTCTGTGACATGTTGCTGCCATCAAATGCAAGATAAGCTACTATTTTTTGTGAAATGGAAAAACTTTCGATGAATGAATGAAATGTTGCTTTATGAGATTTGCCAGTATTTGCATTCTGTTTTTATATACAATTTACTCAACATCACAACCTATTGGGAATTAGGATTGGAGAAAAAAATCTCAAAAGTTTTCCAAATTTCAGAAATATATTATGTGTTCAGATGTATTCATAAACTTTCAAGCAACAACTCATGATTTTCTCTCTCACTGTAACAGTTCCATTATAGCAATAACAGAGGCATGGCTTTGTTCATGCACAGCAGCTAGATCAAGGTCTTCCACCACACACAGCGACTTATTGTTCCCCTGGGAAATAAAGTCTGATTGATAATTACAAAAAGGAGCAGACAGACCTAGGAGTCAGCCCATACTTCCATTCACCAATGCATGCACAGCATGTTAAATATTTGTATATACTGCAGAGCCATGTGTAGAGCATCCGTTCAAATTTCACTTCAATCAATGGCAGATGGAAAACAATATTGCCAAGATTTGCAGAACCATTATTATGAGAGCACTTGAGGAAGCTATGAATGCTACAAGGTAATGAGAAATTATTTGCTCCAAGAGGGATGGATTTTTCACACAGCGGGTAAGTTTCCAGGTTCACTGGTTTTGGTTTCTTTGTCACTCTCTACCAGCCACTTGTTTTGAGTGATTATTTGAAAGTGACCAGCTGTTTCTTAGATGTTGCAGAGAAGCTGCACTAATTAAACTGAACAACATAATATTACCAGGGTTTATGTCTAACATTCAACTGCTGAACTTACAAACTTCACCTTCAAATGCACATTTAAAAATAGTGCTCTATATAATGCTTTAATAAGACTAGGGCAAAATAACAGATGTGCTACTTGTGGATCTCTTCCTGATTGTATAAAGAATGCAAGAGTAGACACAACAGTTCTTTGTAGATGAAGGATAATGCTTTGTTTTAGTTGTTGTATTAAGTAGGAATGTGCAATGATTTCCGTCTTTTCAAACAGTCATTAAACGATAAGAGATTGAGTACCGTATTTTTCGGACCATAAGGCGCACTTAAAATCTTTTAATTTTCTCAGACATCGTCAGTGCGCCTTAAAATGCAGTGCGCCTAATGTATGAATTAATTCTGGTTGTGCTTTCTGATCTAGAACCGATTTTATGTGGTACACGGAAATCTGTCAAAATGTTTTCGCACGGCCTTGGTAAGCTACGAAGCTGCACTGCTTGATTGGATTGAGCGTTACAGCCACTGTAGTCACGAGCCTCGCGGAGTAATATTATCTGTGCTTCAACATTAAGGTGTTTCTTTTCTAAAAATAAAAAATTTTGGAGCCAAAACTTGGAAGGCACACTCAGGGGTCATGTGCGACTTAAATTGACAACATGAAATGTGCTTTATTTGATTTTAATAGTTTAATAGAGTAAAAAAAAATCCTATCACTGTGCATTAAAAGCCTCTGCTATTACCAACTTCTTCTTTAATTTGGAGTCTGATGAGAGATTAACTTGTAATAGATATTTCTGTTCAATATTGTAGGTTACTGTTTAAGCTCCTGGCAAGTGTATTGGGACTTCCGAATACACAATCATACGTTGTAAAGAACAGGCCAAGACTTGGTCCTGCAAAGGCTTTTCCTTGCCTTGTCTACAGGAAACCAGCAGCTAAAACTGTTTTGACTGTACATTATTTTGAAAATGTAAAAGATGACTGTTTTTTGCTTAGCGCTCCTGCATTATTCTAATGGCTGACTTGTTCTTTTCCCAATATAAAAAATGTCCCAATTACTACCGCTCTACTGACAGATGTAAGGTGAAGGAGAGTGATACTGGTATGAATATGTAGAGGTTTGTGATAGGATGCTCACATGTAAGAATACATACATTGTTATCAAGTTTTGCTGATGACAAAATGTGAGCAGAAAAATAAATGCTATTTTGTACCTGAATATTTCAAAATGTCAATTCAAAATGAGGGAAATCATCTTAAGGTAGCTCATCTCATTCATCACTTTCAAGTGAGCATGGTCAATCTAGTTATGGCTGAACTGACACGGACCATCCAACTTTTTCCTTTGAAGGTGATAGCTCCATGTGTTTCAAACCATAGCTCATCTTGGCAGTCTGACTGACACTAACAGGAGGATTTAACATGAGGGGGAAAATGGCATCATCGCCTGGGGATTTCTCAGACCTTGAAGAATCATTTCCACTGAGTTAGACATGTCACAGCTGTAGACCTCCAAGTGAGTTGAAAAAGAGGATAAAAGCACACTGGGTATCATGCATCCAGGTAAAGACTGATGTGATGAGGCAGCTGCAACAAAGTTTGTCACCTTACACTGTATGGGCTTGAGGCTGTTTTGGGAAACACAGAGTCAGCATCGTGACTACAAAAGGCTCAAAGATTCAGCCGTGGCTGTGATGAGTATGCAGCATTATGTAGATAATAAATCAGTCTTTGCTGGGAAGGTCAAACATGGAAACTGCTGCAGGGTAACATGCTTCAAATACATGTTGATCATGACAAGTGGGCAAGTATATGCAGGGCTTATTTGTCAAAGACAGAAAGAAAGCAAGAAACCGACAAAGAAAAATGAAAGGAAGAGATCACGAAATGCAATGGAAATGTATCGAACAATTAAAAAGCACTAAGGGGCCGGCTTGACCTTTGGGAGTTATTCAACCCTTGAACATTTACAGGAATTCTGCTTGGAGTGTATGTTAGACCCTGCCTTTTGACATGAAGATGCATTTATTTCCCCATGTGCTATATGAGGCTACATTTAATGTTTTAGAGCTTCAGTCTCAGATTTACCAGTTTTGTTGATTTTGTTTCCCTCCTCAAGTCTTTTTTTCAGCCCCAAACTGATGCTGTGTAGGTGGTGATCAACTGATATGTACCGACTTACAGCCTGTACTTCTCTTACACTTCAAGGACCCACAAGACGAGCTCAAGACAAGCGCCACCTGGGACATCACAGATCATTTAAACTATAAGGCTCCAAGCCACATGTTTTTCAGTCCTGGTGTATAATTTTGTTCTCTAATTAACAAACAACAAAGTAAATTTCACTCTTTTTTTTATTACCTCTGAGAATGTTATTCTGCCCTATCCACTTATTAACTTCATGAAACATAGAAAGAAAAGATTTTCATGCGATTCTCTTTTTAAAGCTAATAGCTTGGTTGATTTTTGGTGTAAACGCGCTGCTATTGCTAAAAACTTCAATATAATTAAGCTTTTCCACTAGTTTTATAAGAAAGATCTGTTCCCTCATGACTGCGCTCATTCCCTGGTGTTTAGCGTTTTCATGCTGCGATGTTTCATCAGTTCTGTTTTCACACAGTATCAAATTCACGTCACTCTGAACTTTGTTCTGTTTTAACTACACTGGTCCAGTGGTCTTCTTATCTACTACTTTTAAAGCCAATCAGTGTCCTTTTCCATCCAGACTGACTTTCATGTAACCCACTTCTTCCCGATGCCAGAGGACCCTCATTAGAGGTTTCTGCCATCTCCTAAATCCACTAATCCATCAACAGTGTCTGGTCTCCTATCCCCTTCCTTCAGACATGCCACTGCTCCTATATGATTCATCCGTGTTTCCCCAAACAAAAATACTTTAAAATTCATCTCGTGTAAAACAGGAATATTTGAAGGATATTTTATCCCTTTTGAAAAACTACTATTTAGTTTTTTTGATGTCCTTGACAAAGCTACAAAAGTACACATTTCTGATGATAGATTTCAGTTTGAGATGAGTGTGCTTTGTGTGTCTCATGGATGTCTGTGCAACTCTCAAAAGTCCTAAGCTACAAGTGGAGTGGCAGATATTTAATGGAATAATGTGAAAGTACACTACTCGCACACATGCGGCTTCAGCACAGACAGAAGATATATTACTCTTCCATGTCAAGGCAATGAATGATAAGCTGCCAAAAAGGCAGTGATTCCCTGCAGCGGCTTATATCTCGCTTCAAGGCACAAGCATAACAGAAACATTACAGGAAAATGTAGAGCCAAGAAGCAAAGTGGTGGCAGTGAAAGAAAATAATATGAATTTGGAATGAAAACAATGATTTTTTTCAAAAGCTCTCAAAAAAGTCATTGAGAATGAATAGGTAAGTGTGGATTGCTTTTGTGCAGGTAAGCGTTCACACAACAGTGAAAATCCAGCGAACAATAGCAAGGGACAGCACAGGCTATTTTTTTCAAAACAATCAGATGCACTTGGTAACAACAATGCAGAAGCACGAGGTGCACAAAAGATCCACATTTGAATCACTTCCAACAGAGCACTGCAACATGGACAAGCAAAGTCACAGAAATCACATCTAAATATGTTTGTTTACCTTAGTGAAAACAACTTATTGAATCATTTCCTAAACAGACGAGATGAATAAACGTTCAATAAAAGCAAAGATCAGATCTATTTGCAATAAACATTTTATAACACTTAATGACTTGCAGTATCGGTAGTTTTTGCAAATGTTGGAAAATCAACTCATCCCACTGTATGTCCTGCCACTGAAGAGTTTTTCCAAAATCAAAAGATTGTTGTTATGTAGTTGGTGTTATGAAGCAAAACAGTGTCGTGCCAGGCAGGAAACCAAAGTTCTGAAGTATGTCAGCCCCTGGGTGCTGAAGGCAGTTTCAGAGGGAGGCATGTGGACAGTAAAGGTTAAAGTACAGCAAAAACAGTCAGAAGGACATAAAGTTCACAATCTGCTCTAGTGTTGCTTCAAAATAAATAGAAGTGAAGTGTGGAGCATCAACAATCAGAGCTGGAGTTCACTGCGGAATTGCGGGTTCTGCACATAATTTCACTGAATCTTGCTAATCAAGCACCTATAATAGAGAAAATCCACATTAACATTTACAGTGATATTACTTAAAGTTCTGCCAACATAGACAGCAGTGCAAAACTCAGCAACATCCATCCATCATCTGCCGTTTCTCCGGGGATCGGGTCGCGGGGGAAGCAGCTTGAGCAGAGAAACCCAGTCCCCGGCCACTTCCTCCAGCTCTTCCGGGGGGACCCCGAGGGGTTTCCAGGCCAGCCGAGAGACATAGTCTCTCCAACGTGTCCTGGGTCTTCCCCGGGGTCTCCTCCCAGTGGGACGTGCCCGGAACACCTCCCCAGGGAGGCGCCCAGGGGGCATCCTAACCAGATGCCCGAGCCACCTCATCTGACTCCTCTCAATGCGGAGGAGCAGCGGTTCTACTCCGAGCCCCTCCCGGATGACTGAGCTTCTCACCCTATCTCTAAGGGAGCGCTCAGATACCCTGTGGAGGAAGCCCATTTCGGCCGCTTGTATCCGCAGTTTCGTTCTTTTGGTAGCTAACCACAGCTCGTGACCATACGTGAAGGTAGGAATGTAGATTGACCAATAAAACCTTCTTCACCACGACGGGCCGGTGCAGAGCCCACATCACTGCAGACGCCGCACCGATCTGCCTCTCAATCTCCCGCTCCATTCGTCCCTCACTGTGAACAAGACCCCGAGATACTTTAACTCCTCCACTTGGGGAAGGATCTCATTCCCAACTCAGAGAGGTCATTCCACCCTTTTCCGGCTGAGGACCATGGTCTCAGATTTGGAGGTGCTGATGCTCATCCCAGGCGCTTCACGCTAACAAAACCACATCATCCACAAAAAGCAGAGACCCGATTCTGAGGTCCCCAAACAGACGGATTACATTTTGTTCCTCTGCACAAGACTATAGACCTCCCACTGCTGTTGCAGCATCTCTCAGTAACGTATACAGACAAGTTCGACTGATTTGAATTCAAAGGATTTGTTAGAATTGAGCATCCTGCACTGCAGTTCCATATTAAGCAGGCTACATTTTGTTATTTCTATGTTTCATACTAGCAGCATACTTCTCACTACCTGGTACAATAGACTGCCTTTACATAGCACCTGCATACGTTGCACACCAAGAGACAGAGAGCACACTGGGTTGCTCAGTGTTGGCATCGAATTGTAGCTTTGTTTTGTTGTGGATACCAAGGCAACAAGAAGCAGATGAGGATAGATGAGGTCGAGATGAAGTTTTCTCCTGTTGCTGTAGCAGCAGATGAGATTTTTCCTTCACTTCTGTAAAGCAGCTGCTGCTTGATCACGACCGTGACTGTGCATATAAACTACATTTCTGAGTCTTCTGAGTCTTCTAAATGTAAACACAGCCCAAATCATCAAGAGATAAAGTTAAGAAATCATCATGTAAAAACTACAAATCTAGAGGACTGATTGTAAACCTTTGAAATGCAATAACTCTAAGTCTTAGTAACTTAACCTCTAGAAAAAAAAGGGACTATGTGGTATGTTTAAGGTGCACCTTGTAAATTCTACATTGCTTTGTGCATCAGATCCTGCAAGACTTCACAGTGCATTCAAGTACACCTTGCAAATCTAGAAATATGCACTTAGATGACACGTCTGTTTTCTAAAACAAATTATTTTAGTTACTTTTTGTTACTACAAAGACAGTAAAGTAACCATAACTACACTGTCCGATTGTCTTTTTGTGTCTAAATTGATAAAATATAATTTTTGGCCCCATTACCCCACCTTACTACTTTTCAAAATTTTAGAAATTCTTATGTTAAGGCAGATAAACCTCAATAACCTTTAACTATATAAACTAAAATGCTTTCACAGAAATGATACACAAAAGTTGAAAACGTGGTATGCAAAGCAAGATACAGAAGTTGAGCAGAAATCATGAATAATGACACATAATCCACACCATTAGTGAATGTCAACTCCAGGGTTTAACATTTAACAAACTTAAGCTACAAATCCTGACAACTTGTGGGCTGCTTACTTTTTATGGCTGGCAGTTAGGCACGAGGTTTAGCATTTATCACCAGCATTCAGCAAACAGTGCTGGGAATTGATTTTTTTTCCCTTCAGAGTCAACAACCCACTCATATTTTAAGGGCAAACATTTTACAGTTTTACTATTATCTGTCACTCTCTTAAGTGTCACTTTTGTTCTGCTTTGAAAATAAGAGTAAAGAAAAATCCTAATAGATCATTTTTACCCAGGGTTTTTTTTTGTTTGGTTGTTTTTTTTTTGTGTACACTATTAGCTCTGCACTAATGTAGTCAAGTGGAATTCCCATCATCATCTACATGCACTTCAGTTCAATGAGACTCTATGGCTTCTTAGCTCACCTTCTGTTGAGTTTCAAGTACTGGTGACTCTGTAGACCTGGTCTTATATCAGTTTTGGCTTATCTGTGGAAAAAAAAGTACAAACTTATCAACCTGTCACTCCTCCGCTTTAGTGTTTCACACTTCTCAAACAGAGTATTCTCAGGGCCTCATCAGTGTGTGCTTACACTCAGCGTGCCTGTGTCAAAGAATCACCTGAGTAACTACATTTTTGGTAATAGAAAATGGCTGGAGTCTGCTGGGGTTTTTACCTGATCTCAGAGCAGTAGGCAAGTGGAGAGCTCAGGAAATGAGCAAGAAGAGACAAAACAATATGACTCCATATGCACACCCTATATACAGTAATACTAACACTGTAGGGACATAGCTTGACATGACATTAACATGAAATTATTGCTATGCTGAAGCATCAACACCGACTGCTTTGCTTCTTAAGTCTTGTACTTTACACATGTACTTTCCCAGATGCTTATTACCGAAAAAGTGCCTTGGCTTTATTGAACTAAAACCAATTTCCCCAGTAAAATGCTTTTTTTTTTTTGTTCTTTAATACAATGTGAGCTAAACCAGATAATGAGTTGACATTTTAATTTCAGGCAATCATTCTCATCTTGAAGTCTTGTTTCTGTGCACTAACTCAATATTAGATAGAACCACAAAGAGCAATAAACTACACAGAGGTAGAGCCAATATTCTGTGAAAAATTAAGATACTTTGATCAAAGTGTCAAGAAATATCTCAGAATAATCATTCAATACAAACTTTTAATTAATTTTGAAAGGAAAATAAAATTAGACTATCAGAATGTAATTTTGCTTTTTTGAAGAATATAGTGTTTGTTGGGAACTTCTGGATCAGGTCGAGAACTGCCAGTCAAATAGGGGACTAGAAATCCTACAATACAGCACTATTTTTCTGGGAGTAACCTGCTGCAGACAGGAATTCTACAAGCCAAGGTTCACAATTGCACCTGTTGCTGTCCTCTCTCTGCTCAAACCAACTAAATATTTGGAAATAAAAGAATGCTAGAAGGTTCTCAGAATCAGCATGATTACTGCTTCTACAATAATCCCATAACATGTTCCTATGTGCATGCTACACAGGCACAGAGAGAACAACTAAGGCTGAAAGAAGCAAAGCATATACCAGGAACTTCCTGTAAGAGGGTAAAGTTGTCCACATTTTTTTTTAAATACAAACTACTGCAGATAAAATCTTGTCATTACCATCTGCAGAGTGGCAAAACCTAAGGCAGAAATAGTCAAAGCTCCATGTGTCTAACTGTTGAAATTCCAGTGAGTGAATCAGAGAATTCATATAAAAGTTTAAATACGTTTTAAAAAGCTTTAGTTTCTTTATCTAATGACCTGAAACCAACTCGACTTACTGTTCTATTTTCAATCCACACGTCACACTGCGTTTCCAGACTTTTGCACAGAGGTTGTATTTGTTTCATATTTCCACTTCTGAGCTCCTGAGGTTTCTCATGACACCCCTTCCATTTATTTATTTTTTTTTTAGATTGACACTAATATTGTTACTTTGATCTGTTTGCAGTTTCTTTTTAATGCACCTTTTATAGTGCTCTTGAGACATTAATGCATGACTGTACCTTTTAAATGCTAAGTGACACCGGTGAAGCTTCATCTTATCCTACTCCCCCTGGCGACTTGGAGCTCATTTTACCAGGGTTTTTTTTTGTCTCATCTATTTTTCTGTCTTTAATGTCCCTGTCACATCTGTGCTCCTCTGCTGCACCTGTTTTAATATTTGCAGTGTCTCCAGATTAGGAAATATTTAGGCTTTTGTATGTGTTTTGATAGCTGCACAGATTATGTGTTTAGAGCATATTTGTCTGAGCATTTGTTTGTTCTTACAGCACAGGTGTCTTTGGGAGGTTATGATATGTTGACATGCTTCTGGCTGTCAGATCAGTTGGTGTTCAGTCAGGCAGACTACTTCTAAGTGAGTATATATGCAGCTGATCATGCTGTACACAGCAATTACATACCAGAATAAAATAAATGAAAGCCAAGCTTTAAAAGGCCATGCTGCGTTTTTGGGGTTTGCAGCATTCAAGATGATTGCCCAGGCCCCTTTCACCTCACCTCACTGTCTTTATACATTTACTGCAACAACTCTATTCTTTGAATTACAACAAACATGTTTAAATCGGATCATGACAGCATGTTTATTTTCTTACATACTGGGCACAGTACGTAAAGTACAAAAACAGTTATTTGTTTAGAGGTATTACAGTTAACAGTTATTTTTCTCAACGGATTGTCCGTTTGTTTCACACTTATTTCAGATTACTTGAAACTGACATTTTTTTCTCGTTCACATGTTCTCTGGACTCGTCTTTCTTCTTAAGTGCAACGGCATACCAGCCGACAGCTGCGGCTGCAGGATCAGCATACCATTGGTAACTTTTTGATCTCGGCCCTTCTGCAAAACTGGTCAATTGTTCCCCAACTTTGATCCGTACTGGATCATCTGAATAAATACCATAAAACTTGATACACACATTCAGGGTTCCCACAAAAAGAATGTTACCGGCTTTGGGCAGCATTTCGTTTTTCTTCTAAGCTTCTTCTTTTAGTAAAATATCTGAACGATAAAAAAAAACTGGACATATTTTTTTGCAATTTGAAATATGCATGTTGCACAGAGAAAGGTTATTTTAGACACAGAGCAACAACCTCTAGTCATCAAAGCATTTCACAGAGGATGCAATGTAATACTCTAGTTGGGAACTTGAAAGATCTAATATCTTATATCTACCTTATATCTTTCAATGATGTCTCTTTAAGAACTGTAAATATGGATGTCAATATTGTCACCGTTCACTGCTTAAAGAAAATTATTAATTGTCTCCCATGAGAGTATTTGACTGCCGGCCAAAATGAAAGCGCCCCATCCTCTAAGCATTCAAGAAGATGCGTTAATCACTGCTGCCTAAGATGAAGCTGATGAGGAGCATGTTTCCTTCCAAAGCTAATGCATCTCAATTAACATAATGGAATGACAATATTATGGCAAAATGAGAAAACCTACAGCAGCAGGATCAACAATTATCAAGGCAAATAAATAGCAGCACAGCACTTCATAGTAGTTGAGTCTTTTTTTGAGTCTTCACTGATGTTCCCACTTACAGATGGAAAAGCACAACATACTCCAAAAACTTCTCTTCAAGAGTTTCTTTTCGTGCTTGTCAACATCTTTAATTCAAAAGAAAGTATCCATAATATGTGGAACAGTTCTGACAAGTAGATACCAAAACTTTAGATGACTAGTTATCTTATTGGAAGTCCTGATTATAAACTGACAAGGCCTTTCACTGCGCAGGGGATTTAGGCCACAGAAATGTTCATTTTTGTTCTTCATCTCTCTGGCAGCCAAAAATCACTTATATCCAAAGGCTGTTTTCCAGAACCTCTACCCCACTGACTGGGTTTTATGTAGATGTACCTGTTTATTCAGACATTAGGGCAAGTGTAATAACCCCCCCAAGGGAAATAGCTGAGTAGAGCTTATTCAACAGTTTGAAGTTTTATAATCTCACAAAGACTGAGAAACATGCCGTTGCCTGCTTAGCAGAGAGAGAAATAAAAACGACAATAAACAAGATGACAGATGAAAACTGTATGAAATGTGGATGTGGCCTAACACTTTAATACCTGGGCTGCAGAGACATCCCTTCATGGTAATGTCACTAGGGTGGTACCATTTTCTTGCCATTCTCAGATTTAACCTTGTTTGCAAGAGCTGTCATAAAGCTGTCAATGCAAACTATGGTATCTAGAGTAATTCCTGTTGCCACCTCTTTGTCAAACATAATGGTACACTCACAAAGGTTCCCTCAAATCTCTCGGTAGAGCCATTAACCTGTCAGCTGTAGCAATGTCCCCAAGTGGAAGACAATAAAAGAGGAGTTTCAACTTACCAACATATCTCCTCTCCCCCACAAGTCTCTTTTCAAATCATCCCTTTTGCCCTTTCACTTAGTTCCTCCTGTGCATCTCCGATGATCATTCTCTGATTTCTGCAAGGAGGTCTGTTGTTACGGTCACCAAGCAACAGCAGCGCAGTTAAATCAAAGTAGTAATAACATGGTTGGAAAGAAATGGGGCAGAAGTCTCACAACCAACACGTCCGTAGGAGGCACAGCTCAAAAACATTACCAGCAATGATCTAAAGAAGCTTGATGAACATTAAATGCAGCGGTGAAATTGATCATTCGAAACTCAGCTGCACATGAGCTGCATTAGGATTTTAACATGTAAGATTTTATCCGTTGTGCAGAGGAGATCTCAACCTCTTTTGATCATGTAATTAAATACAAGTGTATTCAAGTGTATTCTGTGTTCACTTCCCCCCGTGGCTGAGTTGCGGTCAGCAACAATGACGGTATGAGCTGCAAATAAGAAAAAGGTTGCTGCTGTGGTAGATCTCCTTCTGCTAGCTGCTCCTGCTGAGTGAACCGACTCAAGTATTACTTACTTTGAAATTCAGTGCCAGTTATGTTTTTGACAGAATAAATAAATAGCCCCAACGGACAGAGGTTTGTGCAACTTTCAAAACAATACATTAAAACTAATAAACATAACACATAGTTGCAGCACGGGGTCAGTCTGTACTAACAGACATGCACAATAACCATGTTTGGTTCATAGTTCATGAACTGGAGCACACGGATTCCACTGAAACCTGAACTTATTTTCTATCTTCGCATTAAGCAATTTATAATTCACATAAATGCCAGTATGAGTCTGCTGGTGTCGCTTGGAGAGTTGCATAGAATTCTAATAAGTCTTTAGAGAACAAATGTGCCACACTCCTTCAACAGCTACAGTTCTGTTTGGTAACAAACAAACAAAATATTGAGATATCACCTCACTGATAGGGACCAACATTTCATACAAAACAGAACTGAGCTCTTAGTAAGATGAAATATCTTAATCAAGGCATTGTATGCAGTTTTTTGTCTGACAGGACATTTCTTCTCATGACATTTTTACGTAAGAGCATTTCATTCGCATCGCTTTGATCTTCAATTATCTTAATAAATTCTTACTTGTCACAAAGATTTATTTTATTTTTAATTTTTTAAAATCAGTTCTATGTTAATTAAAGCTTTAAACAAAATGCTAAAATTCCCAAGCTTTCTGATGAACACTGACACATACAAAACAGAGTAATTCTTAAATATAGTTTCAAGATATCTGTTGTATCTGTGAGGCAAGAAAATCATACCTGTTGGAGAAAAGTCAGAATTTAGACAATAAAATTGTTGTGTTGGTAAAAAAAAAATTTGCTTTTGAAATCTAAGTCTCTGCATTGAATCATCTTTCAGTCAGTATGGTCTCAATTTGCTACAATCAGCATCGGTAAGAGGAAAAACATCTTTGCTGGCTTTAACAAATATCCTAAAGTGCATGCAATAAATCCTCCTTTTTAGTGTCACAGGGAGATATGAAACCGTTGACCTCAGGGCTTTCTATGCTGTTTTCTGCTTCAAGTCTGTACACCGTTCATCAAAAGAGCACATCTGTTTTTATTTGGTCTTTGTTTTCCAAAAGGTGACTGAATGCAAGTACAAACGAGTGAATCACTGTTTCATAAGCTTAAAATTATTTTATAGTGACAGTCCAGGACTTGGGTGTGTGGTTCTGTACTTTCAGAAGCAAAAGAAAGTTATTTTAATTCTTTGTCATGTTCATGAGCCGCTACATACAATCCTATTTTGTTTATGTTTCACAATGAAGTTGGGAAGTAAAGACCCTGGAAACAAGTTCCTTTATACACATGTATGATGGGGGTCAAGTGAACTGACATATTACAAATACGTTTTTTTTTTAATTATTTTTTTTTTTTTTATAACATTTGACAAAACATGACAACTTTTAAGAAAATGGGGTTTGTACTTGAAAAAAATGAGCTGCCTTTATATTGGGAGCGCATCCACTTTCTATTCTAAAAGTAACACGATTGATGAGTGATCTTCCCTCATTGTTGCTGAAAAGCTTCAAAAGGCCACATTCACATTGCCTGGAGGAAGCGACCTGAATTAAAATGGCTCAATTGATCACATTGGTCACAGAAATCCGATCATCAATTCCGATCTTCAGATTCCATTTATGTTTTAATGATTTTATTAGCCTTATTGTAATTTTATGTAGCTGTAAATCACTTTGAGTTGACTTGTGTACGAATTGTGCTCTACAAATAAACTTGCAAATATATATATATATATATATATATATATATATAAAGCTCATGCAGCATGAGGACGCTCATACTGTATTTCATGCAGCTGTTTGCTCATATGTATGGTCTAAATTTAGTTGTCATAAACCTGAAGCGATACTATATCAATGCCAGCAAGAGCAGCTAAAACAACAAAAGCAATATATGTCCTGCTTTTCCTGTTGGTCTCAACTTTAACAATACAGATGGTTCTTTTCCTCTTAAGCTAAAAGTCTGCCCCGACACAGTCATTCCAGAATTGTTTTTAGGACTCAATCCATTCTCCTGAAGCGTCTCACAAATATATATATATATTTCTTTTTAAAATCTCTGAACCTTCAAGTAGTTTTTGGAGGTAGAAAGATTGCTGCATTCCTTATGATAAGGGCACTATCCTTGACACAATGCCCTGAAAAAAAATAGATATTTATTGAATTGTTAGTTGTGGAACGAGGTTCACAATGTGTACAGAATTTTCTTGTGTGGTGGTTATTGTTTAATTTATTGTCCAACCACACAATTACATGCGATGTTGCCACAAAGCTCCAAACTCTGCATCCCTGATCTTCCTCATCTTCTTCTCGTGTGTGTTGAATTCTTATCAGAGTTGATAACTGTTGCTGAAAGGGATTAAAAACTCCTGTTTCACATTCTTGTCCGATAAAATCCAAAAGGGAAAATTTAATTGGGTCAAAAAGAAATACTGTTGCTACATATCCAGCCCGGTTTTGTCCAAATGCATGACAAAATCCCTGCATCTGTTTTTCAACTTTGGGGAGATGCAGTCTTCTACAGGATTTATAAACAATTCGCAAATAATTTGTTGAGATGAGGGCTGAAATCCTTGATTCAGACTGAACTTAATTTGTTAGGTGAAAAAGCTGAATGTGTGCTAATCACACCATCTTCATTTGAAGAGCATCCTAACTTATGCAAAGCCTTAATTCATGTTCTGAACATTATCTAATAATTGGCACACTTCCCTGGTGAGAATGGGCTTGCAATCTCTTTCCCCACCATGGAAGCATAATGCACCGCCATGCACATTCCAAATGGCTTTGAAGTTATCTTTATCCCACCCAACCAAATTCTAAGTTGCCTGCTGCATTTCTCTGTATGGAAATAGAGTACATCACATTTCAGCCCCATTGCTTATTTCATCGGGTTAAGTGCAGTAATGGAAAGGGTGCATTTCATGGTCTGCTTTTTAAATGTTTACCCTGAAATAACACGTTAAGCAGGATATCACTATCATGTAAATTGTAGCTTAGCTCTCACCAAGTATGAACTTCATTTTTATTCAAGATCAGACCATGCATCACTCATGTGCACACTTGCTCTCTTGGACCTTGTGGATATTTATCCAATGCTTTAGCACCGACCTAGCACATTCAGGGAATATGCACAGTCCAAGCTTGTTGGCAGGGTGAGGAAATGTGTGCTCCCCAGATCTCCAAATCTTGCATACTGGACAGCCTTCTACAGCAGCTCTCGAGCACATGAGAACTCTGCAGATTGGAGTTTCCAGATTGGTGGGGGAAAAATAGACACTGCAGGTTACAACGAGCTGTGTTTTGGGGGCAGCAGGAGGTAGACATCAGCCTTTTCCCCTTCTTACTAAAGTCATAGCTCCAAGGATCAACAATGGCTCAATAGCCTATGTTTGAGACCTGCTGATTGTAGCACCACTGCAGGCTCTGCTCAATTGATATTTTTTTCTTCCCGATTAGTTTTGATTTGAGCTTTCAGAAGTTTTTCAGCATCGTACTTTAAAATGAGATGAATGAAAACCTAGTGTAGGAAATAGAATTAATGCGTTACTGTTACTAAATATGAACACATTTAACATTTTCTCTTGATCATAAGGAAAGAGTTTGCATTTATCCAAAGCATATCATACAACTTTGCCATCTCCTGGCGATCTGACCTTTGATAAATCCAGCTGCTACCTCACGACCTTCACCAACCTATGCATTTCTATATGTGCAATAGCATTTGGTCTTACTATCATACACAACCAGAAGCCTTAGGCTTGGATTTAGAGAGATTATTATCTCTGAGTAATAAAGTATTAAAGCACAGGAGTGACTAATAAAATTGTCTGAATGCCATACGCTCTCCCAAAGCTCACTGTTGAATAAAATTAAGACATTGCTGAGCATGTTAGTAACAGCTCCTTTTCAAACAAGTCAGACTGTTCTGGAGAATCACGGGTTCTACTAAATAATGTCAGATACACTTAGCACATCATCTGGTCACTTAAAATCTACTTTAAACAGCTAACCTATTTTAGTCCCCAGCCAGACAAATCTGGTCTAAACCTAAAAAGTCATCTGAGGGCATAATCGATCTTTCACCAGCAAAAAGCTGTTTTACTGCTCCTGGACTGACTGTCTAATTCATCTGGCGTGTACCACTTATGATAAAAAAGAGGACCAAATCAATCTAAAGGAGTCAAGGAGCTCAAAAGACATCCAAATATAAAGCCTCCCCTCCTTGTGCCCACTCATAACATCCCGTCCTGCCCTTGCCCGTACGCTCGCTTCGCCTCTAAATCAAACACTGAGCCCTTTTATTAATAGCCCGTCGGTAGAGTTAACATTTATTTCATGTGTATTCATCTGAACAGATTTTACAAATGGCTTGCTGCTTGTGAACCTGCTTTTGAAAAATTAGCCTTATTTTATTCCTCCTCTCCTCATGAATCTCAATGACTAGCTGAATGTATGGCGGTGCTGCAGATGCTGTCATTCATCTTTGGGTAAAAATGAAAAACTGCTTTATCTGTGGTGCTCAAAAACATTACAGCATGTGGTAGTTTGTGAAAATCTGAGGGAATATCATGGAACATAGGGATGGCAGTGCTCTGCTGAAAGGGAAATACTTACCGAGCCCTTAGTAAAATTGTAACTAAAAGATTTTCTGCCAATAATGGAAAAAAATGCTTTAAGATGCACAAATGAATAAAACAATTTGTTTACCGTTTATAGACCACAAGAGACAGGAAAACTGTGGTACAATAGGAGGAAAGTCACACAGGAGCACTGGTGCCAGTGTAGAAGATGCTATCAGTAGTTATCTACTTGTGATCTCCCTGAACATAAGCGAAACAGACAGCACCCCTCTACTGAATTTATGGTGGCCTATTATTACATTTTGTGAATACAAAGTGTTCTCCCAGCATTGGTACTTTCAGAGAGAAACCTGGTGTGCTGACACAAATTGATTATAGAGCAAGGAAACAATCTATTTCTTCCTCTGAACTGATAGCAGCAGAGGGCAGAATGAGAGAGGTGGGCTGTACACAGACAAAGAGCAAGAAAAAGTGGGGACAGACAGAAATAATGGAGTGGGGAATTATAAGTGAGAAAAAGGATAATCGGCAAAGTTGTGCAGCAAGTTCCTATCTTCAAAGACAAACATGAAAGTGTTTTGCATTGCAGATCTATTCTGTGATAGTGATGTACACAGTTTCAATCATAAAAAGACACATTTTCTGCTGATAAAACTGCTGCCCCCACGGTCAATACAGTGAATCTGCTTTGGGAAAAATCCTTTCGTTTTCTTATTTCTACTATTACTAATTAATTTTTACTGAACACAACTAATTTCCTTCTGCATCTACTTACACAGGACCACAATTAATTTCCCTGTTAGCACAGTAAGATGTTTTATTTTTACTTATGTACATGCTTTGTGGGGATTTTGTATAATCAATAGACTGTAGATGAAAGATGCAAATGTGGGTGAACCTGAAATGTGCATTGGCTCTATCGGTCAGTAGGGGGTGGCTCGTGTTAATGCAAAATATAGTCAATTTGTCAGTATTTGGAAAAAATAATCACCTTCACTATAAAATAGAACATAAAGCAGGGCAGAATCAAGTTATTACTCTCAAGCCTCTACTCTTTGAACAGGCACACTTTGCGCTGTCCTTGGTCAGGTCCATTGCTTACAGACGAATGTAATCGCCACGATTAGAAATTAATACAAACTATACAAGGAATAAATCATATGACATATTTCAATAAATGCAATCAAAGGAAAAAAAACATGCCAGGGTTGAGGGTTTTTACATAAGTAGTGACTTTATATTCCTATACTTCCTCAAGCACAGAAAAAATAAATGTCCTCTTTAGAATGAAATAGAAAAAAAAAAAAAGAAATTGAAAACTAAATGGCAAAGTAAATAAGTAGGGGTAATAACACCAAGTTTTGTTGTGCTTTTCACTCAGGCATCATTTGTGCTCGACCATCAGCCATCCTGCAGAGTCCTGACCCTGACTGCTGGAGCTTCATTCTAGATTTAGATCTCTGTCATCCTCAAAGAATTTCAGCCTCTCGTCTCATTTCTCTCTCTCCCTTGTGTGTATGTTGTCCTTGTTCCTGTCCCCATCTGTGCATTGGTTTTCCTTCTACTAACCATACAAAAGTGTCTAAGTGTTTTTTTTTCCTTTTTGAGTGCGGAAGTGCGCTTGAGTGTACTTCAGTTTTGCCTCATGTGTTTGTGTAGTCTTGCCTTCCTCCCCTAGTTTTTTTTATAAAGAATTCCTGTCTTTTTGCAGTACTTGAAAGCTTCAACAAAAATCTTAAAACCACCTGAATCTACAAACTGTTATTTTACTTTTAGTTTTACCTCGAAAGCGCGAGAAAAAACATCAAGTTTCTTCACATAAAGACTTTCTAATTCCTGCTACTCTATATTTAACCAGATTCCTCCACAATGTGACCATTTGACATTTTAATGTCCCTGGTTCTCAATCAGCTTCTCCCTAGATTTATTGTATCATGTCATGCAAATTCTTTAAAATGTCCTATTCTAGTTGCTTCATTCTGAATGAGGTTAACATGCATGATCAAAAGCTACTGTGGCCGAAGGAAGATCATCGCATGAGTTTTCATATGTATACTTTTCTCTGCCTGGCCTGACGTTTCAGAGGTCCAAAAATATTTTTATGGTCAGAAAGATTTAATTTTTGTTTAGATATCACAGCAGTGTCAGTCAATACATCATCCAGTTAGATGCCTTTGACACTGCCAGTGATAATGAGATTAAAATTTATGTTATAGGATAAATAACCCTTTAATGTCCTGTTCGACTATTTGGTATTTAAATTTAAGTTCATAGCATATGGTAAGCTCCAGCAGTCATATTAGTTAAATTCTGTACTTATACCATGAAGCAACATCTCAAACATTTGTTTGAAGCTTTTCTGATTATCAATGCTTCTCATTGCTTCCTTTTCTCACTGAAGACATGGAGTTTCTTTTACAGTTGTATAGATAGCAGCAATCTCCACTCTTCATACTTTCTTGATATGAGAGCACAGGTAAAGCTGCAGAAGCCATACATTTGTCCTCCAGAACATGACACTTTAGCCTTACTAATGAGCCATTTAACATCACTGTGATGGGAACAGCAGTTAAACGAGAGGCCCCTTGTGGATTTGGTAAGAACATGTCAAGACAGGAAGAGACAGTAATACTTCACAGTGACAGGTGGGAGAATGAATAATGAGAATTTTCAGATCTTTCAGTAGAAGGCTAATCTCTCAGCATTCTCCCTTGCAAAAGGACAGTGGTACCTGTACACCATGCCACAGACTCAATTCAAAGTTTTTTTCCCCATCAAGACTTAAAATGTGTGTTTACTGAAGGAATCCGGCCGCCTTTTATCAAAGCTGTCAGGATTTATAAGGTCATTTACGTTGTCTTAGTATTGCATGGCAACAATAGATAAAAATCAACACACAATACAGTTTATGCTTAACTTATACACTAGTTAAAAATACACTTGCAAGCATTTTTTAAACATTCTTTCCACATGCTCCGAGAGGTTTATGAGCTGGTGAATCAGTAAGTCTCTGCATTAAAGCTCAGGCCAGAAGTAGGTTAAAGGCTCAAACAAGACTCCAGTCTGTGATCAGGTTTGTGATCAGGACCAGGTAACAGGTCAGTATTAGGTTGCCATTAATAGAAAATGCTTGAACTCAAGGCTCTAATAAGTATCAAACTCTACAGAATGAAAAACATTTTATTGTGTGGAAAACATGTTCCTTTACTTAAAAAAAAAACAAAAAACTCCCCATGTGACAGGGTGGTCTGCAGCTCAAACTGAAAGCATAAAAAAAAAAAAACACTTTACAACTACTTCTACAATTAAGTTTCTCTTGAGCTTGAGAAATCCACTCAGTTACTGCTCAACTAAATCAAAGAGAAAACTGAAGAGATATAAGATCTTGATAAATAAAATCTAATAGTTGACAAGAAATGTGAGAACTGATTCTTTACTCATCTTATGATCACATAACTATGGCTTTTGATAATATCATATAGTTATATATATTAATACATTTATACAATTTAAAGCTATTTTAATCATGTTAATCTTTCCAAAGCAGGATGATACAACATTTCCTTTTGTATTAGCCTCGAGTCAGGATTTCAATGAGTTGTTCCTCTACATAAATACACACACTTTTGACATGACAAGCATGCCGTGTTTTGTTCTTGGGGCCTCCAACAGTGTTAAGAGACATTTATGAGGCTTTCAGGTCCGCTCAGTTCAAGAAACCCAGGGATGCTACAAAAGATACCAATATGAGAGCATCTCCAATTTAAACACACTCGTTACGCTGCAGTGCTTTCAGCTCTGGCCAAGAATTGTTATGGGCTAAATTCAACCAGGAAGTGAAAAGGGTTAATGTGTTATGATGTGTTAAATTCAAAAGTGACAAACCTGGCCTGCAAAATGTCATCTATGACAGGGACAGTCTTGATTTTACACTTAACACGTATCTTTGTCTCTGTAACCAAGTTACAGAAGAAGCCGGCCTTAATTACCCTAAGCAGTTAAAGAAAACACAAACCTTGACCTTTATTTGAGGAGATACAGAATATCTGTCAGGTTTTTTTTTCCCTTACAAATGACAATACATAAATCGATTACACAGAGAAATCATTAAATGACTTCTGTTTGTTCACTAATCACATTTCCAGGGGTTAAACTCTGAATATGCTGCAAACTATGAAATATTGCAATAGTACATTCAGTTGGAAAGAACCTCTGGGTTAACCTCCAAGAAAACTGCGTTTCATGGCCTATTCATTAGCCACACCCCATTGTTTTATTTACATGGACAATTTGTCCTCTTTACCCACTACAGTCATCGCTAAAGTTGAAAAAATTAAGGACTAGCATCAGTCCACTGTGAATAATACATTATACATTGTTGCAGTTCCCTTACTACTACTAATTTATGTGACACTCCCTTTTGGGAAATGGAAAATGAAAAAAAAAAAAAAAAAAAGAAATAGGAAAGGAGAAAGGAGGCCTGGCAGTGAAGAAATAGAGTACAGCATGCAAATGTACCCATCTATCATGCTGAGGAACACTGCGTGTGCCTTATCTCATCTATAAGGAGCAGTTCCTCTCAGCTGGACGGCCACATTAGGTTTAAAAAGAGGGGCTCTGAATTGAACAGCAGTTGTGAAACTTCACAAATGTTCTGCACTCAAATAACCTCTCTGTACTGAGAGCATGCCAGTGGTGGCCTAGCTGAATGCAATGCAAGCTTTATTTAAGATAACCAGTCAAAAGACAACATTGTAAACAAAATGTAACCATGTATGTGTGGGCGGGTGAGCGGAACTTGTGGGCATGTGTAAAAGCAATCATGCATCAAAAACGATAACTGCTCTTTTCTTTTCAGGTGCTTTTGTATGCTCAGTGGAAAGCAGGCTTTCATTCGAGTATTCTGACAAAAATGGCTAAACAAATGTGTTTATTTTCAGATCAGAGCATTCAGAGTACCAGTATTTGGATAAAATTGTTCTTAAATTAATCTTTTAGACTCGCACACCTACATGTGCACAAGCATATGTACAAATACACGCATATTCACACAAACGCATGCAACAACTCCAACAAATCGCCAAGTATCAGCACATACACAGAAGTACTCACGAAGCTTGAGCCTAGCTCAACATCTAGTTCCTTGGTGCTTTTTTGTAGCCAATAATTTTATCATGGTCATATCTATGAATATTCACGTATCTGTTCAAACAAAACATTTTCACCATCTGAGCATACAAGTAATCTGTATGATGACTTATGGGTCCATTACCGACTTTCTCAAACAACAATCCCATGCGATGAAATGTGAAACGCATCCCGAGGGCCTCCAGATTGTTTTCATTTGCATTGTAATTTGTTTAATTAGTGCGTGTTTGCATTTCAATATATTTTATAGTATCAGCTAATAACTATGATATGACAAGAATACACATACCGTATATAGTTGTGTTATAAAGAGACAAGCTGATACTACACCCAACTAATTCACAAAGAACATTTTAATAGCACTTTTAAGTCTTACCTTGTTACTCTTCTGTCAGGATCCCAGACCATCTCCTGAATTTGTCTGTACATATAAAGACAAGAGGACAAATCCAGTTCCGGAAAGCCTCTGTGCAGCCTTGCTGTTTTGTTTACTGGAGCATCACCAAGAGATTCTGCAAACAGCTGCAGTCATTTCAGCCACAAGCAGCCTCCCTGCCTGACATCCTGAGGAAAAGAAAAAAAAAAGGAAAAGAAAAAACCTTAAACAGGCAAGTGTAGAGAGGGTGAAGGTAGGGGACAAGGTTGGGCAGAAAGAAGCAGCGAGGGAGCTGGTGTTATAATAGTTTTGAGATACGGAAAGCAGTCACCAGGTCTGGTCAAGCATGCAGTAAAATTTCTGGGAAGGTCGCAGAAGGCAGGGACCAGACAGTACTAACAATGTAGCACTAAAACAGCATAAAAACATTTCCCAAAAAACAGGCCAAACTCTGGTTATTCTTTAGGAAAGACGTTTTAAAACTTTTTGAATGACAAACTATGTTATCCAGGAGGAGGTTTTTTTAGTCCTTGATGGTACTGAATTTAGGGTGATTTTATCTTTCAGTGTGGGAGTTTTGTTTTTCAAGTAGACCTTTCCCTTCTGCTTCAGCTTGGCACCATGTTAGCATTAGCCTACATCTGCCAACAGATGATGCTGTCGCACCGAGGGCTGTTGATTAGGCTTCCTCAGCAAAAACCATTACACAGTTAAACGTCTCAGCAAAGGTACTTTCCTCTTATCTTTAAGTGGCAAGTCATCTGCATTAGTGGTTAGTCGTGTTTTGCTTCATGTGAGAACACAATTTTTTTTTACTGTGACACACTTTCTTTTCCTCCTGGCTATCGATGAGAACCATTTAGCATCTATGCAAACAGACTGAGGTTCCATTTGAAGTAGGCTTTTTGATAGGATTTCACAGGGCAGTCTTTGCATTTGTTTGGGTAGTTGGGAGTGTTACCAAAACTTGTAATTCTTTGACAACCTCTGGTTCAGGTCATACCTTCAAACTAAACTGAACAGCAGATGAAACCTCTGAGCAGATTACTAGTTGCACAAGAACATTTTCAGTTTTTGTTGGTAAAAAATCTTAACATGAGCACATCATTTCTCCTCTATAAACTATGCAGTTCATACTTTATGCATGACAGAATGATGCAATGATGGAATATTACAAGTAGACTAACCTAAACATACTTAATGTATGATTATGTCCTCTAAATATGTGCTGCACCTCAGAACTGTCATTAAAAGATGGACTGCACAACTTTAAATTCCTTCAAGTTTTTGCAGTAAATGGAAAGAATCCCCGGTTTTAACTATCCTCAGATTTGACTTTTTATTAAACTAACCAAAACATTTTTTCATTTCTTCTTTGGATAATCCGTGTTAAGTGTGGATATGGTTGACTGATAATAATCAGTGATGATAAATCTTTTACTTGTTTTACAATCTGTGCTTACAATGCCTATTCCAAAGGAGTTGGGACACTGTGCAAAATTCACATGGAAAAAGAATATAATTAAAAATGGTACAAAAAGAAACAACTATAGGAACATGTTGCAACAAAGTAATGTAATTGCCAACAAGCAGTAAAATGATTAGGTAGAAAAGTAGAAAGAGGCTCCTGGAAGTAAACATGAGTTCAGCAGTCTGAAAGAAAACTGCAACAAACTGAATAAATTTGTGTTTCTAAATGGAAGATTGTGAGGGTATTGAATATTCCATCATCTACAGTACATAATATCATCAAAAGATTTAGAGAATCTGGAGACATCTCTGAATGCAAGGGACACGGCTGCAAATCAATACTGGATGCCGATGATCTTCAGGCCCTCGGGCGGCACTGCATTAGAAACAGAGATGATTCTGTCAGGGAAATCACTGCATGGGCTCAGGAACACTTCCAAAAATCACTGTCTGTGAACACAGCAAAGAAGAAGCCATATGTGAACCTCATCCAGTAACGCTGCTGTCTTCTCTCAGCCAAAGCCCATTTAAGCTGGACTGAGGAGTGGAAAGCTGTTCTGTGGTCAGGCAAGTCAAAATGTTTATTTGTTTTTGGAAATCCATATCCTCAAGACGAAAAAGAAGAGGGACAGTGTGGTTTGTTATCAGTCCTCAGTGCAAAGGCCAGCTTCTTCGTTGGTATGGGGGTGCTTTAATGTCTGAAACTGGAAACCTACACATCTGGAAAGGCACCATCAATGCTTAAGAGTATATACAGGTTTTAGAGCAACATATGCCACCATCCAGACAATGTCTTTTTATGGGAAGACCTTACAGACCATCTTCAATGCAACCTCAAACTGCAGAACATTTCAAAAATCAACTGATAAAAGTTTTAAAAATGGGGAAAAATGCCATACTGAATTCATTTTGAATTATTCTGAGAATTTTTTTTTGACCTTTATGTTTCAACCCTACGAGAACCCACGACTTTACACTGTTGTGCCTGTACTAAACTGGTCATATTCTCCTACAAGTGCTGAAAGAAGAGAAACTTTGGATTATTTTTGTCTTTTTTCGTCCAACATTTTAAACATCTCATACAAAACTAAAAAGTAAAGTTAGGCTTCTTAAAGGCAGCTTTCAACATTAAATCAAACAAAAAATACATCTACCTGGCTCCTAAAATACAATTAAGATATCAAATGCAAATACATTATGCTGAGATACTGCTGTCTTTCATTCTGCCACTAAAATCCTGTACAAGTCGGTTTTTGTCTGAACTGATATGGCACCGTCTCTGCACAGAAACAGCAACAAGAGGACAGAGAAAAATGGATTTTTTCCGGGCAGATGGATCACATAATCACACCCTCCCCCTCCCTCAACTTTGATTGTAACCTACTTAATGATTCCTGCATTTTATCTGAACCACGTTTAATACAAGCAATCATTAGACTGATCAAAAACTGGATAATTATGTGCTAAAGGCACCGACTGCAAAATCATTTGAATGTCTGGAAAGTGCCCCGTAATCCACTCTGCATTGGTGGTGATATCGTTGTGCTGCAGGCTCATTCATGTCAACAGGCAAACGTGAGCACCTAAGCATAATTTACCGAAAGGAAAGATTTAGAATAAGGCAGTGTCTGTCCTACTTCTCTCTGCTAGAATAAACCCAAATCATTGTCATCAACTACTGGACTTCATGTTAATCCAGGAACACCTATTTGCACTCTTTAAAGCTATGCTGTCCTTTCTTTTTATTCATCGCCTCTTTGATCATCGCAGGAAGGAAGCCTGAATGAAATGCTCAGGTAAATGGACCTGCATGCAAGCACACATAATCAGCATAATGCAGAATTATATTCACACATCCAAGTATAATAAATAACTATTAGGACCTAAAATCCATAGATTATCATATCCTTCTACCACTTTGTTGTGCAAAAGCTTCCACCTCAATGTTATTCACTGGTCTCGACTCTGCCTCTTCTCTTAGATCGCAGGAAGATTTTTTTTTGCATCTTTCAGATCCATTAAGAAGTGAGACATGGTCACATTTCTGGAACAAATTTAGTTGCTTTGAATGTCTTGGGATCCTGGTCTTGCTTTAAAGTACCAAAGTCTAGTGATTACCAAGCTTAAATTATGCACTGTGGGAATAGTTTGCAGGGCTGCTCATGGAAATCATAACAGGGATGAAGCTACCAGAGCACTTAAAGTAACTACACTGTTACTGGAAATAGGAAAGGAGTAAATTGCCTTGTTTTAGAGGTTGCACTCGTGTTTAAAAAAGAAAATTGCATTTTCACATGCCAATTTCAGAACAAAAAGGGTCAAATGACAGTATTCAGCACAATAAAACCTTGGTGGTTTGTGCTGTTGGTTGCGTAAAACAACCAATTTTATGATTATATTAATGGTTCAGGGAAATTGTGCTGAACATTTTTCTTGTTTTGACATTTTTATACAACGAACCATTTGTCCATTGTATAAGCTGCTGGAGACTGAATTTCCCAGAGGGAGTCATCCCAAAAGGATCAATAAAGTTGAGTCTAAGTCTAAGTCTATTTATTTAAACCTTTGTCACATAACTTCACACTGGATGGTCTGCTTTGTCCTTCCATAGACTCAACTATATTGACACATAGTTTATCTTATTGTGGTTTCATTTTGCCTATAGACATTCTCTCAAACAGATGGGAGACATTATTGTCTTTGCTCCCGAGACTTATTCATTCAGACTGCTCCCGTTTTAACCTGCGATGAATATGACAATTAAACAGGATGTTTCATGTGCATTTAGTTTTAATGTCATTGATTCTGATGCACGTAATTACGACTTCATTTTATACTGCTGGGAACAAACTGTGGGTGCACTGTTGTGTAAACCATCTTCACCAGAACACTTGTTTAAAAAGATTTTATATCACAAGACTTCCTGGTTCCAAGAAAAGTTAAATAAATTAATTGACAAATGAAACACTTGAATCAGTCAATAAAGAAAATCAGTGTTGTCCATTTCATCATGAGCTAACATATAGGTCACTATCTATTTGACTGTATATCACTTTAAACGCCTTCAATTTAGAATCACCAATTAACCCAACATGCATGGCTTTTTTTGGGGGGGTGGGAGGAAGCCGGAGCCCCCAGAAAGCGAGCATGTACAGGGACCAACCAGGACGATGCCAACCACCAAGTTACCATCTTGATTTTACACAGTTATGAACTACAGTCTGCAACTCTGTTTGGCTTTGTCAAACCAGGCCTGTACTGCTCTTCAGTGCAGTATCTGGATGCCATGTGGGTTATGGGATGTGGCTCAGCTATTTTCCCCTTATCTCTACTGAGAAAGCTTGAACTAGAAAAGAAGCAGTTCTTTATAGCTTTAAGACAATTTGCACGCAATTCATTTTATAACCATTTGAGGACAGAAAATCAATACTGTAAAGCTTTGTGTTCACCTCCCATACTGGATCCCTAAACTTCAAAGTCGAGTGCGAGACAAAAAAAGAAGCACTTTGTCCTTTTAGCCAGAACAATCCTTCCGCTCTATAAGTGTCAATGGGAGAGAGTGATCGCGTATCGGCGTATTAAAGAGTATCAGATATCTAAAATATTACAATCTGTAGGTAAAACTGATTACACAGAGATTAACTCAGTTACCAGTCCAAGTCAAAGAGGCAAAGAGCCTGAATGATATACCTCATAAAGAAGTCATGGGTGCAAGTGAAAAAGTACATTTCCTGACCAAAGCGAATACCGAGGGTATTCTGACAATTCAGCTGTGAACAAGATCAATATCTGAGCTCAAAAAGAAAGATTACTTTTCTGCCTCAAAAGGAAAAATAATCAAAATTATTCAATGGAGGTACAAACATATCTAGATTCTTGGCGACGGAAAGCTAATAAAAGTCAGGTTATCACCAAATACGACTTGTAAAGATCAAAAAACGCACTAACATGGAAGAAAGCATGCAGGCGCCATACAATGAAGACTTTAAAGTTGTGACAATGAAGACTGAAAGAGAAGGAGATTGTCAACAAATAACTGAGCATCAAAGCCTGGTTGCTGCCTCATTGGGCTTTTACAGCTTATCCGAGTCCCATTTGGTTGCAAACGCAGCCTAGTCTCAAAGTGAATTGCTGATTCTCTGTAAACTTTTGACAAGGCCTATTACACAGATGGATAGCTGTTCTCACAAGGGAAACAGGGGCCAGATGCAATGAGTCGTGGTTCCTGTCAAGTGTCCCTCACCAGCAAAACCCTGTTAAAAAGACTTCAGGCAATTCATATCTGATGAGATGCCCAGTTTCCAACACGATCTGCCAAGTCACAAAGTGCTGTTACCTAATCAAAGCTCTGATGATCTATAATGTAACATGAATGAGTGGTAGGATGCTGCAGTGCAATAAAGCTTGGAAGTCATCATAGACAGCGTCGTACAACAGATATTCAAGTAGGTAGAATAAACATAATCACTTTTTTTTTTTCCATTAACGGATGTGTTCTGTAATCTGCATAAACTCTTGATAGAAAAGAAATGCTAATGCATAACAGATGTAAGACTATAATGCTGATACATCTTAGTAAGTTGCTAAGAGGAACATTAGGGAAGTGCTCAAACTTTCTCGTGCCCACAGGCGCTCCAAAGCCAAAGACTCAGGGCACTTTGTAAAAGATGATAATGCTAAAACATGCGGGCTGCCATGTCAGCCGCAGACATTAACTTAAAAAAATAAATAAATAAATCACACAAAATATATCTTTGCAATTGAAAACAAAAATGTTTCTTGAATGAGTTTCCATCAACATTTGCCGGCATTTCGAAATGTAAATGAGTTTATCTGAAGAAAATTTGAGGCTCACTAATATCCTGCATCTGAACCCTTGGTCTTGTGCTCTATCCAGTCTTTCCTTTACACAGAAATTCTGTGACCCAGGTACATAAAAGGTCAGTCAAGAATATCTTAGAAAATCTAACCCCAAACACAAAATAGTCACAGCTTGTGTTACCACACACACACACACACACACACACACGTGAGCTAATGATATTGTGGAATTTTTTTTCCCCTTTCACAAAAGCAAAACATATGAAACCATGTATTGATGCATTGCCATAAAGATGAGAATACGGACAGATTTCAAATTTAGGGGCAACTACTCTGACCGAGAACATGAGGCCGCTGACTTGACTGCAGTTTGTTTGTCGAGCACAGCAGCTGAACAGGGCAGGAACTGTCGAGAGAGGAAAAGAGAAGGCCTTTTATCCCTCCTGCCTCAGAGTCTTTAGCAAATCGTTTCCCAGCAATCAAACAATGTGCAAACAGACTGAAGTTTTTCTGAGACAGGATTGTTTTTGGGGTTTTTTAAATGCCATAAAGTTGAACAATTGGCTTTTGTTTTAGCAAAAGTATTCAAGGTATCAATATAGTTAATAAAGAATCCGAAGTACTTTTGCACTTTTCCATCATTGTGATATTATTCAGTGTTTTTCTAATGATCATGTTGTTCGGGCAAAGCTTTGCAACATAATATATTTCCTGAGTAAGATTTGTCCTGACCATAATGTGACACAAGCCCTGCTGACACTCTGTCAGACTGGCAAGCTCCAAGATGCTGTGTAAGACGACCAGCTCCGCAGATGAACAGCTGACACGCCACAAAACAAAAAGTGACGACAGAGGCAGAAACATATTCAGTGTCCATCCAAGGGGAGCTTCAAGGAGCCAATCTATCTTTGAGTCGCTGGATTCCACAACTGCACGTTCTCCGAAGGCAGAAAATGCCATGCAATCATAAAATTGCTGTCAAAGACTGGTATCTTAGTGTGCACAACTAAGGTTCCGTTTCTCTGCGTGGGGGGGGGGGGGGGGGGTAAGCAAATCCCTTTCATAAATCACTGAACTCTTGGGCCACCTAAGCATAATGGTGCATTATTGGAAGGGATGAATTTAATCTCATCTTCAGGCCAACTCCTTAAGCTATTAAAAATTAATCGTATCTCATTATTCAGTGCAAAGTTAGTATCTGTAGCAATAGAATTGTGCAGTTATATCCTTGATAATATGATAATCATCAGCTAAGTTAATGGAGCCGTGCCAATGTGCAATAAATGCAGTGAAAACTGAGGTAGAAAATGACAAACCACAAACTGAATTATGATTCCTTGTTCAATTCTGCTTTCTAAATACAATTACCACTCTTTCCAAAACTGTAATAGTTTTAGTGCTCCAAATCTCTGCTGATGACACCGCAGCCACAGACAAAAAGCAAATCCTCGTGTCTTTGCTAAATCTGATTAAAGCAAGCTTTGGTGTGGGTGAAAGAAGATGAGAAGGTTTAAAAATCACTCACTTTTCTCTCATCTGGCCTGTTGCCAGAAGGTAGGATTTGAAGTATAATGTCAAAGACGGGGCACAGGCAGACTGGTGAGGCCAAGCTGCAGCTGATTGATCGACTTGACAGAGAAAAGAGAGGGGTCACTTTGATCGAGAGAACATTTCTACAAATGTTGCTGGGCTTTTAATGTACAGCACAGCCTTTAAAACATGCAAATAAGGATACAAGGCCAAGTATTGACAGTTTAAGCAGATGTACCCAAAATTATCTTTGACATCTTCATACATATTGCATGGAATCAGAAACACAGCCATGAACCGTCTATCTTTATCCGTTCTTTATCTATTAAACCACTAAATTTTTTTATAGTACCTATCCAGCTCTATGATTTATATCATAGTTAACTGAGTTTGACAGTCAAATTCACAAAAGTGAACATGGACTCATACCAATTGTTTTAGATGCACTCTAGCATTGGCCTTCCTTTAATGCAAAAAGAGATCTTAAATAGGGACAAAAGGGAAAAGGCAGGGGAGTAAGGAGATAAAGAAAGGCAGACAGACAGATGACATGTGGATGAGATGAGGTTGATTGGGTGTATTTAGAGTTGGGACAATGAGCGATCAACAAGCTGCCAGAACTGGAAGATGAGGGAGTGTGGCAGATGTGGTAAACAAAGCTGTATTGAGCTCAATACGTGCCTGCCAAGAATTACTGTAATGTGCTTGATTGGAAGCATGTCCAGCATTAAGGATATTTAGAGAAACAGGGAAATTGGAGAGGCATCTACACACAGAGCGAAAAAAATGACGAGAATTAAATGAGACATAAACTAACTCAACGTAGGCCAAAAAAATAATAACAATAAAATAAAGGCCACACAGACAAGAAGCCTACAAAATAGCTCTACTGTATGAGGTCAATTTGAGACAGATTTGTCAACATTAGCAGGTTAATATGAACACATCAGAATCATCATTTACATTCACTTGTCCTGCTTGATAAGAATCAGTCCATAGCGGATACTTCAGTATGATGGTATTCTTTTTCAATTGCAGCAAGAGTACCAAACGGACTGTGAGTGAAAAACTTACTGGTAGTACTGGACGATAGCATAACTGGAACAGTGATGCAAGTAAAATGTCAGTTAGGCGGCAGGGAAAAACAAACAAACAAAAAAAAAAAAACATTTGAGTCAGATGATCAGAGATAAGTTAGACAATGAAACTTAGAGATCATATTGTTGTCTTGCAGAGTGGTTCTGTCTCCTTTGTTTATCAAGTTCAGACACCCAGCACATTTACATGAACAGTTAACTGGAGTTACTGTTATAGCTGGACAAGGTCCTTCAATTGGGCTACTGTCCTTGTCCACATATACAAGCACAGGAGGGAAAATCGATTTATTGACAGAAGTATGTCCGACTCCACTAGAATACATAGTGAATTGCCCCCTTTCTGCCTGCTTGCACTGGACTTTTTCAGGTTGATAAATGACGTCAATTTAGTTGGCAACAAATCGGTACCATGTACAGCACTAAATTTGACACTTGGTCATTTTGTAGATGCTTAATGTTTTCCTAATTAAATTCCAGCTGTCCCCATTGTTATTTTCTGTGGTGACAATTTTCTTTCATTACTTCAAAATCAAAGATGACAACGGGAACTGTGGAGCATGTGAAGAGTGCCTCTGTATGTATGAGTTCCATTAAAAGTAACATGCAGGAGAACTCAACTCCCACTTGCATTATTTGAATATCCCAGTCTGGCTTTAAAAACAAAAAAAAAAATTTTGACTGATTTCTGATTTTGTAGGATTAACATGTTTACATGCACATTATTACAATATTCAGATTTTAGATGGACTAACAAAACATCTAGATGTTTTTATAAGCTCATGGATATATACACAGAATATCTGTAGCACATGTAGAGGAGTACACCTCACAGCTGAGCACATGTTGATGCAGAGCAATGCTGCGTCTTCACTATACAGTATGTCGACAGCTAGTTTGTGATATACCTGCAGATCAGCATCCGAGTTTTATTCTGTAAGCAGCAATACTGGACTACAAAAATCAAGCACTGGTCAGACTCTACCCTATATAAACTTTACTCAGCCACATAATTAAGACCATCAGACTTAAATATTATTGAATCCCATCGTTCACCATGCAAAGCAGCTGGATTCTCATGAGATTTGCCATCTTGTCAGGCTTCAAGCTATCCATTTTTGGCCAATCCGTGTACTATACTGGAAGCTATTCATGAGTTTTAGGTGTAAAAACGACCAAAACGACTGGTTCCGTGGAGTTCGTTTGGTAAGTTTGCCCTTGACTTTGGGGAAACAGATGCTTGTTACAATCACCTGTTTAATTAATATATCTATCTATTTATGAGTCGATTGAATTATTCACTCACAGCTGGTACTGTGAGCTCGCATGGGGCAGTGTATAACATAAATACTACATCCTAATTGACTTGTACTGTTCAGTTTCAAGTTTATCGCTGCTGTGTTTTGTCATACCTTATATTGTTAGACATAACATATCAGAGTTTAATCAATTGCTGAATTGTTAAATGTCATTAGTGCAGTTGTTTGCACTTTGGTTGCAAACATAACCAACAGAGACTATGGCTTAATCTTGTTTATACTCTTTTGCAGACATGCCCACCAACAGCTATAATGTCTTCAAGGAAGAGTGTATTCCAGTGGATGAGCATCTACAGCCAGTCATATGCCGAATGTATGCACAACAGATTAAATTAAATTCTAATTTAAAAATACAGAATTCATCCCAAAAGGAAATTTTAATGTAGCAGTATCTTTTTTTCCAGCAATCATCAGAAGCTGTCCTTCTGACCTCCTGTACTGTTTGGGTTGCAACAGAGCTGAAGAACCTTCTGTCCAGACACAAAGCCAGACTTATCTTTTTCAGTTTCCTCAGTTTCTTTGCGTTATTGGCTATGATGCCGCTGCCCCGACACATGGCTGCTGAGTAGACTGCACTCTCCACCACAGACTTGTAGAAAATACATAACACTTTGGTGCAGGCATTAAAAGGACTGAAGCTTCCTGAATCGGATAGAGGTGCTGGTATACGCTTCTGCATCCACATGTCTGTGAAACACATAATACTGCCTTGAACCTTCGCAATAATCTTGCTGTGTCCTCATGAGCACTCCGAGCTCGTCTGTTTTGTTTGCAAATGATCTTACATTCCCCATCAGTATTAAGGGAAGATCTGGCTTCAACTTCCTCCACCTTTTCCACCATCTTAACCCTTCCTGATATCAACAACGTTTCTTCTTCAAAATGTCAGGGATTTCAATGGCATTCGAATAACTTAATAGGCTGCTCCCGTCTGTTTTTGTTGGCACGGTAACTCATAACAGATGCTGAAAAGTGTAAAATCTACAAGGAGAATCGACTAAAGCAGCACAGCTTCCAAACCAGCAGAGAAAAATCTTTTTTTGCTGAAAAAACAAATAATAATAATAAATATAAATAAATAATAGTTCAGGGAAATCTAAAAAAAAAATTTTGTTCCTAAGAGGACAACTTTGTACAGTCACAACAAATGCTGGATACAGAGCTGGCCTCAGGGAGTCCTGCTCACACCTTTTGATCATGAGATTTACATAACCTGGACCCCACCAGAAACTCAGCTGCCTCTGCCACATTGATCAGTTGCACGGCCAGCTCAGCAGTAGTTACTGGCTCACACAATTCTCTAAACAAACAGAATTGGGGGGGGGGGGGGGGTGTAGTATGACATGTATCTGAATTATCTATGGAAATCTATTGTGCTGACATATCATTCACACTAATTTCTCATAAAAACGCTCTTTTGCAGCATTTTTTACTGAGATTACAGATTACTGAGATTGGCCAGGAACTCTTAAGTTTATCCTCTCATCGTTTCCATCCACATTTAGCACTAAGTACACTGCAACTGTCCCTAAACATGTGTATGACTATTACTAGACCCATAAGACCACACCTCAGGCCACCTAACCAACTGCTCCGATCACTCTAGGCAGAAGTCCAAGAGGACGGAGCTTTCTCTACCCAATAAAGCTTACAGGCTCCCTGCTGCCCTGGAAGCTCGCCTCATAATTATTCTGTTGGCCCCGTTAAGAAGCAGGAGACTCTTTCCCTGCCCCATTACTCACACAGCACCAAAGATGCAGCAGAAAGGCTCCCCAGGCTGCTCTATCGCATAGCTGCGACAGAGCAGGTTGAGGCCAACATGCAAACAATGAGGCAAGCTCAACTTGCAATTCAAAATATTTGCTCCCTGTGGCATACGTACAGGGACTGAGATGCTTTTCCTCACAATAAACTGCTAGAAGCTATTCAGTGAGTAAAAGGCTAAAATACTTTGTGTTCTCAGATGACAAGCATCTGCATTTGCATAACAGCATTTAAGTACAAAAGCTTAGAAGACAGGGCTTTGAGAGAACACTGTTTCTGGGAAATCCAGTCATTACATCATATAAGATGAGTGCCCTTAATATATGTTTGAAAGTGCACTTTCAAACATAAAAAAATCTATTTTTCCTTTGGAAGAATATAAACAAGACAGTGACAAATGATAGCTGATGTACCTGTCAACACGGTATAGTTCTATATGTAGTGATGTGCTTGTAGCAGTCTTGACAAAATGTTAACCAATGGGGGATGGGAATGTAGGTTCCTGTGCTCAAGTATAAGGTTAAAAATAGCCATGGCAGGTGCCTGCATGAAGCCATTATCAGTTATCTAGATCTTATACATCACACATATGAAGCAGCCTTCGTATGTACACCAAAAAAAAAAAAAAAAAAAAAAAAAAAAAAAAAAAAAAAAAAAAAGCCAACAGCTTTCAACAAGAAAATGCCATAATAACAATTACCATAAAAGCCAATATGACAATGATGTGCATTAACTGTGGTATTTAAGCAATAATCAAGTAGGTTCACACAACTAGTGCATTGACGGAAAGATGTATACAGGATGGAGCCTATCTTGCTATATCTAGTACAGATGTACAGGATCAGGGTGCCTGATCCATAAATCCAGGATAATTACCCAGCTGAGGGAGTAATAAGTCAGAGCTGTTACACATCTTATCAATAAGGAGAAAACGCACATCATCTTATGAGAGCTTGAATTAAATTGTCTTTACAGTGATAACACTACAAACTATTTAAAAAAAACATGCACTCCCACACATGCATGTAAAAGTTCTGATGCAACAGGTTTCTATTCACCTTGTTGTCGTTTTGTTTTTCCCAAATTATGATGTTGATTTTGGTTGAGGCGATTCTTTATTCGTTAGAGCTCAATGGAAATCTCTTGAAAAAGCCCTGTAAAGTTTCCTTTTAAGGTCGAACAACTCTTTTAGGTGCTGCTACTTGTGTACTACAATTAAGAAAGCACCAGTGAATCTGAGCACTGTGGATAGGGTGTTTCTAAACAGTTATCAAAAGCCAACAGAAAGCATGTAAATTATGAGCCCCGTTCAGAGCAAAGAGCTGTCCTGTGAAATTCATGGCGAAGAGGTCATAAATTTAATTTTGGCTGCCGAAGCACTGCAGCCTCAAACAGGAGGATGTCAGAGGAGAGAGACTTTGGTGGAGTTGGCTGAGAGAAGCCGTGCAAGCAGTGGGGAGCAATTTAGTCCTACATACAACAGCTCCATCCAGTGGTCTGTACAGAAGAAAAAAAATTATAAAAACAAGTGTGGGCAAAGAAAAATGGATTTATTTGGTGTTCTGAAAAATTAAATGGAAAAAAAAAAGGCGAGAATTCTGTTTAGAGATATCATTTCCTATTTAGTGAGATGGATTAAAGGTTAGGAACAGAAGACCCAGCCTGATAATACTCCAAATGAACATTTAAAGCAGATTTAATAAAACAGCTGAAAACTATAAAGATCATTCATAGGCCCTTCACTGCAGATCGAGCTAAATACAACGCTGTCCAGATATGGTGGACACATGAGAATTAAACTATGTGACATTAAACAAATGTTCTGTGTTTCGCTTTCATGCTTTTGTGTATAAATTGGTCCCTCAGACTAATAGATTACTGAACCATGACAGATTACGTGCAGTGAGGCATCAGTGTGCAAGCAAGTAAATGGATTCTATTTGATTTGAAGTACTTAACGACTCTGTAATCCGCGGTCGAAAAAAGAGAATCATATTCATCAAGCTGTTAACTTTTGAGATACTGCGTTTTTATAGTAAATTAGTAGACATTTCCATCCATTTTCCAACGCAGGGTCGCGTGTTATTAGACATTTATTTTAACAACACAAAGTTAAAAGTCTTTTGAAGAAATGTCATGACACAGAAAATTACTAGATTCAGGTAACCTAAATGCATAAATAATGGCATACACGCTTCAGTTTGCCTAGCCATACGCCAATGTGTATGTTTATGATTTTTCTTCTTTTTTTTAAAAGAGCGTCGACAAAGATGGTGGCCAGCTAAAAATCATCATCCATCATTATCATCCCATATGCCAAAATATGAATAAAAATATTTTTAACAGAACTTACTTGAGAGCGTTTCCCGACTTCACTACGCAGGTTGAATACTTGCGTTAATTAATCTCCAATCTCTATTTTTTTCAACTGCCCACCTGCGCAGGTGCAGCTGAAAGGTCATTAATTAAAGATGGCTGCCGGAAGTGACAAAACAGGAGCGTCAAGATTATCCCGAAGTAACCAAGAAAAATTGCGTTCATAGCTTTAAGCCCGAATTTTACAAGTCACTATCTCTAGTGTGGCTTTAGAGTGGAAAGCCAGTGTCTAAAGTACACATTTCTCTTTGTTTTACAAATATTTTTAAATGGCTCAAAAACTCCTGGCACAAAAAGTGGATTGTCATAACACAAACAAGAAGGCAAAGGTTCCAGGTAATAATGGTTAAGATGTTGACATGCAAGCAGAGATTTTCCATTAAATACATTTTACATCCCTTACTTTGAATTATTTTCTCTGGTGTCTCTAACACTCTAAGCAAGTCGTCTTTGTTTTCCAGGGCTCTTGGATGTTTCCTTTTGATTACTTCTCTCAGCCTGTTAGCTGGGCGGGTCACATATCATTCATTGCCTTATTAAGATAGCACTTTGTTCCAAAATTCACGGCAGATATCAAAACATTCTGGCTATCGAAGAGAGTATTCCCTATTTTATAGAGGCATCTGAAGACGCTTCAAAATAAAACCAACAAAAAGATATATTCTATCTTTATGCAATTTTCAGAAATGTGAAATGGACAATGCCACGCTGGATGGTTCCTCATTACAATAATTAGATCATACCTTAAGAATGTATTTGCAGGGAACATCTTGAAAACCCTGTGGAGATAATATAAACCAATAAATAAATATGTTGACCATTGAATCTGACAGAAGGCAAGGGGGAAAAAAAAAAAAAAAAAAGATGGTTCTTGGGCTCTCGCACAATAAGATGGATGGAAACAATATTCCAACCCGGTGCAAACGGAGGGGACAAAGAAACACATAAAGCCTTCCACTCGTCACACACAGCATCTGTAGATGGGTTACTGACTTTCCTGAACACACTCTCTCATATCTCGATTTCCCGATCATACACAAAAGTCTTGTTGAATGAAGACAATACACGAATAAGAGATTGGATTTTATTTAGTCCACTTTCCAAATTTACATTTTCTGTTGAGATTTGTTAAAAAAGATAAAGCATGATCCGCCTTGCAGTCCGTCTCACAAAGAAACTGCAATAAGGAAAGAGTGAAGTCAAACGAAGATGACTTAGTAGGCACATCTTTTAGAAGATACATGTCAATACGGTCGATAGCAAAATATGTACAGCAATGATTTCACTTTGTGGTAGCACATGCTTGGGATTTCTGCGGGAGAGATGACGGGTTAGTAAAGCACAGATCTATGAAGGCGGGCTTTTAAACTGTCTACAAACACGCCGACTACGAGTCAGTCAATTTCCCAAATTTGTATGCCAGTTCAATTTAAAATAAATTAAACCTAAGAGGAGAGAGACAGGAGAAACAAAGTAAAAATTAACTTATGAAGCTAATTTACCAGCACATATTAAACTAAGCATTTCAACAGGCTCGAGCAAATGTTCCCCCATTTGGATTCAGAACACGGAGCAAAAAAACACAGATCACGGCACTGACCTGATCAATTTACTTGAGAAATAAATTAGAAATGGAAAGCTGTATTAGTATGCATTTAAAAAGAGTACCTGATTTTTGTTCTCTCTGTAACCTAAGTTTGATACCTTTGCATAACTTACAGAAAACCTGTCGCGCTCTTAAAAACTCACAGTAATTCATTCATTAATCACAAGTTCTGAAACCATCTAAGACAGGTACAGAATTCTACCCTGCAGAATCCGTAAACCTTTGAGTCAAAAATGGTGGATATTTCATACAAATAAAGGACACTTCTCCTGTTTATATACATAACACTTTTGTACAGTCTTTGCACTTCCATAATAACAGATTGAAGCAGTTCCACTTACAAAAAAAATGGAAATCATGTCATATTCTGCGGATTAAACCTCGAATCAATCTGAAGCTTAAATTCAGCACTTGTCAATGTTTAAAATGCATCGGTTCAACTGCCTTTGCTCTGAAAGAGGAAAAATTAATGCAATTAATTCTGTCGTACTTGGCTCCTGATTTGTATTGTTGTCTTGACACCGATCGGGATCAGTTGAAGCCATCTGCCATAACTTTCGGAAGAAATTGTAAAACTGACCCCGTGAACGGTGTCCACTGGACCTCAGCCAGATGAAACAGCAGGAATTGAACAATCAACACTGTTAACTTGCTATGCTCTCTAGTAGTGTTGCATTGACAAAGCACTGTAATTGTTATCAAGTGATTTTGTTTGCACTCCAAAATAACACCAAACAGCATTACAATCTTAGGATATGTTAACTCTGGATCAGCCCTCAGGCAACAGAAAAGATGAAAAATAAAATTTAAAAAAAAAAAAACAAACAAAAAAAAAAACTTGAATCCATATAAGAGACGGTGAATGTTCAAAGTTCATGAGTCGGCTAAAGTCACCCCCCCCCCCAAAAAAAAAGTCCAGTCATTCCACCTAATTTCATACAGAATAAAGCTTATTCCTGGCCCACACCCCTTTCTACAAATGTACACACAGTGCTCTCCTTGGCCTGACAGCAGTGTAAACTAGAGTCAGATAAGTGGCTATGGTGATCCACTGGCTCTCATACGCTAAAGGACCTTGTTGAGGTGGAACAGTACCACCCGAAAGCACAAAACAGAGCCTGCACTAGAGTCAAAGGCCCGGCAGTTTGGAGGTTTGGAAGTTAGGTTGGTTGTTAATGGGCAACAGGTTCATTTAGGTATTTTGGAGGGGGTATCGGTCTCTGTGGATTGGCGATCTTCACTCCACGCCTCCCTGGTGTTCTTGAGGGCCTGTGTGCGCTGCTGGTCCACAAGCACATAGTCAACCCGCTCACCTGATGCTGGAATGCCAGTTCCATTGTTTTTCATCTGGTGAAAGACAAAGTTGGTCTTTAAAACTGTTCAATCTGCATTCATCGGGAAGATGCGATTTACAAATGATCGGGAGGATGAACTCATACCTTCCTAGGTGGGGTAGACTTGCCAGAATCAAGATCCAAATCCAAGTACTCCACCTGTTTATCTCCCTTCGGCTTCACCATAGGGCTGCTGCCACCATCCACAGATATGGGTGCGACGAGCTTCATGGTCTGTTTGAGAACGGGGAAAACATGCTTTCACCGATAGTCACAGTAAAGCTCTGCTCATATCTGAACACTAATGTGTTGTCACAATAGCCAAAATTCCGTGAAAAGACAAGCAAGAGTTTGGGTATTTATTTTCCAAAAATAATGGTGCCGTCTCAAATTGCTTGACTGCATTCAACACAATCTTTAGTGGCTGCTCATACAGGCAGAAGTAGTTTGTGGACTGGAACATTGAAAAGATGTCCGTCTCCATGTAAACTCTACACTAATACAATGAAGGTGATGCTAAGCTGCCTTTGTTTCCAGCTACTGCTATGCATGTGACTTATAGAGTTGTGTGTTTTTAACATTACAAAAACATTGATTTGATACTAAATAAAGTAATGCTTCAGCAATGTTGTAACTGAGATGGGTAGTGCTCAAACTTTAAATGCAGTTGGCTGAAAATCACTTGTGTCACCCCACCCAAATCCTGCCAACATGTGATTTACAGCCAACCACACCCAAAGAGCTCCATCGTGTGTTCTTTCGCAACCTTTGCTTGTGTTGGGTCACAATGATAAATGATCATTCACAATGGCAAAAAAAGAAGGGTAATTTGGTATTGTGACATCACAGACAGACGCTGAGCCTGTAAGTTGTGTTAACTCGATCTACAAGTAAGGTGGAGTGATTAGAACTACAACATATTACAGCTAACTAACTGTAAGGACAGTGGTGGTATTACAATCACTGCAATCCTTGTATCCAAGCCCCATCTTTGATGTGCTTTTGATGTGCTATTCACTTTTTGATACAATCACAGCAACAACACCTGAAAACTGCAACCTTTGGTGTTCTGACAGGGCAGGCCATGCATTTCTAACCTGGCAACCCTGCTCACCTCCTCTATGGTGTCAAGTTCCTCCACCTCCCTCTTTACAGGGGTGATGGGAACTGTGCAGTAGAAGGACTCCTCTCTACACAGAGTAAGAGGGAAGCAGTTGCAAAGAAAACAAAAGAAGAGCAGATGGTTAAGACCAAAATGCAGGAAAAGGAAAACTGATGAAGCCAGAGCCTGAGGAAGCCAGAGAAATGGGGAAACTAGGGAGAAAGAAATGAACATAAGTGACGAAAGACCAGGAAGTTGGCATATTGTGTTAGGCAAGAGAGAAAGTCAATCAAATACTAACAGTGGGAAAAAAAAAATCAGAGACCACCAAGTTCAAGTACCAGAACAGCAAATGATACGTTATCCATCAGAGCTTAACTGATCGCTGGTTAGCCGATTCATCTGTTACCCTTTAAAAAGTACAATGCTGTCTTTGCCAATTGAGCCAGTTTCATTAGTCGTCTCTGAGTAACTAAAAGACATGCAAACTTTATTTAAATTCAATTTTCGTTATGACAAAAAAAAAAAAAAGAAAAAAAAGTATAGAATACCAGGAAAGCATATAAACAGAGGATAAAGAACAAGTGGAACAGCAGGACACGGGGAAACTGTAAAGAAAAAAAGTTTAAGTGGGGAGGAGTCCATCTGCAGCCACCAGTATTCTGTCCACATCAATGCATGACTAAGTGGTTGAAGAGAGGATGAGAAATTGGGATTTCTTAGTGTTTTCTTCAGAGAATTACAGCATAATCATCAATCCTGAAAACTCTGCCTCACACTAAATCTTCTGCCTGAGTGAGAAGTGTAGGTTTCATTTAAATGAGATGAAACAGATTTTAAATATATATCTATATAAAAAACACAAGTAAATTCTATTTATCCTTCTTTTCAGCCGCTTTAATTATCTGTTGCTTTGAAACGTAAAGAAAAAAGTAGTCATGTGACTTCTTTTATCAGAGGACAGTTGTGTGTTACATACTGTTTCATCTGTGGGTTTATTAGAGTCCATGGGCATATAATTCTCATCATACTCCTCGGAGTCAGTGCTGGAGGCCGTGCTATGCACTGACGGGGGTCTCGTTGGCATTGGAAACCTAGAGAAACTGAGCAGCATTCACAATGTTTACACACCGACTTCCAAGCAAATACACTCTCTGGCGAGCACAAGACATAATACAGGCATAAGAGCTATAGCTGTAAACCACCGCAGCCCGGGGAGTCCCTGCAGTATTAAGGACAGTAATAGACCTCGTCTCAGACAAGCCAACAAACTGCCTTCCGTGTAATGTAGCTCTGAGCGAGATCCCAGGCCTGTTTGTATGAGCAGTGCTACTTTGGTCAAACAGGGACTACAGTAATGCATGAAGCGTTAGTGTCTACGTCTTCAGGTTAATGGTATCCTCTACAAAAAGGGCATGTTCTCAGCAAAAGACGGGCACAGCTGCATGTTGGGCTGGCGATACAGTGAGTAGGCAAGAAAATGCGCATCATTTGTGGCCATGGCGTATGTTTCTGAAAGAAGTGACATTTCTCCTCCACTCTCAGAATCAATCCTTTTCGTGAGGGCGCTGCGAGACAGGAACCCCATTTCGAATCAAGACCAAGACTTTAGAGACAGCAGAGTTGTAAGAGCATGCCCTTAGTTGTTAGCAAAATACGAAACTATGAATATTTCGCTGCGGAGCCTTGTCGATACATACTCTCGAGCAAATGTCCGCGTGACGGGTGAGCGGACGGGTGTGCAGGGCTCCTCCCATTCTGGTAGTGGTTTGATCTCCAGTGGAGCAGGTTTTCCTAAAAGAAGACACACATTGCAGTCAGTTGCTTCTTAAGGTTAATTCAGTGCATTAAACCATTGTGCCAATGGATAAAATTGATTTAGGTGAACACTGTTGTCTTCTGATCTACCAATTGTCCCTAAACTAATCCACAGGTTACTTAACAACAGCTGTAACATTTTCTCCCCATGATTCAGTTCAGCTTCTGTTAACAGAAGTATTTCCTGATGTGATTCATACGCTGAGAATGTAAAAGGCACTTCACACTCTGTTCAGGTCTGAAGCACCGTTTGTCATTAAAGTGGATACACGTTGATATAGCTGTGTGTACCATCTGCTAAATAACAAGCTGATCTGTTGAAATATGATGCACCGTGCAAAGTCCCACCCAACCGCCCCAATACATTCAGCTTAGTCTTCATTCTATTAACTCCATATATAACGCTATAATGCTATAATCTAAGAATGCTTTCGTTTAAACAATTTTTCATTTTACTTGCAATGGACAGATGTTTGTGTTCTGCTATGTCGAGAAGTGATGGATTAAGACATTATTTTAGAGCCTAGTCACGGAGTGTGTGCATTCAAAACATGATGCTAGTACCTGCATAGAAAGGAAAGCCTCAGTGCGAGTGGGATCCTTACAATATATGTTGTCTAAACAAGCCCAAAATACCCAAAATACAACACAGTGCGACATAAATGTCACAATCTCTGCTGGAGCATGAAATAACTGCTGATGGATATATGGGTTAGTACAGCGTGTGTACCAATCTGCTTATTATTCGAAAAGTACGATGCAGGTTTCTGTTCAAACTGATGAAAGCTGAGAAGGTTTTGAGCCAACATGGCAATGAGACCTGAGAGGCTTCTCACTACAAACACTCAGCATGACTAGATAATAATCTGCAGCTTCTGGTAAAGAAAACTAAAGCTCCTCCATTAGATGGCATCTTTGTTTAAATGCCTCCCACAGATCTGTGTGTCATGTTCAGAAGCCACGTGAGCGTTTCCGTGACAATAACCACGTTGTGGCTGTGGAATAACAAGCACATGGAGTCGTACTGCAAACAAAAAACACAAAATTAAATGTTCAGGAAGAGAAATGTTAGTGTGTCGCTTTGGTTGACTCCGTTGAAGAAATCATGCAAGTGTCGTGGGATATTCTGAGCTTTGGAACCATTAACACGTGAAATCGACTGTTCGTCAAGAGCACACTCTGGGATACGAAATGAGACTATTAACAACACAACATTTCATTCTTTTAGAACCCAAAACAGGGGAGATCCCACAGTACACTGCTCACAGCATGCAAAGAGTCCAGATAGAGTAGTGTGTGGAAAAGTCACAGAATGGAAAGTAGTCAGACACACAGTAGCGGTTCAGTTCGGTGTACCTACCCTTGCGTCGTCCCCTCGGGAATTCACCTACGGTTTGAGAGTCCGTTCGCTCTAAACAGACACCTTTTGCTCTTATTATTTTAGGACTTTGACCTGATTGGTGAAAGAAGACTTTGCTTATTACAAAATTTTTGGTAATCACAACAGTTAAGCCCTACAGTATGAACGGGCTCTGCCATGCAAAGCAACAGACAAGACTGCGGCGAAACTGCACCCTCACCTACGACCCAGAACCTCTCCGAGGATGATCATTATCACAACAACAGCAGACCCACACTTCCCAGCATGCACCTCACTCCATGCACCACGGTTCCCCACACAAAGACTCACATCACAGCTGTGCATGCACGATTAGCTGTGTAAAAGCACTGATGGTACGCTGAGAAATCAGGTCATACTGATAAGAGCTCGTGCAGATCTGCACAACACACACTGCTCACCAACACATTTCCCTGCCCCGCTGTCAAGAGCACAAAACCTAAACTGGTCCACCTTTTCAAACTCTGACGCTTGAAATGAAATGGAATCGCATAATATTGATGCTGGCCTTGAACACACGAGTGAAACGCTGAACGACACGCAGCTGAAAACAGCCAAAGTAGAGAGAGAAGCGCACAGAGAATTAACACAGCGTACAGGAATCCAGATTAGTCTCGGGAACAGAGGGGTTTTGTAAATAAAGGAATGGAGAACGCCCAGGGAACATTTAAGGGGGCATTTAGAGCTCATTTTATATTAACTAAATTCACATTTACTTTAGCTTCTTTTTGAATATTGTGTGGTATATATGCAAGGACATCTACCTTGATGGTTTTTGTGTAGATCCTGGATTCACTGTGCTTTTCAGTGGCCTGATGTGGGTTTTTTTTTGGGCACATACCTAAGTAGTTTAAATCCATGATTCCAGCAGAGTAAATCATGTGCCACATGCAGCGAGACACTATGAGAAACCTTTGGCACTTTTGTAATAATCTATAAATAACCACAATAAGACGCCACCATGAAACAAGGGCAAAGATACAACAACAAAGCGAGACTGAGGGCATGGGCCGGTTTCCAGTTTACAGGCACTCCTTGGTCTTAAAAAGCCACTGCATCAAAAAGCACAAAAAATTCCAATATACCGTCCAGCTCTATGATCTGTTCTTTAGGACTTAAAGCGGTGAACACACACCAACACTGGAGACATTCAGGAGACTGCGCAGACTTTTCTGAACAAACGCATCACAGTAGGAGACTTTCTGCAAGAGATGAACTATCCTGGCTGGAAACGAGGACGAGGGAGTGCGGGGGAACGGGTATCTGGAGCGCGCAGGAGGCAGCCTGTGAAACAGACACTGTGCTGTGGAAATCGCTGTTTCTGCTTTACAACACGTCGGAAAAAGCTAATGAGATTCCTTGTTGTGTTAAACATGAGCGCTATATGTATATGTATGAATCCACAACAGCAGGGGGCGAGCAGAAAGCGGCACACAGGTCAGCACAAAGGGCAAAACTCTCGCCAGCAAACGCATTCTCGGTCGCGCAGGGACACCAAATGCGCCGGGATATTCGCTGACACGGTCGCATATGATCCCAGAGATTTTACCAGGCCGCTGGGTGGGAAATCTGTCCAGAGACAGCGTTGCCAGACATGTACATTTTCACATACCGCCGCCCTCCAGGACATTTTAACACTCCATAGTGTGCATGTTACTATCCCTGGTTATGGACACTCCCTCTCTTCCTCCAGTTAGCGCAAGCTGTCAGAGAGACGTGCACGAGGACTGAAGGAGGAGAACCCTTCCTTAGTTTCCCCACAGTTTAAACAAAAAAAGAAAAAAAAAAGGACAAAGTCGGTTGAAAAAAGAAAAAACAAAACCCGGATGACTTCGGAGGAGGAAGTGAACACCAGCGTGTGACAGCAAAGTGTGGCTACCAGAGGAGGCAAAGTACAAAGTGTTTACGAAGTACACAAGAGTCTAAACACACGCACATACTTTCCTCATTTGTATGCGGGCATCGACATTGAATAAAAAAAAATTCTGGCATTATTTGATTTCTCATTCTTCCAAATATTCTATATGCGGCTTAAAAATAAATCCGTCTCCATCGAGGCATTTCAAAACAACACATTTTAGAACCGTTAATGCAATATCGCAGTACCCTGAAGGTGATATCGCTTGAGGTTATCAGAACATATGAAGCTCACACCGGCCCATGACTGTGACGGAACACAGCAAACTATGCAACCTTTTTCCCTGCATCCCAAATTCTCCAATCCAAGTTTCATGATATCTGAGACTGAAAGTTATATTGCTGGGGTTTTGTGTGTGTGTGTGTGTGTGTGTGTGTGTGTGTGTGTAGTAATGTCTGCAAAGCGGGTAAACATGTAGTTCAGCGGCTAAACGACTGGAAGTAGTAAAGATATTTTTATGACTTTATCGTGTCATATTTTAGCAATGACTCATGCCAAAATGAGTAGCTGACTGACTCAAAGGTAAATGAACAAGAAGATTTCTGATCAAGCTATTTAAAACACCATAAAACTGCCTTCTTCTCGTCTGTGACAATAACAGCTTTGGCTTTTGATTTGCCTATGTGATTTCTTTCTCTTTCTGCCCACCACTTAGTCTTTCAATCTGCCTATATTCCAAATCCACTTGCCATCAGGTCTTTAATCAAAGGGCCTCATTCACATGATGGGAACAAAGGGGATGGAGGTGACCACTCCAGGCTTCGGCCACTCCGTGGCACACGGACCAGCCCCCACTAAAACGTCTGTCAGGGGCTTTTAGGGGTTTCAGTCAGAGATGCTTTTGTCAAAAGAGTTAAGTTTGTTGCATGTGAGAGGCTGTACCGTATTCTTCAAAAGATCAAATAAATGATGGCATTGAACACACCAGACACACGGAGACATTTTAAAATCTAATTTAGTACTTTTGGTTTTATGAATAGTAGTGAATGGGTGGTAGCTGTTAGACAAACGATGGTAAGTTGTAGCGTTAGTTAACACTTAGCAAACTGAACAGAGACTTAAGAGCAACAATTAACTTCAGCACACACCAACTATAAAGCCAGAGCATACAAAATACTTTAATTAACCAACAAGTAAACAAACACGTCCCAACCATGCATGCATACACAGCAGGCTGCACACTCACCTTTACGATCAGGTTTAAGATTTCGGTCCACGGGTGGGGGCTGGCAGTCACCGAGGACTGGCCTGCGTGGAGGGGTCTTTGGACTTGAGCGGAATCCCATGTGAGCAGGTGGAGGAACCTGCTTTCCCAGGGAGGAGAACTCCATAGTGCTTGGGGTCATGGGCACATAGTTTGTTTCGTGGATTGGCTCCGACAAACTGCCTGAGTGATGATGCGATGGCGAGTTAGCGCTCATGGGGACGTAGTTCTGGTCGACCTCCTCTGCAGAATGGCCTACTGGCATCATTCCTTTGTTTTTCTGGGGGTCATAAGACATGCAGATACACTCTTAAATTTGAAGAAAAAAAACAAAAACACAACCGCTGTACGAGCTCTTCTACACTTGAGTCAGATGAACAGAATTAACATCCAAGATTATTTTTTTTTACAGCTTCACATTTTTGATGCACGTTGGGTTTAGACAAAACACTGTAAAATGGTCAAATGGCAACAAAAATAAAACAAAAAACTAAATTCCAATTATAAAATTATATATTTTTGGTAACAGTTAGAAAACATCACCAAGAAGCTGAAACTTAATTAACACAGACATCATTGCAAACTGACAGCATCTCATTGGGCTGAGAGGTCATTACAAATTCTATTTCATTTTCATATGAGCAACGGCAGCTCCTTGTGATCTCTGTTAAACTGAAAAGAGCACTGCTCTCTGCCTCGTACAACAGCTCGGCGTGCTCCTCTGCGATGATGTTGCTCAGAGACCTGTGTATTTTAACTGATAATGAGTCTGTCAGACGACACTTTATCGAAACTGTTGCGCTTCTGTGGTGGAGGTCGCTGCTTGGGCTCAGGAACACCTCTGATAACAGCTGTCAGCAAACAGAGTTTGTTGCTGTATCCACAAAATACAAGTTAACCTCTAACATGCTTTATAAAAAAAACCATAAACAAGACCAAGAAAGGCTGTAAGCTTTGGGCCCAAGCTCACTTGGAGTGAGAAGAAAAGGAAAAAAATACACTGCCTGGAACCCCGCCACTTGTAATGTAGTGCGGTGCCTCAGCTGTCAACAAGTCATTTCCCTCTAACTTATGCATTGAGAAAGTGTCTCGTTTCTCAAACAACCATGTCTGGAGACACATCCTGTGGCGGTAGAAAATATCTTACTACGTCTCAAAAGAGAGCAACTATTGGTCTGCATCAAAGAGAGAAAACGACTAAGGAAATTGCTTCAACTACTAAACTTGGGTTAAGAACCGTCCGACGTGTTATTCAAACCGCGGCGGAGGAGAGAAAAACGTGGTCGGAGGAAAATCCTTGAGGATCGTGACTGGAGGTCAAAAATATAACTCACAATACTGTTTAACAGCGAAAGTGAGAGCATATAAATGGTGAGGAGTGATGCGTGCATCAGGGTAAGAAGAGAGGCGGATGTGTTGCAGGTAAGGTTCAGGGTCAGAGACGCTGTGCACCCAAAAGGCCGGCTGACGAACTGAATAAACTGAGTGACCGGGTTTTTCCATCATTAGATTTTCTTTCTTTATAATGGTTACATTTACAATGATCAATTGGCCCGTCTGACTTTCCAGTTCCTAAGACTTTTGGGTACTTTGTCTCCAACATCTGCACTGCTGTTAACATCACCGGTATAATCAGGATTGTGCTGTAGGCAACTACTTGAAAGTGCATCAGAGCTCTATAGACATGCAATAAACTAGGGACTCTTGATGCAACACTTACAAAGTAGCTGTTGAAGCTTTCATTGAAGTCAAATGAGCAGCTTTTGTCTGACGGGAATGATCTAGGAATGTCATAGCAGTCCTGGGATCCAAAATCTGCAAAAAAAAAAAAAACATCAATGCAACACTTGTCTATTGTATCTGTATGGAATCACACGATTACACACTTTTGTGTGGTAATAAATGAAAAACGGCGCTTTACACACAGCGGTAGTCTTGTTTTGTATCTTTGTATTGTCATTACAGACTGATGTGGTGTTAGAACCACAAGAGGAGCCGTGTAAGGAAAAGCTTAGGAGACAAATGAGTGTGTCAGCTGGGAAAAAGACAAAAGTGGGACAAATAAAATGAGACATGGAAGGTCTATAAAATAGAAGAAATACGTGTAGAAGAAAATGCAAACACTTGCTCAGCCTGACAGCGGAGTTTTAATGTAAAACACACCTAAAATGATTTTCACACTAAAACGTCTGCAGTGACATTTGTCACCACAAGAGGGAAGAGGAAGTGGATGAACAAACTGTTGTCATTCTTACTGGAGATTTTTCTAGCTTTTTCTGTCCATATTTATCCTTTATGAGCATCTGATGTACTATCTATTTTTACAAAGACATTTCTAGTCAGGTCAGAATATCAGAACAAGAAGAAAAATGTTCTCCCTTAGATATCAGCAGTACAGTATTTTAAGCACAACATCTATGTGCAAGTTTTTTTTTTTTAGAGGTTTAGATGATGACACCAAAGCAAAGAGGAACCACGCTTCAAAAGAAAGTGAAAGGGGTACCACAGAATTAAAACTCTTCGACACAAACCTTTGCGGACTCGTGAACAGTCCACGGTGCCGATAGTGTTGCTGCGTAAAGCCTTACTCCCGGCACTCGTTGGCACGCAGTAGTTTCCATCGGTCTCTGAGGCTGAGCGAGGCACACAGTAGGTGTCCGTAGGTGAGCGCTCAGCGGGGGGTGGTGGGAGCCCTGAGGTGGAACCAAGTGAGGGCTTGGGTGGCCTGGGAGGGGGCACCACATCTGCCCCACCCTCTGAGCCTCCTACCCCCGTCGATGAGGACAATGTGCGAGGGACCTGGTAAGTAGAGTTTGCGCCAGGTGTGGGCGGGATGTCGTAACTGATGGAAAGATTGCGCATTTGTGTCTCCATCGAGTGCTTCCTTGACGGTGTGTTGAAGACATAAAGGTCAGAAGCATCCCCGCCGTCTGGATGAGCTGGAGGGGAGGAGGCCGACTTGGGGAGCAGCACAGTGTCCTGGGAGTAGCTGCGAGGGAGTTGATAGAAGCCGCCGTCGGTTGAGTGTAAGGCACCGCGTGAGGGAGGCGAGTCATAAAAGGAGGGGGCAGAAGCGGGAGTCGGGTGCTGTGGGAAGAAGCCGTTGTGCGAGGTGTGTTTAGCCGAGGAAGTGGAGGGTGTAGGTGTGCGGTGTGACGGGAGGTTGTCGTTCAGGTCTGTCTCTGAAGAGGTAGACTTGGAGCATTCGGCACGGGATCTGAGAACACAATACACACACACACACACACACACACACACAAGAGAATTATCACCAAGAACAAAGCCATTTCTCAAATTCAAAGGCATCTCTTCTAATCCTTGGAAACTCATGCCGTTTTAGTGCTCGTTTGCGGGTGAATTTTAGATCCACCGGGTAATTTCTACACATGCAGCCAAAAACTAAATTAATACAGTATTACGTTAAAGAAATCAAATATTTTTTCCATCTGGAGGGAGGACTCAAACACTTGGAATCTAGCTCTGATAATCACTGTTTACTTTTATAGTTGATCTGCAGGAAAGTTTGTATGAAGTGTTTGTGATTCTCTGTCCTCTATTCATGTCAAGCACTCCACACAAGCAAGCAGCTCCAGCCAGATGGCTGACCACTCACAGACTAGTCTGTTGAGTAAGAGTCTTGATCTCACACTCCTCCAGGAGTAAATACTCCTGGTCCCTGTCCAATGGAGACCGACACTCCCCTGAGCTACACACACACACACACACACACACACACCACACGGCAGAAACGAGGACAAGAGCAGCAGCACAGTTGAAATAAAAGAAGACATGGTCAGGAAATAGTGCAGACGGGAACCGACCTCACATTGTAACACCGCAGCACAGCCAGTACCGACGCTTAGAACGGTCCTTTAAAGCACACATTCAGACGATTTAGCTTACCTGTTGGGTTCAGGCTTTTTGCTTTCACAGTGAGCGAGCCAGAGGTAATCCTGGGGCTCCTCTGAACTGGACTGAGAGTCCAGGTGTCTCACTCTAACTGGCTGGTACGGTGGTGGCACGCCAGACATCATCGATGCTGTTGGACCAACAATGTTGCTCAGAGCTGGGTGTGGGGGGGTATCCACCACAAGGCCCCCGGTGGCTGACTGGTGAGCAGCTTTTGCTGCATCTGGGGGAGAAGATTGAGAGGTCTGGGGTTATCTCTTGACAAATGAATGTGTCAGTGGTCAAATTTACTCATGAAGCACATGGTGGTTCCTCTCATGAGCAGATAAATACAGAAAACGTATGCAGAAGTGAAGGAGGAAACAAGGTCTGCCATTTCTGATACCTGCAGGGCCACCTGCTGAGAAAATTGTCCAGTCTGATGTTAACCTGTGGCTCCAGCTGAGCCCCAATATGGTCAAGAGGAGCCAGGGGTTTCCTATTGTGGGCCTGAACAGCCCACTAAGACGGTATAGGTCATGTAGCTGAGTAAATAGTAAATAGTAAGCAGTGCTTAATAATATCAACTCTGGCAGAGTAAACCTTAGACTGGAGGTGTTTCCTAGCAACCAAATTGCAATATAACAGCACAGTCTTAAAGAACATTTTGACCAGCACTGCATCATCTTTACTTCTCTATAATGTCTGAACTTGAGTGGCTGATACACTGCATGTGGGCTCACTGAGGGTAACTCTCACGTCTATTTGTTATGTACATTGAACTCAACCCCCTGATCAAAGCTTTGGGATCTTATCGCCTCACTGCTCTCTTCTGGATAAAATAAATTCCACGCGGGAAGATAATTCTTTTCAAATGCGACGGTTTTGTCCGTCGCGAGGCGAGGAACACTGGTGAAAACAGCTGGCATCAAACCGAGGCAGATGTTGCTGCGAATCTGCATTTAGAAAAGCACCACCGACCAGTATTCTCGCCTAATGTTTCAAACTCAGCACACACACACACACACAGGCAAAGCTTTTATTTGCACACATTAAAACCGAATGCTGCTTTTTTTTTTTTTTTTTAAACCTTCCCACACTTTTTTTCCAGACATAATTTCATCAAGGTCCCTGCTTTGTCGCAAGGTGAGTTATCACATTTCTGAGTCCTTTTCAAACGTTTCTGCTCGAGATGAATCTTGTGCTGCGCCGAGAGCCCCGTATATATTTTCAGTCTACATTTCTCCACCCCTAACCCTAACTAATCCGCCTTTATCTCCAGCGCAGCTCCAGAGTTCTCTTCTTTAAAAATGTTTCCGTTTAAAGTGCGTCAGCCACCTCGTTTTCTGCGGTTCGTTTGTTAAAGCTTTCGGTGTTGGGAGAGAAGGAAAAGGGTAAATCCCCTATAAACGTAGTAATCTATACTTCCTTCACCGTCTCCAGGAGCCTTCCTAATGCTTCTTTCTCTAATATCTGCTCAGTTACGAGGCACTCTGCATGTAGTGTGGCCACACATGACGGAGGAGTGGGAGTTGGGTCTCACATGCTGAGCAGTGCAAGCAGAAAGAGAGCCAAGGACATTCTTTTATAATAAAAGCCGAGGAGGCCTATCTGCAAGAATGTCTGTCTTCATACCCAGCTTTTCCTTTAAGAGTTTTATTGTTTTGCACACTTTTAAAAGCCAACACCAATAATTCTGCCGTTGATATCAGGTTTACTCTGTAGCACTCGCTATGTGAAAGAACGACAGGCATAATTGCAAGGACGACCTTGTGGAAGCATAATCAGTGACTCACCTGCCAAGTTTGAAAAGGACTTTCTCATAGAAGGAATTTTAGTGGTTTGTTGTGGCCAACATTTAACTAGTGCATAACCTCGACGCTGAGGAGAAACTAGAGACACCTGAGACTAGAGTTCAGTACCGTAAGTTGTCATTAGGCTCAAAGACAAAGAGACTCGGAGGTAAACAAAGAGTATGCGGAGCAGAGCAAAGGAAAACCAGATAAGAGACCAAAACCAAAAGGCCAGCAAGACCTACAGAAGCACAATGCTTTGATTATCCAGCTCCGGGAGCAAGGGTAACATGAGCCTCAATGCAACACATGGGTCAACACATGGATCATTAGACCTTGGCTGAGAACTATGCTGAATAGAGACCTGGAACATTCAGCTGATTCATCCAACTCCTGCCATCTTAGGAAGAAACAATCTCATAGGCTTATGTGCATTGTTCAGTTATGACAATAAGTCTCGCTATCCTGGCTGTGCACTGACGATTGTGGAGGGAAAAGAGTGAATCTGTTTCAACATCTGCTCAATAAATAGCAGTAGTAGCAGCTAAATGTAGAATAATTCAACTGGCTGGGCCGTATTAGCCAAGTTTCACAGAGCTGTCATCACCTGCTGGAAGAGGGCAAGAATACATATAGCATTAAAGCGTTGTTAGCCATTCAACGGTGATAATTACCATCATCAGCGGGGTTGAAGCCACAGATGTCACAGATGTGGCGAACCCACTTATTCATCTCTTCTTCGGTGTCAGCGACCAGGTAGAACACGCGGTCGATGGTCTTGATGTCAAATATGAAGCTGTTCTCCAAGTCCTTCTTGCTGAACGTCAGCCCAGCATCCACCTCAGGGCAGAAATCAACAGTGTTTATCTTAACGCTGCATCGGTCAGGGGAAAATGGATGACTTGGCATTGGTTAAAAGGTGGTCAAAGATAAAGGTTACAGCAATGAAAGGGTAAGTAGAGCTGTTGTGATTAGCTGAAATTGAGTTGATGAAATAATAATTGGGATGTGAAATTCTAGACCATTACCCTTACTGCTGGTAAAGATAATAATTAAGCCGATACTGATTTTCCATTAATGCCGGGGAAGCAATGAAATTACAACTTCTAAAACGAACTGAAGTGTTTTAAAGTGTCTCTGCTCTTTAACTCTCTTTGTATGAGCACAGGTTCTGTCAAACAGAAGCCTTTCACATTAAAAGACCATTTGTTTCATGGAAGAAATTTTTTTGTTTTTCCTCTTTTGTGGCCGACATAACTGAATGTAAAAAAAAAATCTGGCAGTTTCAGGGCAAAGTAGAAAAATATCAGCCAAGGCCATCGGCAGATGTTACCCTATGTGGCAACAGGCTCATTGGGGTCAATAAGCTGAATATCGTCCGATACTGACCAGATTAGGCTGATATGCGTGTTGCTTCCCTAATAATCAACATTTTGGTAATCGTTTTGTTGTTTAAGATATTTCAGGCAAAGATGTCAAACTGACTGAGGTGCAGCATCACGACTGGGAGAATTTTACCCCAAATCTTCAGTGATGTGACTTAAAAGTAAACAAACATCCAAACTACCTACTATTAAACATTCAACTACTATCATTTAAATGTCCAGTTTGTGAAGATTTGAGCATTTACTCAGCACCCTCGTTCTTCAATTTGCAGGCTGAAAGTAACAAGGAGCCGTACCTGCTCACACAAGTTGAGATCAATCACACGAATGGGCTTTTTGGTATGGTCATTCTTGTAGTACTCCAACACGTCTGGGTCGCCTGTCAGACGGCCACTGCGAAGAACAAACCACCGCTTCTTCCATGCCTGCAGGGTGAGCACACAAATGAGGCCAAAGGTTAGATGCACGTTCACACAATGACTGCTCCATTCCAAGATGACCACAAGGCTGACCAGAATGCTTTATTTTTGTCAGTTTGGCCGATGTGTCCGAGCTTAGCTTGTGTCTCGGTGTGCATTTTTCCCACCAGCTGCACTGCCCCTCACTGAAGAATGGTGAGAGCCAGAGGGAAGAGGCCCGCAACCAGAAATATGTGCCCGGGATATCCAGAACAAAAGCAGCATAGTTCGGTCTCACACCCTGACTAAAGTGAATAACTAAATCTATAAAGAGAAACAGGCAGTTTGTCTTTTCTTTCAAATGCAATTTGGTCTCGGTCAGGGAAAAAAAAAAAAGGCCCCCCGACTACGCAACTCCCAAAAATTGAAGTTCAGACATACCAGACAGTAGGGGGAAAAAAAAGGTGTAATCAGAACAGATTCATGTCTTTACATACTACATGAAAATAATTGACCAGGCGAATAGTTTCAACAAAGATCATCAACGAACACAATGAGCAATCAAAGGCTCCCTGTGCCACTTCACCGACAATTAAAGATCATTTCCACTCATGAGCATTTAACCACACTTGTTTTTATTATCATGCTACTTTGTCCTAATGTGAGCTTTCTCTCAAAAGAGAAACCTTTTTAAGAGTCAAGTCTCCTCGAGGAAGATCGCTTCATGTTGTCGAGTCATGGCAGTGTGGCCGAATGTTTTTGATGTCACGCTTGAAATCAGTTCAAGCACGCACGACTTGTTTGGGAAGTAAGAGAGAAGTTCGTCATAAGATAGGGGGATTTATCCAAAAATCTTTCACTTCCTCTTAACATTCAGGATTAGGTATCGGCGAGTTATTGTCGGACATTCTGTGCAAGATTCACCAACTGAACTGTGACACGCAAGCACCGAAATGAGAAGTTAAACTAAATACCAAAAAATGTTGAGTGCTGTCGCAATCGCAGGCAAGACCCAGAGGAGCAGCGGCCAACGCTGAGATCAGACGGAGCAGGAAACGTACCCAAGAGTGCGAGGAATGCAACCGAACCTCTGTTGTCGTCTTGGCGATAGATTTCGACCGTTTCAACAATACTGTGGCATTGTTTTTGTCATGTTTCTGTTGTTTTTCCTTCCACAGGGTGTCCTTTGTTAGCGGGCCAAGCCCAACACCGAGACACCACGACGAGCATCAGACCTTTCCTCTTTACAAACGGGAGGAAGACACAAGTAGAGCAACACAGCCCTGGGACTTTTACAACACATTATTCATACTGCACGCTGACATGCAGCACATTTTACACGCTAAGCTTATTGTGTAATGGCCAACACACCCACACGCACCAAATGAAATTTTAAACTTATTAAACCTGCATCTTTTGAGGCAGGCCCACTTGGATATTAACATTGACTGTAAAAGCTAAAGCAACACTGATGGTCAGTGTTGTGTTGGTTGTACAAAGACAGTGGGTGTGGAGAGGGAACCTCTCTCTCTCTATCTCTCTCTATCTCTCTCTCATATGACAAAGCAATCTTGGGTCATGTTACCCTGTGGGGAACAGAAGGACCGAGAGCTTGGGTTACAGCGAAGCCAGGCCCGCCCAGGGTGAGTGTTGACAACTGGGAAAGTCGGACATGCTCAAGACAGGGCTAAGTAAGAGCTGCTCTACAAAACCGCTTCGCATTTATTGAGCACAGTTCATTTAGAAAGTGGAAGATGTCTCAAACTCAAAACACATTCTCCAACTCTCAATATGAAATGAAAATCAAACTCAAGTTCAACCACAGAGGTCTTACTTTTGATCGACTAATCAATCACAAATACCATCATCTATAGGATTACTGAAAACAGAATTTTATATCAATGATGTCAAGATCACAAAAAAAATAAAAAGGGCTTTGTAGTATGGAGAAAATGCTTCATGGAAAACACCCTCGATTCATCAGAAAAGCATTCACCATGTAATCTTGTTATTAATCTAAAACCACAGCAAGGATCATGTTCAACACAACCAGCAAACAGCGAACGACTCATAGAATTAACCATTTGACAAATGCATTCAAAATAAAGCGGGGGGGGGGGCTACAAAGGCTGTATACCAAAGAAACTATCGGGAAGATAATAACATTAAAACACGTTCATGGACTTCCAGTGAAGTATCACTGCTTTGAATGCCACATTCGTGTGTGTAAATACTTTGTTCGGGGTCGGTCACAGTTAAAAGAAGCGGATTTCGATTCCAAGAGCTGGAACCTGAAGAGAATCTGCACCCACTGTTTTTTTCACTGCCACATTAGCATGGTTACAGGCTGTCGTGGCTCTAGGATGACAAGCTGTGTGGTAGCTGAAGCATCTCTCCTCCATCTGTGGGATTTCACACAGTTTTCCTCGTGCACAATTATACACACATGTACTGGGTTTTTTTTTTTTTTTTTTTTTTTACAACTGTGCCATCAATTCAACACCAGATTAGAATGGAAATAAATACTTATATAATGACAAAAGAAAAAGAAAACCGCAATCTTAGGTAGGAGAAAGACCTCAGGTTTGTCACTGATGTGGATACAAGCATCAACTGTGTTTATGTGCAGAAATGTCACCAGGAAAGAAACCGAAATTACATCAAGTCAAGAAGCAGGAGAAAATATTTGCATGCAGTGCAATAACCTTTTTAAACTCCGTCAGTGGTCAGTCATCAGATTTCTCCCTCCACCCCCAAGCAAACTGGATTAGAAACACAAACAACACAACTGCAGAAGAGCACTCAGACTAAACAAGTGGGAGAACAGGCACCACACGGGTTATTTCACAATGTGTCAAAGTGTCTGCATTTAAAAATCTACCTTTTCACTATAAACTGGGAAAACAATCTACCAAAGGAGTGTTTTCTTTGCACGGAATCCGTCATGCACTCTTGTTCACGGCATGTGCAAAGCTCCTATCTAATGATAAAATTTTTTAAAAAAAAAGGTTATTTGTTCACGTGGCCAAACAAGACCCTGCACAGCTGAGAATGAATGGCCTGCGAGACTGAACTCCACCACCTTTCACCAGAGCTGCTTCCGTTGCTGCAAACAGAAACGTCTCCAAAGTAAGAGTGACATTTCATTAAAAAAAAAAAAACACAAATATTCTACACTTATGTGCTTCAACTGCAAGAAAGAAAGCTGGAAAACCCACTGACTGTACCAGCATTGTTCAGTATCCTGCGCTCAAAGACTGAACAACACAGACACAAACACTGAGCAGTTGCACGTGGTTACATACCTCCTGGTAATGCTCAGTGAGATTGTGACGAGGTCTCTCGTCCTGCTTTTTGTTTTGTAAATTCCATTGTAGCCCGTGTTGAGTAGAGTCACTTACTAAATCCAGATTGGTCTAAGCCAGATCGCGGCGCTTAAAGACTGCGGGACAAATCCATGTCCAATCCAGCCTACTTTAATACATCGAATGCTGAACTGTTCGATTTATGGAAGCTGCTTCAGCTTGTCGGGAGTCTGGTGTTCACCACCCCAGGACGGGGAATGGGACAGCATGGGACGATACTGGTCCAGGATGGGGAGGGCTCCCCTGGTATAGCAGCTGTTCCTGCCAACCCCTCTTTATCCCCCAACCCCCTTTTCAGTAAGCTGTCTTCTGATAGGATGAGACACAGGAAGTCACCCTCTTCTATTTGCCCACCCAGGTCCTAAAGCTAAAAGGGGGCAGACAGAGAGGGCATTGAGCGGCTCACTAAGATGATGACAGAGGAAAGGGGGGTGTGGGGGGGTACTTGAGAGGAGATGCCAACTGAGTGTAGTCATGCTTCTGTCAGAGGCCTCCTGACCCAAGATCACTGGAGCATGACAAAGTCAGAGGTGGAGCAGAGATGCAAGTATACTTCAAAGATGTATAAAAAAGAAAGTTTAAGACATGTTGTTGTACTCAACTGCATTCAATTCCAATAATATGGTATTGTTTTCTGTTTCATGTGTTATTACCCTAATGTTAGGTACTCTGACCCCAAACTTAGCTCCTCCTCACTTAAGCAAGTTGTAAGTTCTAACTGGGCCGCTGCACATTTAATTTAATGTCATCTCCCATTATCTTTTTCCCATTATCAGTGTTTTAACACTGGCTAAAGTTAATTCGAGCAATTAAATCTTCATGTTAGCAAAGTACAAACAAAAGTATCAAAATATCTTTATAAAAAAATGCAGAAGGCTAACATTTCCCTACAGTTTCTTGGGAAGAAGAGGCTGGACATGACACATTTAAAGTGCAAACGCAGCAAAACGGCTTGTGCACTTACAGCCTATGTGACAAAGAAGATTTAGATTTATGAACAACTGAGCCAGTGCATGTCATTTCATCAGTTTGTTCTGAAAATACCATGAAGTGAAAATGAGTTCTAACATACACTACATTGCCAAAAGTATTCACATCCAGCCAAATAATTCAATCCAGGTGTTCCAATCACTTCCATGGACACAGGTGTATAAATTCAAGCACCTGGGCATGCAGACTGCTTCTACAAACATTTGTAGAATGGTGAAATTTCCTCGCTACTAAATATTCCACAGTCAACTGTCAGTGGTATTGTAACAAAGTGGAAGCGATTGGGAACGACAGAAACTCACGTAAAATGGCACAGTGCGTAGAGGTCGTCAACTTTCTGCAGTCAGTCGCTGCAGACCTTCAAACTTCATCTGGCCTACAGATCAGCTCAAGAACAGTGTGTGGAGAGCTTCATGGAATGGGTTTCCATGGCGGAGCAGCTGCATCCAAGCCATCCATGCATCACCAAGTGCAATGCAAAGCGTCGGATGCCGCCACTGGACTCTAGAGCAGTGGAGACGCGTTCTCTGGAGTGACGAATCATGAGTCTGACTTTGCACTGCACTTAGTGATGCATTGTTGCCAGGAAAACTTGTCTGTCTGCATTGTGCCAAGTGTAAAGTTTGGTGGAGGGGGGGGATTATGGTGTGGGGTTGTTTCAGGAGCTGGGCTTGGCCCCTTAGTTCCAATGCTTCAGCATACCAAAAGATTTTGGACAATTTCATGCTCCCAACTTTGTGGAAACAGTTTTGGGGATGGCCCCTTTGTGTTCCAACATGACTGCGCACCAGTGCACAAAGCAAGGTCCATAAAGACATGAATGAGCGAGTTTGGTGTGGAAGAACTTGACTGGCCTGCACAGAGTCCTGACCTCAACCCACTCGAACACTTTTGGGAAGAATTAGAGAGGAGACTGTGAGCCAGGCCTTCTGTCCAACATCAGTGTCTGACCTCATAAATGCGGTTCTGGGAGAATCGTCAAAAATATCCCATAAACACACTCCTAAACCTCGTGGAAAGCTTGCCCAGAAGAGTTGAAGTTGTTATGGCTGCAAAGGGTGGGTGGACATCATTTTAAATCCTATGGATTAAGAATGGGATGTCACTTAAATTCATGTGTGTGTAAAGGCAGGTGAGCTAATACTTTTGGCAATATAGTGCGTCTCTGGTGTCTTCACTGAATTAATAAAGCACAGGGAAATATGTCAAACTGACAACAATGATCAATTCCATGTCTGATTATCTTAAAAAGCCTGCCTGGAAAATGTTAAGCGTATGAGTAAGAGAGGAATCAACACGCTACAGTGACTCAGCTGGCTACCGGCTCTACTCACTGAGAAAGTGACAAGCCTACATATGTCAAGTCCAACAGTAATTTAACTCAGTAGAAAGGCAGTCTGCCTGCGATTAATTACTTGAAAAGGTCATCACAGCACCTAAACCCCGCCCCCTAAACAAGGTGAAAGCCTCATCCAAACAAAATCTTGGTGAATTATTGTGGTAACATTCTTCTCTTCCAACTCTCTGGCAAGAAAAAAAAAAAGAAAAGATACATTAATCACCTGCTACAGCTCCTTAGCCTCTGCTTGAGCATCTGGTGTGTGGAGTTATTTGCCAGTTAGAAAGCAGGAAATAAGCCACGGCGTCCCCAAACAGAGCGAGATACTGTTAGTTAGTAAGATGTGCCAAAGTCCGAAAAGAGGAAGAATGAGTAAATAGGCAACTGAGACTAAGTGTACTGGACACGAAGATCTTAATAAATGCAGTGGAAGTGGGTCAATGGAGCCTATGTTTCAGTTTGCTGCTGTTTAGAAAATTAAAACAAATATAATTGAAAAAAAAAAAAAGAGAGAAACTATGATGCCAAATCAGTCTTTGGCTACTAAAATTTGAACTAGCAAACCGCCCAACTCCACTCAAGCTCCACCATCTCCACTATAACAGCATTTAAATGGCTAATTGCGTTTAATGGTTTAGACAGCTTAATGCAGCATAAAAGGCCTGTAAGTGCACTAATGCCAATGTAGAGTCATCACAGGCTATTAAGCCGCATACTTAAACTTATCCTCAATGTCTCGATGCTAAATGATAGCGAGATGGGCCTTTGTGTTGCCGTGTTTCTGCTGGAGTCGGAGATCAGATATGACTTTCTCATTAGGAGCCAAACAGGAGTGCTCTCTCTTACTCCTCGGTTAGACATTAAACTAAACATGGCTTCAGTCATGTTTGTTTCTACAGCTTCACGTGTGCCAGGCACAACATGTGGACACTCTTTGGTGCGGGTTCTCCTCTCAGATCCCCTTTTGCTGCATGAAAGGAAATGCACTTTAACCCCATGTAAAATACCACTCAACCGATCAGTTTTATATGGACACACGAAAATTATTTTACCCCAAATGCAGATTCCCCAATAGCTCTAATGGCTGTTGCATGTGGTTATTGTTTATTTGGAACGCCTGTGTCTTACACTGCCTGCCACGATATACTTTCAATTCTACAAAAAAAAGGTTGTGGACAAAACAAAGGCCAAACAGCTCACTGATTCAAAGACATCACATTTAGCTAAACAGATCAGGTTGAAATAAACCAGTGATCACTAAACCAGAAGCGTAGCAATACAAAGCTGAAACTTGAAAAGGTGTGAGTGTGTGGATGAAGCAGCCTACATCTAAAAGCAATAGAATCTAAAGCGACTTTCAGTTAATCTAACTGCAACCAAATATGTCACCGTCCTCTCTAATTTAGCATCCTGGTGCTTCTCCGTAACAAATCACAATAGCAATGAGTTACATATCGCCTCCTATATGGCTTCAATCTGAACTGCTGCTGTTACATTAACAACAGTATGCAAATCAATGGTGGCTCTTACTCTGCCAAATTACCCCCCCCATCGGGGGAGTCAGACCAATTTTGTTATGATAAAAAAAAGAATAAATAAATAAAAGAAGTTCAAATGTTCCAACACGGTGGTTCACTACAGTGTTTGAGCTGCAGCGGCATCTCCCGCTCGCTCCGACAGACAAAAGACGACATGTACAGTGAACCTTCCCCTTATCTAAAGTATTAATTTTGTTCATAAATCAGAAGAATACTTCTCAAGTATTCATTTGTGTTCTCTTGCACAAAAAAAAAAAAACCCAACATGTTAAAAATGGCTTGGGTGTGAGCCGCTGTCGTGTATCAGGAGCTGGGACATTTATTTGATTTCTGATATTTGAAATCTGAACACAAAAGCAACACATGCGTGACTTGCTCATTACGGCGGCAAACGACGGTGCAGAGTCAGATGCAAAGTAGTATATATTATTATACACAGGTTGGACAGCTTTGATCTGTTGGGTGTGAACAGATGAGACTATTTTCTGCGCTAGTTCTAATTATACAGAGATGCTTTTAACGAACCAAGTGACAACATTTACAACAGACAACACCTTTAGATTTACAGAGGCCAGACATTAGAATACCTTTTTGAACGTATGCCTCAATTGACATGTTGATCTTTACACCGTTTTGGACAATATTGACCTTTCAGTAGGTCGGTGGTAAACTGATAACTCCGTCCTCTTCATCAACTAAATGTTTGCATTAGCTTTGATCTGGACACACAGTTAACATGTATCAGCTTGCGACTGGCTGAGCCATCTGTCCCATCTGAGTGGGCTGTGGGTAAATGACCTGCACCCCCAGCTGCACTGACTCATCCCGACTAGGACAGCTTCTCTGTTTGTTCCTTCAGAAAAAAAAACACACTGCAAGGGCTCGAGCAAACGAGAGACGGAGCACAATATGCACGGCCTGAAAGTTGAGGTAGAAAAGGTCGAGATTTCGGTGATGACAGAAAGGATACGATGTGCTTATATTTTATCTAGCAGAAATCATGAGACATTTTCATGGTCGCGCAAAAAAAAAAAAAAAAAAATCAATTCTTTGCTGTCGGTTTATGTAACATGAAAAGAAAAACCTTCCTTGATTAGTCCTACACAGACACCGTACATCTCTACCTGGCAGGAAATTAAAAATACAACAGCAAACAGGGCTTCAGTATTGATCCGTGTGCTCTTTGGAGCAATCTCACGACAAGGACGTGGAGGGACAGGTGAGATAAATGTATGACGAGATAATCTTCCAATCTTACAGTGTTCGTGTAGAAAAATATGAAATACAGAAGAGAAGAAGAAAAAAATGCATGCAAAACATTACTTGGCGCTATAACGGACATTTGACACTTTTATCTTATTTAATTTGCTTCAATACAAATAGGCCACAATATCAAACCGAGTCTGGCGTGCATCTGAAAATGTTCCCCATCTGAACAAGCAGATCTCTCAGTGTCAATATGTACAGAAGCATGAAGAAATGCCTCGAATTATAAATGATAAGAAAAGGTTACTCCACAGCAACACCACGACCTGTTCTTCCCGTTTGTGCTGTCATTGCTCGAAACTTAGACACAAGTCACGGGTTGTGTTTCTGACGTACAAGGATGCTGAAAGCACGGAAATCCCGAAAGAAATTCCATTTTTAGCTATTTGGGTAAATACCACAATATTAAATGAGTCCATCTGCTGACGTAGAGGTCAAAAAAAAAAAAAAAAAACACTCGACCAAATATTTCTGTGACATTGCAATTTGACTAAAATGTGGTAAACAAATACGCAGTCTGTGAGGGTACTTTGCCTTCCTAGGCCTGACTATGAGATCCCTAAAGACTGTGCTGAACAAAGGCTGTTCTAAGAGGAGTGTCAAGAGCGTCAGAGATTTTAGCACTCATGGCCGTGGTGACGAGGTCTGCAGAGCTAGAAGGAGGAGAGGAACAAAAGCTCCTCTATGCTTAGTGCCGCAACTTGTATAAATCAGTCTTTGTTAGAAGGACATGACTGGGATTCTTGCTAAAAAGCTATTTTTACATCCCCGAGCGCCACAGAGGGCATTTTACGTACAAGTAAGAGTCCGTGGCCTTTGGCTAAGGGAGGCTTTTCCACCAACGTCATCAGCCCTCCGCCTGCTGGAGGGAGAGGGGACTTTTTCGTGAAATATGCGTGCCTGAGGTCTACTATCAGTGGGCAGTGGTTACACGTCAGCCGATGCAACCACAAGTCTCTGTGACCTCAAGGTAAACTCTGTAGATTGTTCTGTTGGGATCACACAGCCTTGCGAGATTTTCTCAGATGAATCCAAGTCACAACTGGTTGTAAACAGCTGCCACAACAGACACAAAGCACAATGTCTATTCACAATTAATATAATGATACAATAAGACCACCCTCACACACACACACAAATGAGACGGGGTTTGAACAAGTTTACCTACAACAGAACAGCTATTCAAGCACACAGATGGGCTAAAAACATGCATCACCACTCAGAGGAAGGAGACAACTTTATCTGGGCTATCAAAGGCTATTCCTGCAGTAAACAAGGCCGATGAATGAATTGATTTTTTCATCACCAACACCAATGTTACAAAGAAGGACAGAATAAAGAGGTATGATGAAGAGAAATCTATACTAATTATTCCAACTACATTCTGACAGGCAGCTAATGTCTTTTTCAGACATGGGAAGAATGGCACTGCAGACTTTTCCAACTGCTTTGTGTAACTTAGTCACAAGTTAACGTTCCTGAATGCTACATTCAGAGATTTCACCTGGTGTGCAAAAAGGAGTGGGTAGCAGAGAGATGCGGGGAGCGAGCGGGGAGTTTAAAAAAAAAAAAAAAAAAAGAAAAGTCCTGATGAGGAGGACAAAGAATATTCTGTTTTCTTTCATGGCTGAATCGCTAATGGATCTAAAAACATATTTTGCCATTAATGTCGCATCATGAGCACAGGGGAGGGGCTCTTTGACCCCTCTAACAAAGCACCGAACCAGACATTTTCACATCGGTTTCATCCTCTAATGTTATTTGTTAGCAAAATCTAAAGCATGTTTTCGAAAAATGTGAAAATGAAAGAGTATTTAATTAGGACTCCTTTGGCTGGTAGGAGAACGCTGTAGATTTCCATCCACAGAGTTAGCATGAGATAACACGGGACAAACAGAGAGACGGACATGGTTTTCTGGAAAAGTTAGTTTTTAACTGCGCCTGTCGCACTGTAAATGGTAATAGTTTTAAAGGCTGGTCCGACAAAAGTCTCCTTAATGCTTTGAAATGTCTCTGACTGCATGTGATTATTTTAATTCAACAAGACTTTGTGTGTAAGGATTGAATTAAATTGTATCTAAGAAGGATGTTTTATAAGTTGACTGCAGAGTTGATGCCATACCATTAAATACGCTGATGTCACTGGCTAGAAATCTGCTGCGATGCGCTAAAGACAACTTTGCTGCAGCACTGATATGTGAAGGGAAAAAATACACATGATTTTTAGGTTTTCTTAAGTTTTCCCTTTGCAGAGCAAACATTTAAGCCCAACTTTCATCAAGACTGCGAATGCATCGTGTCATTAAGTTTTAATATTAAATTATTTTTTTTAAAAAGAGGACAAGAACATCAATATACCTACAAATGTCAACATATCATCCATGAAATAAACAGAGCACGACTGAATATCATTAAGCCTACCATGCACATCCGTGGGAGCTGCTGTCATACTGCTTGTAGTGTCTGTAACGGACAGTCAGAGGGCAAGTTTGATGTTTTTGTTGTTGTTGTTTGCCTCTTCTGACTTTATCAAGTGCTGCAATGTGTCGCGGGGGTCTTCAGTTTGTGACCTCTCCCTCCTCCGACTTCCTGTTCAATGTAATCAGGCTGCCCCAGACCCTCTGAGAACTGCCACCGGTAAATCAGTCGGGGTGGGACTAGAAAGGCGACAGAGTCTAGAAAAAAAATGCAGTTAAGCGTTTCTCAGTTCATTCCACTGATAACAGGGGCATCGTTTTACCAACAGAAGGTCTTTGCTCCTGCGCAAATTATAAGTAATTGAGCACAACTATTTATCTAATCCATCAAATTAGATTTTGTAGATTCACTCTCAATATACAGATGTAGTGACGCAGCCTGAGAGAGCTTTTACAGATAAGTCGTAAAAGTTTACCCACGCTGTCCATGTGCATTTCTCCCCATAAACAAAATTGATTCAGAAGTATCTCTTATGTCCCAACCAATATCCTGTATGGGGTGGATATCACATGAAAGAAGGAAGCCTTTTATGAGGGCTTTAAAAATGCCTTGTCCAGCCACTCATGCTGCTTTTCCTGATGGAATAGGTTGCAACTACATAACCCTGTCCCCAGGTTTCTGCAGTAAAACCTCCATTTCTTCATTGCCATTACTAATCGAATGTCTGCGCGAGCTCAAATCAAGAGCAAATCACTCCCTTGTATTTCTCTTCAGTCAAATCTGAGGGCTTGGTCCTCTTCCCTGGATCTGAGACTTCCTCTGCTCCCTGTGGAGACTTTAAGATTGTGCTTCCCATCCGCACTGTCAATAAAAAAAAAAAAAAAAAGAGGTCAGAAATGCCACGGCATGGACAGCTTCCTGCGCTCAGCCCCTTCAAAAGAGCTCTTCCTTCACAGAGCACTGACGCAAAGCACTTCCTTCAGTGCTGCAAACATACCAAGTCAGCAATTAGAGGTCATTTTAAGTCGAGAGATAACAAGGGGTGACGGTGACTTCGTAATTAATAAAAGGCAAAAATTCTCCTCTCTTCCTTTACTGGAGGTGCATTAGGTTGAGGTCACAAAGTGTTCCAGCAGTCAGTCTGACGGGGCGGGAGAGACCTCTCATTCTGGGGGAATATCGACGGTTTTCTTCCTTGTGTTAAAAAAATCACATAAAGTGAAATCTTTTTAGCGGCAGAAAAAAAGCGATGCTCTTTGGCTGCAGCGAGACTGACAAAAGTGAAATGCTTCATAACCCTGAATCACTCCGCATTTCATTTTTCGAACAGGGTCAGGTGTGATGAAATGACCTTTTCATAAACTCCACATGATCCACATGTTTAAGATGATTTTCCTGATGTAATGGTGTAAAAGCAAACCTCACAAAGTCACTCTGCCAGGGAGCTATAAGAGGGCAAAATCATGCATGACGCCTCTGTAGAGTCCAAACTTGTGAATACACTCTCAATCCTAACCACTATAATCTTACTACTTCAACATCAAAGATGGCCAATTATTTTATTGAATTAAGGGTTAAGCAAATGAACCATGATTTGATTATCTTTTAGAACAATTTCAGATTTTTTTTTTATTCTTTTTAGTGCGCTCTATAACAGCTATTCACTGTGCGCAGAGATGGCTGAAACAAAAAGGACTTTATAAAAGGGCCTTTTGTGACGCTGATCGTAGATTGCAGTAATTAGTCGATTTCTAGTGATGCATTCACAAGCAACCCCTTTTCTTACCAAAGGTCAGGGTTGCTTAAAAACAAATAATGCTTGTACAAAATCCCTAAGTCCCCGAGTCTTTACCCCAGACAAGTTTTCTAGGCCAAGAAAAGAAACAAAAAGGTCCATATGATTTCCAGGTCTCTGAAACATGCCTTTGAGAAACACATAATCGTTTATGCTCCAGTGTGTTTGTGCACAACTGCTGTGAAATGTGAACTCGCATTGAAACCCTTGACCTGATCTGAGAACGACCATAACTTGTTCAAAAGCAAGCCAAGTGAATAACAATTTGACCACAAATGTAAACTGCAAACCACCTGCTGCCTCTTCTGATCAGAGCCGTCCCAGAGCGATGTGCCAGCCTGCGTGCCTCGCTGGTTAAGGGATTTTTGTGTGTGAAAATGCCGTTTAACATATGACCACATAAGACCAACAACAAAAGCACCAAACCTGAGAATGTGAAATAAGTGGCATGCTGGCTTAAAACATAAAGAAAAAGAGACGGCTATAAAACGAGATAGTGATGCAACTGCAATCAGTCCAACCAGCCATTTCATTTCTTTGAACATTATGAGGTATTTAGGCATTATTTTTCTGAATTCAGTGTAATTATTTACAGATAAATAATTTACACAATTACATCAGAAACATAAATATATATATATCTATCGCCGAACAGCAGCGACCCTTCTGGGGCCAAAGACAGCAGAGGAGAAGAGTGAGAGCGGAGGCCAGGACCACCCAGGCAAACCAATTCAAGTGACCCACAACACTGGTTCGTGTGTGTCTGCGCGTCTCGAAAAACCCACAACAGAAATTCTAACTCTCGAGTGGTTCTGAACTCGTCAGTTTCCAATCCGTCCACAGCACCGCTCTGTTCCCATCTCGGCATCAACCTCTTCATTTCTCTCCTCTCCAAGAGACCACAAGAACAAATCTTTGTTAAACTGAAACATCACATTGTTCCTTTGTATGCAAGCGCCCGTCTTCCCACACAGGTCAGGAACACAACTGTGAAAAATCTGAAGTCTCACTTCTTCCAGTGAAGCCAAAGCTCAAGATGCAGAATTTCTCAAAAACACACACATCCACTTTCATGCATTGCAAAAGAATAACACGGAGGCTTTTAATATTCTCTGGGCAATCGTCTGTGATCATTTTGATTTGCGCACTTAGACACACTTACGCTAAGCAATATGTAAAGTGAAGTAAAGTATGGAGCAACATTCGAGCTTCACCAAAGGAAGAAACCTTGGCATAAGGATCAAGTGCTAAATTCAATCAAAAGGCCAGAGTATAAGTAGGACAGCAAAAGAAGTGCAAAATAATGTGTTAGGCATATTTAAAGTGTTAGGAGAGGAGGTATGCTTGGAAGAAATGAGTAATCAAGTCGCTGTCTAACGTGGAGAAGGATGCCTCTGCTCTGATAGCAAGTAGCAACTGGTCCCACCAACACAGACCTTAGCAGTAATGGCAAGAACCGGTGGGTGTCATCTTCTTAGTGATCAGAGAAGCCATGTATGTGCACAACTGCACCTGAAATCATCCTGACTGGGTTTTCTTAAAAAAAAAGAAAGAAAGACTGAATATCTGAATAGATTGGAGAATTGGCTCCTGGTAGCTCCAAAAATGACCGACTGAGAGGAAGAGATGAAGCCGGATTATTTCTTTTAAAAAGTGTTTGTCTTTGAGCCAGCAACGGATCTGTAGAGGCATGACCATTAGACCATGAAAGGTGTGGTTTCAAATAGTAATCAGGACAAGTTTGTGAGCTGCAAGCCTTGTTTTAGGTCAAATGAGTGTATCAGCGAAAGACCGTCAGCAGAGCTCAGAGTGTCTATGTGATGCAAGTAAGATGTTCTTGTCACCTGGGAAGTTGGGATGGCAGCCATCTTCTGTAGCAGACAAGCGAATGTCTAGCTATTCCATAAAGTTGCCTCCGCAGGACAGAAAGCGCACCAAGTACACAACAAACTAAACGTCACCTCGGCTGGGGTGTCTGTCCTGTGACTTCCAATCGCTGCCCCTTAACCAAAATGCAGTGTGGCGATTTCACACTGGCTGTCCTTTGCACACCCCTGGGCGACCAACTCTCCTCCCTCCTCGTGTGGAAACACAGAGGACTCGCAGTCGGAGGCTCTCGGTGATCCATTTCAGCTTTTGAAAATGCTCTGATGCTGAGGTGAGGTGAGGTGAGGTGACTTACAGCAGGGATGAGTGAATGTGTGGTCAATGGAGAGCACAACCAGGGTAATAATTGCTTACTGGTTTGATAGTTTGTCACACAGAAAGGTACTTTCATAATCCAACAGAGGCAACGTGTGGGCACCTCTGTCTTTGCGCTCTGGCATTACGCTGCACTGGAGGTGACCGAAGAGGAGAGGATGTCAGTGGCTTTGCTCGATGGACTTGCACAGGCAGACACGCAGGTGTACAAGTAGGTCTCAACATGAGGGCTTTAGCAGTGGTGGTGCAATACTGGTGGAAAGTTTGTAACAAACGTCTGGTGCCCCAATACTCACCAAAACTTGGGCCAATAAGGCATAATAAACGTATGCAAGTACTCGATGGCACACGGTTACATCTGTAGATATAACAGAAAGTACCATCTACGTTATAAATTCAGTCTAAAGAGATTTGTGAACTTCAGCCTCAATTTGAGCTCGTAACCGTGTTTTGCTTTAAAGTCTGTGTAAAGTATTACATGATAGAAACGACGAAATTCTGAGATGGTACTAAAAACCTCACAGAGGACTTAGAGAGCTTATGGGCTTTGATAACTTTGATGCTTGCTTATTCTGTGGCAGCACATTGTACCACTGTGCGCACGGCAGAGTCTACCCTAAAGAAATGTTTGCTTTGGTTTCTGATTCATGTTCCTAAATGAAAGACCAGGAAAAAATATTAAAAAAATAAAAATAAATCAGTCCAAAATAACTAAATTAATCTAAAAACATTATCAAGATATACATATCTTTGTGTCTAATGAGAGCTCAATTATCTAAAAATAATTCCATATTCCTTAAAGCAGACCAATAAGGACTTGTGGTAAACAGCCTGTGGAAACAGTCACCTTTCTATCATTCGTCATGTCGCAGATCACATGATTACAAATGTTAATAAGCCTTTATACAATCAGATCGCAAGTTAACGTGGTGCTGTGTAGAAACCGGTGCAGCAATCCAAGCCAGCACATGCTACAAGGCCATACAAGTCGGCCCCTTGCCAAAGAAAACAGGACAGTTGTTTTATGCAGCTGCACATGTGCTATAAAAGGTAACATTTGTGCATTCCTACTTTACCAGAAATAAACTGGTTAACCAACATTTGCTGTGTATTGTGGAGGCAGCGTACAAGTCAGTGCCCACTTTTGTTAACATAAGTTAGCAAATGCTTTGAAGCTGGGGTGTGTGTGTGTGTGTGTGTGTGTGTGTGTGTGTGTGTGTGTGGGGGGGGGGGGGGGGGGGGGGGGGGGGGGGGGTCTAAACACAACTTCCAGCAGCTGCATTTACATTAAAAGCTCCTTCTGTGCGTGTGCCACACAACTGAGGCAGCATCCTAATACGCGAGCTCGTCCACTTCGCATCGATCCGTAAAGTGCTCCTGAGATATGATCAAAACAAGCTGCTTTGTTTTCTCATATTCAGTCTGTCATACCCCCCCCTCCTCAGGCTACCATCCCACAGTCCCTCCGCTTTCATGTGCAGCTGTAAAATTCTCACCCGGCCAGGCGCCATTTGACTCCGGCCCAAAAAAAATCTACGGTAACTATCCAAAGAACACAGACCCTGGGAGCCATACTGCTATCTTTGCAAACAGCGGAGCACAAAAGCCAACATTCTCATGAAAGACTGAAGGAAAAACAGGTGGTCTTCATTTCTGGGCTTCAATGGGTGACCCAATAACAAGATAATGTCATGATTATTCTAAAAAAAAAAAACAAGTATCCTTTCTAAGATCTAACTGCAGAATAGCTGTGGTTTCTTCTTGAACACCGAGGGCCACATATTGAGACACCTGAACAAGACTTAACATAATCAAAGCTTTTGTTTGCCTCAGCTTTTTCCACATGCTTATCAGAAAATATCTGCAAAGGAAATACTGAAGCTTACCAAACATCTCAAAAGCAGGTACTATATTCTCTGAAGCGTTGCCGGTTAGATGCTGTCGTCCTTGTCCCGAGTGACTATAGCCCACGGTGCTCCGCTGGCTTTGAAAAGCGATGGTTTTATTGCCGTAGCTGCTACACTAACTCTTCCTCGCAGAGTGGGAACGGGAACTCTCAGTCGAGTAATCATTCAATAATACGAACAAGCGTGCACAGACAGACTGAGGGAAAGACGGAAGGGAGGAGAGAGAGAGAGAATGCAGGGAAGATGTAACAGAGGAGTGCACAAGGAAGTGAAGAACTGATCAGTGGTGGGTCTCCCGAGCTCCAACCCAGCGCTTTTACACGGGCCCACACTTAAACCCGTACGCACAGGTAAAGCATTAACCCCAGTGGAGCAGGTTTAAATATTAACACAGCATCACATCAAGTATGACTGAGGGAGCACAGAGGCGTCAGTGGTTACTTATAATGTAGGCAACGGTTCAGTGCTTGCACCATTAGCTTTGTCATCGTAACCTAACCAGCTACCTTATACGACGCTTTGCAGGAAACTCGGTGCTTTATGAAACAGAGGCGAGAAAAACACACACATAGCAAAATAACATCCCTAAGTGGAAGTTTCCACTTTGTTGGCGCTTTTTATCTTCCTGGTCATCTGTTCCCGACACACATTCTGTGCAAAAAGGTTTCCTGTTTTGCCTCCTTTTGTCACTGTGGTTGTGTTTGGGAGTTTGTCGGGTTCTAACTTTAGAACCTCTGCTATATTAACATTTATGTTATGCTGCGGCAGATAAGGTCACATGCGGCACCTTAAACAGAAGAGGAGGGGACTGGGTTAAAGACCCACAAACCACAAAAACAAACAGCAGTGTCTGTCTCTTCGGTAAAGAGAATCCGACACAGCCACAACGTGAAGCATAAGAAATATGAACAGATGATTTGCTCGTGTTGTACAGCAAGTTCTTCTCTTGCAAAATACATGTCTTTAATTATGGCATTAAAAATTGCTCCACATATTAGAAGTGACAAAAAGGAAACCACAGCACACAGCAGCACAATAATCAAACTGTCCTTTTTTTTTTTTGCAGCAGTAACCCAATTTAAATCATATCATTTCATTGAATGCATTTCAAAATATTGAAATAATTCCAACATATCAGAGTCAAACAGAGTAAATTGTGGAGCAATAAGGTCACAGTCCCCACAAACTTTGCTTGCCGTGACCTTAGCGTTTCTCTCGGAGTCTTGCCGAAAAAGACAACTGCAGTCGAGAGCCATTTCCTCTGCACATGCAAGGCGCTCGCTCGTTTTCAAAGGATTACTCAGAATTTCAAAGCCAAAAATAACTGTCAAGTCAAGAAGTCGAATCGGCATCGCAGCGAATCCTGAACGATGAGCTCGTTTGGTACGATTTGTATCCGTTTACCTGGTTCAGAAGAGTCCAAGCTCAGCTCGGATTAAAACACGGCGCTTTAGATTAGCAAGGTAAGCAAGCTGCTGACCAGCCACTGTTGTTGAGTTAGTCTGACCACTTTCCTGCCTACCCTGCTGACTTCCCTCCCCTCCTCTCACTCCATAAAGTCTGCAACACCCAGCTCCAATAACCCATGACCCACAGGAAGTAGACACAATGGACTGAAAATAACACATCACCTCCCCTGGCAACAAATGCCCACCGCAACCCCCCCCCATGCACGCAGCCTCTACAATACCGAACACCTACAACAGGCTGGCTCAAGATAGGTGGGTAGAACCAAAAATATCAGCCACTACTCAACAAGCTGTGCCCACAAGCCAGAGAGTGCACCATCCCACTCTGAGTTCCCAGCTTGGCTTTTTACTCACTCCTGCGCATGGTCATGTCAGTACAAAGTGATCTCTTCAACAGATTTACACTGTGTACATGACATATATATATATATTACATTTGCATGTGTTTCAAAAACCATGAAACCCACAGTGAATCACAGTTGCAATGCACACCACACTGTGGGTTGAGCTGCGAGGTAAGGCAAGGCAAATTTATTTATATGGCACAATTCAGCAACTAGACAAGTCAAAGTGCAGAGCTGTTGTGGTCTCTCTGCTTTCTACAGGAGGGGATCACTTCTCCGCAGTCAGGCCTAAAAACCATCTGTGGGTAAATGTGTGGGTGAACGCGTGTTATTAGAAGTGTTTTCGTTAGATATTACACGGCATGTTAATATTAGCTTTCGGTCACATACCAAAAAACAACAGTCAAGCCATAAATTAGTATATCTTAAGGCTTTTTGTTCCCTAACTGTTCAATAATGTAAAAAAGAAAAAGGAAAAAAAAAAATGCTGGATAACAAGTACCTAGTTAATTCTGTGTTACTCCACTTTATGTGCATCTAACCCCATCCTGATCCACGGAGTGAGCAGCAGCAGTCTAATCCAATCACTCCAATGAAAATTATTGTAAATCACATTAAGTGACCCATGAGAGGTTGCCTTAGACATGATCTAATTAGCAGCTCTCTTGCAAGAGTCTGTCCATGAGGAAATGGCTTGAGATGTCGAACAGAAGATAAGGAAATCGACTGTGATAATACTTCTGTGTGGCTTCGGGGTTGGATGCACGGTTGCTCAGCAGGACGAGAAATTCAAGTGGGATCCAGTTTTCTCGTGGTGTGATGAAATTATCACATTTAGTAACCGATGCAAAGCTCTTGAGGCAGACAATTTGTGAGCGGTGTTATGTATTCATATTCTGCTGCGAGTGATACCTCAGCCAGCCACCTGCCAGTCTTCAGAAATAAAACGTGCTTATTTGCTGATGTGCTTACGTGTTTCGTGTCTTGCTGCTGGCGTGCCGAGGCTCGTTTCTCAGCCGAGGTGAAAAAGACACGCCTCCGTTTTAAGCCAGTCCCCTGAAACTGGAACACGCCTCCGCTCACTGTTGTCACATTCAGATGATACTACTTCGCTTTCAGATGAAAGCGAACGCATACCTCAGAGGTTTTATGCAGCACGTGGGCTCTCGTGTTTCCCCGTACACGGATTCAGATTCAGCGAAGAACTTGTGGAATTTCTCAAACACGTTATGAGCAGCAGAGGCAGCGATGCTAGATATTTTCTTCTTTTTTTTTTTCCAACCAAACCATTACGTAAACAGGTTCCCAACAATGTCGGTGATTGTTTTTGAGTTGTTTTTTTTTTTTTTAAATCATACCTTCAGCTGCGGAGTGGAGTCATTCCGATTGCTTGCACTCATTTATGATGAATTCAACTGCCCTCTCCATCACTAGCTTTACTCATGTTGCTTCTATCAAAAGGTTTCATTTCCTACCCTGCTAAGTCTACAAAAGGACATGCATATACACGCATACTGTTGTCTTCAGAGAGGCCCGACATTTATCTCGTTTGAAAAATACCACCCTGCCTCAGTCAATCTTCACAAATAGACCCGACCGAGGAGTACCTCTATCCTCATGTTGAAAAATGTTTATTTACCAAACAGTTTGGTGCTGGTAAGTGAGTGAGTGTACACATAGCTGGAAAAGAGAGGAAGAGGAGAAAAACGACCAGAAAGGAAAAAGAAAGAAGAGGTGAGCGAGTTTCGGCCTTGAATATACAAACAGATGGGTTTTTTTTCTATTTTATTCTATTATATACAGACACACACTCTGTCACAGCCACTTTCATGCGCCAAATGCAATAAGGCTTGTTCATAAAATTATAAACTGAATCACAGCTGCCTGATCCAAGATCTTATCAAAGGCCACATCAAGCCAACATTAGCTCCTTACCCAAGCGTCCTTCTCGATTCCTCAATTCCTTCTCAAAGCGCTGAGGTGGTGAGGGCAAAATCCAGGAAACATTAAACTGAGGACATTGAGAAATAGTCCTCAGGCCGTACATTTGTCAACTTTGCAACCGTGACTGATTGTAACAGAGAGCATCTTGCCTCGTATCCAGTAATACTTTAAGCCATCAAAAAGGTTGGAACGAGGCCGTGTTTACCGCCGTGTAGCATCCCCATCTCCCTTTAACAAGTCTGTCGATGTCTGGGAGCTGAAGACACCTTTGAGAGAGGAAAGCTGTCCCATTCTTGTCACATATAAGATTCTAGCAACAACAGACAAAGACCTTTCTGAGTTCCTGCAGTGATTTCCGTTGTTTACTGGACATTAAAAACTGAACCAATTATACTGCTATGACTTTAGGTTTTTGCTTTTTGAATAATGTACGGACTTATATCCTCCTAAGAGGTTGGATGTTGCATTTGCAGCGTGTTCAGGTGCAATACGTTTTTGCCCAGACGCCGGTGATGATGTGAGGAGTGACAGCAGGAGGCTCTACTACAAGTTCTTTGCGTCGGTTTGGTATACGAGAGCCCGAGAGGAAACGTCTGTCACACTCATGTCTGAGACTGACAATATAGCTTCCAATGAGAAATGCCTCACCAAATGACACCAGCTGCTTCTGGCAATAAGTAGCCGACTGTCTTTATATTCAGTTGTACTTTTGACAAAGACGGAGTCAATCTCTAACACGTCAGCAACGCTATTATGATTCCTCCTTTGTATAACCAATGGGAACTAGCGCTGAAAATGATTCCCAGACTCAATGTTCTTAATTACCCTTTTTCATACAGTGCTCTATTCAATCTGCATACTCTGAGGATGGTTTGTAAGTGCAGATGGCAGCCTCCTCACAGCCATGGGAACTAAAGCTGCTCCAGAGATAAAGACTAGCTCATCTGACTTCAGGATATGTAAATCCCCAAAACACAAGTTTATCACATTCCCACAGTATGTCCTTGTTGTGTGATAGTTTCTCTTCCAGATACACACAAGGCTTAAATGATACATTTTTCCCTTATCCGCAACCTTGACACTTCTACAGATAGCATTCCTTCTTGCGATTACCTACGCGCTGTCTGCTCCTATTTTCATCCTATCTGCTTTGGCTTTTCCAAACGTAGCCAATCTGAGCTCTTGTGCCGAGTCACATGCACTTGTCAAAGCTGCATCCCTAGAATTCAACACATTCCTTTGGCATGGCGGACTTGGTTCACACAATCACGCTGCTCCTTGTCCGCTGACGAGAAGGGCTTAAACAATTCCACCTTCAGTCTGCACTGACCAGAACACAAACAACGCAGTCAGGCCAAATGTGTATGTGACAGGTAAGAGGAAGAAAGCCTCGCAGCACAGCATTAACCAACGTGACACAAATCGTGTTTAAAATGTAGAACAAACCTTTGCCATTCGGACTGCAACCCAAGAAGGTCCCGATTTAAAATGTATTTGAAAAAACACGGGAAGATTTTTTTCTAATTTCAACAGCCCATCAGCATGTGATCACTTCTGAGGTCCCGTGTGCGACACAGATGTTGAGAAAGCTTTAACCGTCAAGGAAAACTGTTTCATAAACCTGCATATAAACTTCTTGTTACAATTCACAACTGTACTCTGTAACTTGACCTGCAAATCAGAGAAGATTAGATTGGGAACTTCCTTTGCCACTTCACATAGCTGAAGTGCAACAGGGCATCAGGTTTTCTGCCACCTCTCTCCTCTCCGGTTACAGATTTTAACATGATTGATTGCCGTCACTAATCTTTCACACTAACGAACGTCATTAGATGTCTGTATCCTTAACCAAAAAAAAAAAAAGACAAGGAAGTTCACATGTTATTGTTATTCGCATGGTTATTTCATGTCAAATACAGAAAAAAAAAAAAAGTCAATTTACCAACCGAGAATTTCTCACCCAAGTGGTTTATCAGAATGCCATGTGTTCAGAGCCGTGACAAAAAGGGGGAAATTAGTCCAGCTTTGCGAGAAACGTTGACAAAAAGAGTTCAAATAGATGCAGAGTGCCAGGGAAAGTTCAGGAAAAAGCCAAGAAAGTAGGTGAGCAAGAGGTCCTCCTGACTCTCAGCTTCCAATCAGTCTCAAAATGAATCCTCTCGGCGAGCAGGGGTCTCTGCTGCATCTCTGTCTCTCGATGCATGTGTGTGTGTTTGTGTGTGTGTGTCTGTACATGTCCTCTGGCTTGAGGCCAGGACAAAGATATCGGGCAGAACCATAGTAGCTCTAAAGGAACAGTGGCCAAAACAGCACCAATCACGAATAACTAAGAGCCATCTTTATCAATTCAGTTATTATTTTCTTTTTCTTTCTTTCTTTAGATGCAAACTCAAAAGGAAACGAAAATCAATAAGATGTTTGACCACCAAATGCAGACCAAATAAACGATTTGGATAAAGATAACACTCCCACATTTTATTGGGGGCCTGTCTGAGTCACAGTAACCTGGGAAATTACACAGGCCAGTAACAATATTTCGCGTCTAGTCGCAAGACTGACACCCCAACAACCCCCCCGACTTATAAACATGCGCACGTATCGACGCTCACAGCACCGAGCAGGTGAAGAGGGGCAAAAAGTACCATGACAGCAGTGGGCTATATTAAGGGGCTGTGGACACAGCGGCTAGGGTCAGATCACACAGCACCACATAACTAGAGTGCCTGCTGTGTGTGTGTGTGTGTGTGTGTGTGTGTGTGTGGGAAATGACAGGTGAACCATTAAATCTGAACAGATACGGTCACATATATTTCTACCTTCAAAAGCCCCCCCCCTAAGTCCTCGTCACTCAAATCATCCAACCTTTGCAGTCTTTTAACTTATCAAAGCGCTCGAGTTAAGCAAAGGGAATACAACATAAGCTCCCTGGGAAAAGCATTTTCAAGACGAGCTTGAAGATGCAGACAGACCTGTCCAGTTATCTGTGGAAGTCAGCGACTTGCGCAATTCCTCTCGTGACAGGGTGCATAACTGAGAGATTTCACATTATGATAAATTTATTGTCGAAGGTCCCATTTCATGGACTTTTTTTTCCTTTTTTTTCCCCCCACAAAAGAGGAAGCAAGTACGTTACAAGACGACGACGGACAGCATCAGTTCCCCATTTGTCGGACAAACTTGATCATAAACGTCAAATCAGCAGATTAGTTTCCCATGCCTTTCTTAGCCAAATAAAAAAAAAAAAATAGGCTTAACTAATCGTACAAATGTATCAAAGTAGCTTACAAACACTGCTTCAGGTCATTTTCAGCTTAAGTGAATGTTTTGCAGCAGTTTTAAAAGGATATCATTTCCAGGGTTAAAGGTTATGAAGGCTTGTATAATCAAGCTGGTGTTATTAACATAAATTCATTTTATCCATGTTGGCAACGTAAAGGCTTTCACAGTGAGAAACTGCTTCGCCGGCTTAGTTCCTTCTGAAACCGAAGCCTCTCCTGTACAACAGATATGTAGGGAGTGTCAATAAATCTTGTTTTAGAATATTGTATATATGAAAAGTAAAGTAATAAAGTATAAAAGTATTAAAACCAAGTGAATCGTCGTGCCATCTTTTGTATCTCAGGTTACGTTATCACTTGGAGATGCACAGCATGGTTACATATAACCTGAATGACAGCAACTTCAGGTTTAAAAGGATTCTTTTTTTTCCTTTATTTTGAGACCAAACCACCTATTGGATGAAAAGATGAGGAAAAGATGAGGTAATAAAAAAAAAAAAGAAACTTTTTTTTGTGCAAGAGAGAAATAGAGAAGAAAAGCAGAAGACAATACAAAGGCAGAAAGGATAAAGCAAGTAAAACAAGAGCTTAGAGGACCCCCTCCTCCTCTTTCTTCACCCGCCATCTGGTAGCCATCAGCGGCTCACACAGGAAGGGGCGGCCATGCCTTACTGGGGCGCCAGGGAGCGGCTCCCTTTCCCTCTTGGTGCTGGAGAAACAACAATTGCCAGCGCATTTCGCTGCGGAGCATTGAAGAGCAATGAAGTCCAGCCCAGCCTAGCCTAAGCTAAACAGCCAGCAGCAGCAAGAGACCAGGCACTCGCGCCCCAGCAGCCAAGCAAAGAGGAGCAGAGCAGCCTCACATTCCTGCTGTCCGAGCCTGCCAAGAAGCACTGGGAACTGAAAGAAAGAGGGAGAGAACAGAGCTGCTCTCGCTGGAGAATGTCTAATGGTGCCCTGAGAATCCCTCGCCTTTTTTTTTTTTTTAAATCATGATTGCTTTCTGTTCAATCTCCTTCCGATGACAAAGCTGTTTGATTGCCATGGTGGGATATTCCCACCAGTATTTCTCTCCACACCTGTTTGCTATGCTTTAATATATATATTAGTCAAGAAATGCACGCTGGAATGCACGTCGTGACAACTCTCCAACTACAGTTTTATTTTATTTTTCCGGACAACATGCACGCCAATCTGATGGGAACTCGCAGCTTTTTTGTCTGCCTAATGTAAACCATCTTTGGCCATCTGTGTTCTCCTTCTGGCCCCGTCCTATGTTCTCACCCGACTACAACTACACTGAAAATAGAAAGCAGTCCTATGACACATACTATTTTTACTGCCCGGTGTCATTAGCTGGCAAGTTGAAACCTGAATTAATCAAAAAGAATTGACCTTTCAATTAGGAACAAACAAAAAAATTGATTCAATCTGATACACCTCTTGGGAGAATTGCCTTGATCAGCAATGCAAAATTGAAAAAAAAAAAAAAAGGAGAAACAAGGATGCGTGTGATTAGCTTTGCAGCACGGATCTGTGCTGTCCGTCATCTGCCTTTAATTATAGCTGCACTTGAAACTGTTCAACTTGGCATAGTGACAAATGGCACGAAAGAATCCTTTTACATCTGAACTGAATTATATTCCAAGAGAAACATAACTTGGATTCAGCTCCCAAGAATCAACAGGAAAACCAAGTCTGCTTGAGAAGCACTTCTCAACAGTCGCTGCATGAACTGCTTTGTGGATTTGGCAAATAGGACAGTAAACAGCTGCACCGAGGAAGAAAAGAAAAGGAAAAAAAATAAATAAACTCCACGCTAGCCTTAACCTTCCACGTCAAATCAACAAATGCAAGCACTGCACCAGGGTAACAAATTGTATCTAGAGAAGTGCACAATAGCACAGTAATCATGCATTATCTGCCCAGAGCCCCACATTTGAGCAATAGCCTGCCCCAACAGACGTAGTAACAATGACAGAAATACATTTTCATTCTCCTGTGATGCAACAAAACATCTCATCCTAAGGATCTCAGTGCTTCCCGCACCAACAAACAAACTATTTTTTCACCACTACATCCACAGCTTGCTTGGCATTTATCCAAACAAAGACGATTTCTTAATGGTTTCTACCCAATGATGTCCCGCACCAACTTTAAGCTGAAGAAAGAACAACAACATACACTCAAACCTTCATTGTGACCTTTAGAATATTCTTTTAAAGACACCTTAAAGCTTCTGCTACTGCACAAAACAGCAGAGCAGCAGGAAAACAATCACTTTCAAATTCCAGTTAATAAGAAATCCACCCTCTGCGTTTATCATCGTGATGAAGAGTTACAGCGACGCAAATGCACAACATACGCTTTGTAAACTCTAACAAAAAAAAAATTAAGCTCAAATAAAGCACGAATTAATCAATCGTAGCAGTCGATAGACACTTCGATATATTAACATCAAAGCCTATCACAGCTAAAAAAAAAATGACCTGCACTCTAATTTCTCATATGGGCTTTCTCTAACTGAATGTTTTGTTTTTGTGGTTGTGTTTTTCTTTTGTGAGGCAGCAACATGATTTCAGGCTCACAGCGCAATGAAGATCCAGACGTAAATGGAGACAAACCACAACCATGCTTGCTTTTGTGTTTCAAAACAAAGGCCAAAACAACACCCGAGAAAATTAAAGATGCAAATTGTGAGGGTAAAAATGTGCTTTAAATCTCACACAAATTATCACTTTGTAGATGTAAACACCAAGGAATCAGCCAACTTACAGCTCAACTTTTGACCCCCCCCCCCCCGCCGGTACGTTGAACCTGATACGCCAACGTATGACACAATAACAATGGTCTGTATCAGGGACAGCGGTGGTGTAGTATGGATAACTTCTGTCGTAGTACAGATATTAATATTTAACAGTCTCTTGTTTGTAATGGACATTGAATAATTAATGGCATATGCAATCCATTTTCAAGCTGTGGCAGATCACACGGCGGCAGCCTCCAAACAGAGTAGCATGTTGCTGCAATGGTGAAGACACGGTCCAGCAGTTTTACTTTGTTAGCATGAGAGGCTAATGCTGCACAAGCAGCCCTCTGTTGAAACCCATTTGGGTGCCTTGTTTGTTTGTTTCTTAAAGCACCTAGGGAGGGGGTGAGGGGTTTCAACAGAAAGAGTTTGTTCTCTGTTCCCCTTGCTAAGCAGATTTAATGAATCCTCTACTTAATCGAAGAGCTATGCCTTTGTTTTCGTTTGACCACGCTGTCACATTTTGCCGGACCGTGACTTCTCTTCAATTCGCTCCAAATGAAAAACTTGTTTTATCAGCCTTGGACAGAAGAAACGGTCACCAGACACAATGGCATGTACTGCGCATGCATTTAATCCCTGCTGAGAGGCCTCATGGAGTGTGGAGTCTCCCTTTTACTGCCATCAGAAGAGGACCTTTGGGGTTCAATATTTTCCTTCATCCGCTCGTCCCTGTAGCACTGAGGCCCTTTTAAGGGCTGGACAAACTCTATAACAAAATTCTTCTTCTGTTTCCAGTGGGTACATGCCAAGGAACTACAGGGGCTACAATGGCCTAAGTAGATATGTGCAGTGGAAGTGTGAGAAAAGTAGGGCTGTGCGACATCATCAACCTGTAATGCAAACTGAACGTACCTACCAACCATGTCACACACTTTAATGTTACAAAGATAAAAATGCAAGAAGAATTAGAAGAATGCCCCAGCATCTTAGCGGGTTCCTATGATAACACACCACAGATGTCCTGAAGACACTGGCAGTTTGAAGAGGGTTTTGTCAGAGGACCGTCACAGAGGTTTACAGATTGGAAGGTGATATAATAATAAATAAAAAAAGAGAACCAGATGGAAAGTGCAGAGCCAATTAAACGGAAAACCCCAAAGCAAAGTTATGACAAACTGGCAGGGAAAAGTCCAACAAAAGCAATCGCTGCGAGACAACTTTACCCCATCCCTGATAGAAACATTAATGGCCAGGAAGGGTTGGATCTTATCAGTTCTACACGAAAAAAACATTTTAAAATCATTGTCAATGTAAAATGGCACAAAAAGAAATGGATTTCCCCCCCGCCCACTGCTGACATCTATTCAAGCAAATATCAATGTTGTCATGCGTCATTACTCCTGCTTTTGAGTTTGACACCTTACCATGGTTAGGCACAGCAAGTATTTTATACTCTCAACAACTCAAACCTCATTAGAACATTATACAACCCCAGCCCATTCAGACATGCGTGTCTTTCCGTTTTAATCTGGCTGCAGCTGAACGTGTCGGTCTCCTGAGTGCATAACCCCCCTGGTGCTTTTTGGAGGTCGGACCTTGTAACCTATATGCCTGATTTTCAACACGGCACAAGCCTGAACCGCTGCTGTCACATTAACGGAGAGACACATGCAGCAATGATGGGTTTATTTGACATATGGCCGACTGTTCTGGGAATCTGACAGATTATGTCAACAAATAGATAAACGACCGCGCTGTGCAAACTCTCCTCCTGCATTGTTTTACCAAGATACCCAATCGTGGCAGCCAATCGAGTCCATTTTTCACAATGCCAAACCCAAATGAACGAGAGCAAAGGATGTTTAGAACAGGTTCATTTGTAGCTAAAACCTCTCTGTCTGATCGGAGTTCCAGATTTTCTCATCCGACGCCGTTCTGTTTCACGCAGTGTAGGGTGTTCGTTAGCTTGATGCGACTCCAGACACAAATAACACGTGACTCCATAAAAGGACTCCATAAAAACCATTACATTTCATCTTACTTTATATCCCGTCTGATCTCGCACAAATGGCAAATTACGTGCACATAGTTGCTCATTTCGTCACTTTCACAAGAATGTCAGAATGAGGCGGCAGAAACATTCAAAGAGGAGTTCCCAAGGCCTGAATAACTGCCTGCCGTTTGTTTAACCCACAAACCCTCGAGCAACATATGCAAAGGTTTTACTTTTCAAGCCTAACCCTACCCTACACGCAACTGTTCTTTTCACATGTTCAAGACACCTTATTTTTCGTTTCTTTGAAGAATTTTGATCAAACTTGGGGGCAAAGTCAGCAATTAAGTGGACAAATCCGAGTTTCCCAGGAAAACACCAAAGTTTTCGAAGGCCAGTTGAGATGAAACCTTGGATCTGAATGAGCTCACAGATTGATAAAGCCATTAACGTCAGGCATGGCATGTGTGAAAAGGACCCAAGCAACATGGAGCAGTGATAAAGAGAACAACGATGCTGAGTTAAGTTTTATTCTGGTGACAGCCGCCAGCTGTGTTGTGAACATCCATTACTGTTCATGTGTTCAGCTGCTGGTGAGGGGAGGGGCTCCCTATCTGCAGGGATGCACAGGCACCACCGTTTGCATCAATACTGCTGCAAGTGTTTATGTAATCAGTTATAAAATTTTACCATCGATTCATGCAAAACTTGGTAGAAATTTTTTGCTAACCCTTTAAAAAAAAAAAAAACAGGTACAGGGGCAGAAAAAAAAGGGGTAAGTTGACCATTAACTACCAAGACAATCAAATTCTCAGAGGTGACGCTTAAAAACTGGATGGACATCCAGTGGAGAAAAATCAGATTGTGTCCAATGATATACAATTGGACACACTGCATTATACTTTGAATGATTAAAGCTTTATACTTTATCAAACAGACACAGAGATTTTGACAGCCCAACCCAAGGCAACACCACCAGTACCACCCCAAAGCTGTATATACCCAAAGCAAAGCCAGATTTTAACATCGTCCCCAGCAAAACTCTCATGCCAGCGATCAACCAGTACATTAAACTACCTTTTTTCTCCTTCCAAGGATCACAATGAGTTGTTACAGCTCTCTCCTGCTTTTGTTTTCATTGCCTTTTGACAAACTGAACAGCATGCAAGTGCAAGAAAGCTCGAGCTGCTGTTGACTTAGCAGAAAGAGTACAAAACTAAAAGTATTTTTCACCCCTGTGCATCCCCACTTCCTCAGGAAATTATCCCCAATCGATCCAGAATCATGACTTCCTTCACATTTGACATATCCAATTCGTTTTCCTGTAATTTCTGAGCTCGTTTATAGCCCAATACACTTATCACGGGAAATAATATGGCAAAGTGATTGCACTTCGGTGTCGAGCGCCCCTATAAACACCAGCAACATGCCTCGTCCAAGTGTCCCAGAGCAAACAAGAGCCTCCTGCTCTGACACTCGTGCACACGTTGCTCTTGTCAATGGCAAACTGAACTGAAAAGAGGTCACCCACAGTTTCAGGTTTTAAAAAAAAAAAAGGGAAAAAAAAAAGCCAACCTCTGAAACGCTCACGAGGCCTACGAGCATGCCTGTCATTTTTTTCTACAAACTCTCCAGGGAAAAGCTGGCGCGTTTGGTCCAACAGGTTCATTTGTCACAACGTCACAAACAGGACATGAAGTGCACTTACGTAACGTCTCAACTTTTTTTCAGGAGGAGACTTTCTCAGCCACCCTTCGCACACCACCTCTCCCCCACTCATCTCTGCGCCTCGCTTGCCGTCCCCCGGAGTCCGAGCGGCGTTTTCGCCGATTGGCTTCGATTGGTCTGGGTTGAGTGTCTTTCTGTACCTAAAGATAAGAAAGAAACAGCAATTGACGCGAGGCTGTGACGGCGAATAACAAAAGTTCAAATGCAGTATGTTGGCGTTTTTTTTTTTTTTTTTGGAGAGCAACAGACTCGGTCACTCCATCGAAAGCCGACTCACCGACAGGGCAGCACTCAGAAATGAGCAGAACAGATTCCGACCAGTTGTAGTCAAATCAGCCAATAAATCCCGCGCGTGGAGTGAACATAAACCTCCAGAGAGCCGCCTGTTAGGCAAATATAAACTGGAACTTACGCGTTTTGTTCAAACTGGAACGTTAAGAATGTGCAACTGAAAATCGCTAAGTTTTTTTTTTTTTTGCTGTTGTTAAATGTAACGTCTCAGGCTAATTCCCACCAAAGTGGAGCAATTCCCAATTTGCGAGTTCGGGTGCAAATGTCCCACAGTGTGCCGGTGCATAATGGTCGTCTATGCGCAAATTAGAACAATCTTTGGCATAAACACAGTGGTTTCGCCGAGCTTCCCGAACAGTGTACTCCCATGGTTCCTTAATTGTGATTGACAGGGTGGCTAAGCCTTTCCCTAAACTCACCCTTCTTTGGAACATGGTTGTGTTAAGCTAACGGCTACAACGTTAGCGTTTAACGTTTAGTTTCAAAATAAAATGGATAAAGAGTCACTTGCCTCGGCAACTGGTAAATGTAACTTGCCTGCTCAGTAGTTTCTAACTGTTTTGGTATGCTCATTTATTCAATATTTTATCACCAGAATTAATTGTTCTACAACAGAGCTGCATTTTTCAATGACGGGTGACATATTCTATATTTCTTTTCACGAAGCACATCGCATCCCCTTGAACGTGTCACGTCAACGTGGAGATTTGTTTTGAAAGTCCCGACCGGAAATTGTGTTGCTGTTCGTGCCAGCGCTTACTAAATAGTTAAGAGAACGAACGAGGGAGGCGGCGGAGTGCTGGGAAAATTGTAGCGCTTCAACCATGGGACATGTAGTTCAAAAAAATCTCTGTTTCCTGCCCCCCCCCCCTCGAAAAACAACAATAGAGAATGAGGCGATTTGATTAGTGAACCATGAAGCAAGAGGGGTAGGGGCGCCTCAAACTGAATAGAAAAAGTGGTTTCAGACAGTTGAAGACGAGACAAAAGAAGGACCCACCTCAGCGTTACCTCAAAGGTCCCAACAAATCCTCTCACGTCTGAACTACACTGTCCACAATACGCGCCGAAATACAATCACAGCATATTGTACTCAGTGACCTGTTTATAGGCATACTTTCTGCCATGTTTGTCCTTCTGCTTTATCTTTAAAAGAATATGTTTGATCAAAGGTGTTTGTTGAATGAGGACTGGCTTACACATTAATAAACAGCAAATCCCAAATGACACGCATTTTTAGTCAACATTACCAATCCAACATACTTGAGATAGATTTTTGATACCATATATTTTCTATATTGATCATCTGAAAAGATGCTGGGTTAACATTAACCAACAGTTTTGATGACTACAGTCCATGGACCTCTCTGTTAGGACATTGGAGCCTGGCACTGATCTGGTTAATTGAACTAATTTCTCGAACTCATCTAAAAACTTGTCCAACACACTGGCAAAGACCATCTTCCCATATACCCAGAATGCTATCTGAGGGATGTTGTTGGAGTGCCATTGCTATGGCAAACACTCCCCCCAAATGGATGCTCCCTGTTACTCTATGATTAATGGTTATTGTGAAGACACGCCACCTCATCCGGAATCATTGGTAGTAATATAGTAACTGGGAACAATTAAAGGTTCTTTTAATAACTATATGTACCTTGTACAGGGCAACTATTTATGTATAAAAAAAGTCAAATGGCTTATGGCAAATTCTTTGTGCGTTAGATTTCGTAGAAGAAACATGTTTGACCATGTAAAAGACTTTTGCATCTCTTTATATTCGGACTCTATATGAAACATGTTTGCAACCTAAAGGTTCTGAATCTCAAACAGTTTTCAAATGAGCAAAAATATTGCCCATACTGAGTTTTTTTGATACATAAAAGCATTTACTATACTACACATTCAAAAACCCAAGTTTTTAAGGTTAAAAAGAAGTGTAATTGTTTGTTTCGCTAATCCTCGGGTAAGTCGATTTGACAGATTTCCTTTGAAAGTTCTGGTCTTACTGCAGCATTCCTGTTACATAAATGTCAAATTGATAAAAAAAAAAAAAATGACACCTCAATAAACACATAAAAAGATGACCGCCATCTGTCCTACCCTGAGGCTTGGAAGGATAACCGAATTAAAATCACTTGACAAATCATCACAATTACATGCAAAGTGAACACTGAAATGATCAAAACAACTGCCAAGAGACACAAATGAGCAAGAAAAAAAAAGGACGTGCAGGCTGACCACGGCTGTTAGGCAGAACAAAGCAAAATTAGACAAATGCCAAACCATCGCACACACGAAGAGCATTGTTAAAAACAACAAAGAGAAACAGAAAGACCATTGCTATTTAAGTGCTCGCAAATTGTTAAAAGAGCCACAAGGAGTCCGTGAAATGCAATCCAATGAAAAAGAGAAGGGGAACACGAGCTGTCGTTTTAGAGGCAGAGTAACCCCAAACTTTAGCCCAAAAAAGAAGAGTCTTTTCAGTGTGGGAGTCTTATTCTATGTAGGAAGTTTTTTTCCTACACGTATGTGTGAGAATATCGCATGTGATTTCTTTGTTCCCTTTTCAGTCACTGGTTTGTCTGTACTTACTTTCATTTGTGCAAAACAATTTTGCCACCACAGCAAAAAGAAAGAAAACAAATTGAGGATAAATATTCCTGTTTTGATGACACGACACGCAGTTCATTTTTTTATAGATATAGTGCAAAAAAAGACAGGAATTATGTACAGGAGACAACCTTTTAAAGGCAAATTTAACACACAAAAATCTTTGGGAATTTACAGTTCCAGTGCTGTTTTTAAAAGAAACTGTAACATCAAATACTTATTTTCCTTGTTGCACAATTCTCAACTCAACAAGGACCAATCAAAAACAATCCTATCCTACTGAAGTATTCAGGCTCTTTCTTGCGAGACTCGTATCTATCAACGACCCTTGATAAAGAGAGCCCACATCTGTCTGTGTGAGGCCTCAGAGTGTCAGAGGTTGATGGGATTGTCCTTAGAAAGACAAAACTGTGTCAAAGTACCATTCCGAGGAAGGAAAGGAAGAACATTTCTGCAGCATTGGAATGAGAACAAAACAGCTTCTATTATCATAAAAATGGAAGAAGTCTGGAAGCAAGAACAGACGTCCCAGAACCGGCTGATCTGCCAAAAGAAGTCATCGGGGGACAAAGGGCCTCCGTCAGACAACAAGCCAACAGCCACTCTAAATGAGATACAGGGTTCATATGTGGAAATGGGAGAACCTGGATTGCTGCCCTGTTGCTAAAAACCATTAGTGCAGCACTCCAGCAATCATACCTTTATTATAGAGCAGTCAGACAGAAACCATTCCTCTCTAAAATGCACGGTAGCCTGGGGGGAATTTGCCAAAAGGCACTTTAATGACTCCCTGGCCACGAGAGGCAAAAATCCTCTGATCTGATAAAACACCCAACTATTTGGCCGCAATCCCCAACAGTGGGTGTGATGGAAACCAGACACTGACCATCATCTCATTAACCATTCGTACAGGAGAACGCGGCGCAGGCGGCGTCAAGCTGCGACTCGGGGCTGAGTACAGGTCGGAGCGGAGAGAAACAGGCCGGTAGAAATATCAGCAGCAGTCCAGAGTCTAATCTTTTCCAGAGTGCTCAGGTCTACGTTTCAAGAAGACAACGGTAGTTTCACTGCCAAGAAAAGACAAGATCAGCTTCATGAGATCTCAGTTAAAGTTCGAGAGCGGAAGAGTAGACTCAGATAAAAGATGAGTGTGATACAGAGCAGGAGACAGGGAAGTTGAAAGTTTCAAGTATAACTTGGATGATTCAAAGTGCTCCATATATTCTTTGCAGGGTTGATGGTCACATTTGGGGCATCTCAAACAGGGACGTACACACAGACATAACCACACACGCTTGGCGTTTTGGCTCATCCGCTGCCGCATTTTATTATCTCACATTTATCATGTTTTGTTTCAAATACATTAATAGTTTAATCCCAAACGTATGTCTGCCTCTTCGCCGGCATACTAGTGTGAATGAGTCCAACAGTACAACAGAAACTGATGTGTTTTCTTACATCGGGAAGGATGACAGCATTATGAATAACACATTACAGTTGAGATGCAAGTTGAGACAAAATCCTCTTTAAAAAATCTGCTTTAAATATCAAAAGGCACATAAAGTCAGCATACACGCAGAGGTCTCTCTGAATGATCAGGTCAGAGACACACATACAAATATGCTGTCCGTTACCTGTTGTTTAAATAAGTCGGCTGCAGTCCAGTTCTGTGTAGGTCCCACAAAAGATCAAAGTGTGAGCACAGCACTGAACAGCTTGTATAATGAAAATAACTTTATTAAAAAGTGACCATACATGGTATCCGTGTATGGCATATACTTTGTAATTCTGTGATTATTCAGAGATGCCCGTTTGAGGTCGTGTCCAGACTGAACCTTTAAAACAACAAAGTGCACTCAATCAAGAGACTCAAATATATCTCGAAAAACGTATTTCCACAGCTTATGGAGCCAAGCTGCATGCAGATCTGAAGTTTAAGAGCTGCGTGTTCAAAAGTCTTATTTAAAAGAAAGAAAAAAAATATATGCATCTTTGAGATTGAACTGCAGATGCATTACTTTGCACGTGTGTGTGTGAGTGTGTGTGTATGAGGTGAGTCGAAACACTCAGATGAGCCAAAGATATGGACGTGTTCAGGACTAAACTAATTCTACATATTCATCAATGTAAACATCTTTTAGAAGACTTATTTCATTTTTTTTTTTGTCCTCCAAAAGGTAAATTACATTTCGCTGGATTTCTTTTGTCGAAGGAGGAGAAAACATCTGCACCATTTAAGTTTCCAGTGAGCTGTGGAACTGGAGGTATTACCAAGCTGAAATCGCACACGCACACACACACGCACACACACACAAAAAGAAATAGATAATGATTAGTTGAAAACGAAAAAAGAGTGGAAACAAACCTAGCTGTTAAAAGATTTAGGAAATTCAAATCAAGGATCAGAGCAAGTTGTGACACTCGGTGTGTCCAACATTACATCAGCGCTCCTTTTTTTTTTTCTTTTTTCTTCAAGATTATACGCTTCACACAGAACGAGTCCAGTCCAGTTCATCTGTGTTTTCCTGCAGCGTTTTCCTTTCTTTTTTGGTATATTTCAGAAGACCAGTCTACTAATGGTATTGAATCCTCCTCCCCCTCCTCCTCCACCAGATGGGCCACAACTCCCTGGTGGGTTATTGTCATCTGAACCGTTGGGTCTGAAAGAGCAGGAGGACGAGGAGGCCTGAAGAGCCTGCGTCCGAGCATTCAGCTCCTGTTCCTGTTGATCGCACGGGGGGGGGGAAGAGAAAGATTTCCAAGTTAGGTTAAGTGTCAACTGGAATCAAACCAGTAAACTACACTATGCCAAATGACTGATTTAGAAACTGTAGTTCCATCAGTGTAGTTCTTTACAGTATTACAACGCCCCCTAGAGGAAACGTTGCTACAGTTCCTTTTAAGTTGCGTTTCGGTTCATCACGGCACAACTCGGTGAATAACTCATGAAACTAGCCCTTACATCTTTTAACATGTCAGTTCAGATTTATGTCCAAGTGCTAATAAGCTCTGTCCTATCAGCCCTAAACAGATGGGTGTCCTACTTTCACCACTTTTTTCACCACAGAGTGAATCTTTGATTTTGACAGGTCACATGTCAGTAAAAACGTGAAACACAACCAGTTCCACCAAAACACCAATGAACCTCTAAACAGTTACACTATTACTTTTTGGGCTTATTTGTGAGCACCAATGATTTTAATGGGCAACATTAAAGCAATGCCAATATGTGGGAGAAGCATGTTTTTTGGTTTATTTTATATTACCTGTAAGTACAGCTTGTTGTCCTTGATAATAGCATCCAGCAGTTCCTTTTGCAGGGGAGGCTCAGCAGTCAGTCTCATTCCATTCGCCATTAGTCCTCCATTCAAGTTCTGCCCTGGTAGATCCTGTTTCCTGTACATGAGCACATACGCGGTGTCCTTGGGGAAGCGATTAGTAATGTTTTGCACTGACTGGAAAGACGCAAATGTCACTCTGCTATCATTGAACAGTAGCCAATCCTTTGCCTCCTGACCACTATTAGGTAGTGCGTCACCTTGATCCGGTGGAGCTGAGAGCGCAGAGCAGGTGGAGAGGCTGCATTCAGCCTGGCCATTCCCCAAATCCTCTTTGATGGGAGAGTGACTGGCTGGATGCTGTGTCCCATCTGCTCCACTGATGTTACGACCATAAGTGTAATAGTGGCCACTCTCAGATGATAAACCAGAATGCATCACCAATGAGCTGAGCACATAGGGCACTGACTGAACTGGCATCTCTCCTGCTCTGCTCGTCTCCTCTGCTTCATCGATCCTCACGGCCTTCTCGTCCTCTTCGTCTTTTTGCGACGGTTTGAGCTTTTTGGCCAGATTTTCGCTGCTCTCGGGAGAATCGACTTGCAAAGGGGAAGAGGTGGCGGAAGACCACTGCGAAGGCGTCGCGGGAGCATGAACGGGAAGTCCCAAGACTGCTGGGATGGTGACGTTGTCGAGAATCTTTCTGCGGATGTGGCATTTGGCATCATATGAGAAGCGCAGCAGGGTGAGGATCAAGTATTCAGGTGCGGACACCACTTTCATGGTCCTCTCCGCCCGCTGAAGGGAGCTACACTTCTCACAGAAATAAGCATTGTCTTCATCAAGTATCTCTGGAGCCAGGAAATAGTTCACCAGGTCAGGCACAGAGAAAGGAGTCTCATTTGTCCCTGGCTCCTGATGGACACTACTAGCAAGACTGTTGGCTGGGCCTGGCTCAGGAGCTTCACTGCCACCGTTGACAGATCCCTGACAAACAACTTTGGGTTCTTCTGCCGGCCCCTGCAGTTTAGGGATACTATGAGAAGAGGCAGATGGACAAAAGGCCAAGGAGAGGTCTGTGAAAGGCTCTTCTTTCTCAGAAATGCAATTGCACTGCATGCAGCGAATGCCTGTGATCAGCTTTCCACCAAACATCCTTTCTATCAAAGTCCTTCCGTCATTTGCAGGTTTGCTTTCTGCCTCAGTCAGATGGGACTCCTCGTGTTCCTCAGCAGTTGAACTTGCTGGGTCTTTGCTATTCATGTCAACCAAGGAGACATCTTTTGGCTTAGCTGACTCCAGGACCTGAAGTGTTTTCTCCTCCTCGTGCAACCTTGAGATCAAGAGACACTTGGGATTAGGAGCAAATACTAGATGTTCTTTGGTTTTGAGAACATATTGCATTTATTACATTTTATTTTTTCATAAACTAAAGTTTAAAACAGTCTAAAACCTGCACTCACTCACACAAATACTTAAATTAGTTAAGGACCACGTATTGTGTTGTTAACATTCAATTCAGTTTTAAATAGAAGAGATGCACGGTTGAAAAACACCCGATTATCATGGAGCATGATGGGAAGAGGTTTTTACTCTCTATTGAGCCAATTTAACAAACTTGCACATGAATTGTTAAGTCAGCTTAAGATTAACAGTACCTGTCTAAAATAAATCTGAGGTACTCCGAACAGTCCTGTTGCGAGCCCATATTGAACCACGGAGGCCGAGATGCTTCCAGGAAGTTTTTGGGAGCGTATGCTGCCCTCTGTAGGACACAAACAAATGTACCGTCATCCACTGTCATTGTTCTGCAGAAACAGTTTTCTGTATCTACCGTTACTCGGGACAACACTGACCTGTGTGTGTGCAAGGAAAGCAAAGAGGAGCTGAAGCTTTTTCATTAGTGTGTTGGAGCCATTTAGATGCAATGACAAAACGTACCTCCTAAAGCTGAGAAAAGGGTGAGAGAAGTTGGTGTTTAATTCAGGAGTTTTGCAAAAATGCAACAAGAACAAAGGGACTCATACACTTGATTTGGTATGTCTGTGCGGGCCTATATGACTCACTCTGTGGCCATAAAGAGGGTCTGGATGATGCTGTTCATGTAACAGGTGTTTCCCAGGTTGATCAGGCCCGTCTTGCCCGTCTCAGACTTTCCGGCTTGCTTCACCAGACCAGAGGCAAATGAGTTAGACTGAGATGTCCAGGCGCTCTGATTCAACACCAGCTTGATCTTCTCTTCTGCAGGCTTTGGGAGATCCTGGAAAGAGGGGTGTGGAGTAATTAGCATAGAAATTACTGAACTGAACGGCACGCTGAAGCTATAGGTTGCTCATGCATTTGTCATCGAGTCATTTCTGATTATCCAAAATCAAACAAAGACCAGGTCAAATATCAACACACATCTATTTCCTACCTTGATTGCTTCTAATATGTGGTCATAGAGGTCAGGGAAGCCAGAGTACTGGTACATCATGCAGTGTATGAGCTCAGTGAACTGCAGCAGGAAAGCTTTACTGGTTGGGAGACCATCTGTCCGTAGAGACTGAACTAGATGCACTACATGTGGAACCACCTGAGAAGAAGAGAAGAAAATAGAGTGCAATATGGTGATGAAAACAGTGGATGGTACAGCTAATACTAATCATACAAATGTGCAACATGGTCACACATCAAGAGCCCCACTGAGAGTTCAGTTTCATTTTCTAGTAGAGTATTTTTTTTAGATGACTCGTGTTTTTTTAGATTTTAATGAAACTGGCCAACTCAAGGGCCATTGCTTGGCATTTAAGTGCTTCACACATCATTAGTGAGAGTGGTGCCGCGCCTGGGCTTCTGGGAAAAGAAGTCGGTGTGGCTTTGAAGTAATTTAAGCCAGAAGAGATGAAAATGAGAAAACCAATAAAGTGGCTATATGAGAGGGAAATGGGCCGTGAGGAGGCAGGAGATCCCTTACCAAATGGAAGGCCTCAGGAGAGTGCTGGAAACTTAGCAGCATATGGGAAAGCACAGCCAGCGCCCCCTGCCGCACAATGGGGTACCACAGACGACTGAATACCTGCAGAAAACAAAAGTTGTGAATTCATTTTTTGAAATAGAAATTGTTCAGTAATACAAGTGGATGCACTTTCTTTCCAAGCCCAAGAAAAATTAAAAGCTGAATAATCATTAATGCACGTTAAGAGCTGTGTACGCTACGTAAAGACTTTCTGTTAAACGCTCCCACCACCCCGCAAGGTTCATAATGAAGCAAAATCAAGGATTCACATCACAAACCAGTTCAATTTTGAGTAGAGTGACATCTATGAGGATGGTGAACTTCTGAACCGCAGCCAATCCTTTCAACAGAGCGATGACCCACGTGTCAACATGCTGAGCCAAAGGCCAAGACAGCCAGTCAATCATCCTGAACAGACACAAAAGTCAGATAGATCATACAGAAAAATCAGCAACAGATATGTAAAAATACTGTAGAGAACATATCCATCCTGATAAAAAACAGAAAAAACATGTTTATTTTCAGGGTGTGTGTTCATTACAATAAAGCCTTTTAACTGAAACGAGTCAGTGTGAAAGGTAACCTGCAGAGAGCTTTAGTCATGCTTGCATCTTTGACATTCTGGTCTGTGGTGAGACTCTTGATGAGCACTGTTATCATCTGGACAGGGATATGCTGGACCAGACTGGCAAGCGCGATAGATGGGTCAAAGGAAGGGTCTGCAAAAAAAGAACAGCCAAAAAAAAAAAAAAAAAAAAACAGCATTCAGAATTGTAGTTTTGTTGTTCATATTCCGGTGCACAATAAGTGGGCTGTGAATTTGTACATTTACTTAAATTTGACAGGTTGTGAAATGTGCACGTAATGTGACTTGGCAACTGCCAACAATAGTAATCTCAAACATTTTTTTATTTTTTATTTTAATAACGGCTTTTATTTGATAGTTTCATGGTGTTGTATGTTGTTATATGGTGTTTTATGCAACTTTATGCGCCATCTTATCAAGAGGAGTGCAGGTGTCTGGGTTAAATCAATAAAAGTTTCTTTCATGGACATACAAAAAAACAAAATGAACAAACCCTGAGGTTCTTTGGGATCACCGTTCACCTGAGTCAACGTGTCAACTCTGACATTGTGCAGCTTTATTCGCACGAGTGTGACAAATACTTGAAACTGTGACCTGCTGGTTGTTTTGACCAGCATTATTTAGTGCTGCTCTACAAGCCAGTCACTCGCAACACTGCACAGAAGCCTTAGGACGGCCATTTGAGGGGGAAAAAAACCCCCAAAAAAACGCTTGATATTCACAGACATATCCTCAACTAGAGGAAAGTAAAAAATAAGTTTTGTTCGTATCTGACATGTGTTTAGGGCATCAGTAAGTGCTCCAAGTGTCCAAAACATACCATATAAAAAACCCCCACCTCATTCTCCAAGATGAAAATACAATGGTTTCTGGTTTAAGCAGTTTTACCTGTGGAGGAGATGATGGCAAAGACCTCCTGCAGCGATGGCAACAGCGTGGCTGGGTCGGCTTTCCAGATGTTTTGCAACAGTGTGCTAACCTTAGTCACCAGCCCTACGTACTCTCGGAGTTCCCGCTCTTGGCTGGCAAAGCAGTGGAAGTAACTGATGGTCCTGACCAGCTGCTGGCAGAACAAAACGCCCGACTTATCCCTTGGAATGCACTGCATGAAGTCCGACAGCAAAGTGCTCAGGCGGGCACAAAGAGCAGGCTCAGGACGTTCACACACCATCCTCAAAACCTCCACCTGGATCACACTGAAGGTCTCCAGCACAGAGGGGCAGCTAATGAGTAGCCGCAGGCAGCAGTGAATGTAGTCTATTATGGCTGGGTCTCTGTGGTCCAGCTGCCCGTAGCCCTGCTGGAGCAGATTGAGGACAAAGTCTTTATTGAAGAAATGCTCAAATTCCAGCCGGTGGTAGCGCGCATAGGCTTCAAGAACCTGGAAGCCAATCTGCTTCTGGAAAGCATCTTCACCGAGCAAGATGAGGCGGGTGGTGAGCGTAAACAGCGCCCGGCACTGCTCCTCTGTCACCTCCTTCTCTGCCGCTTCCACTACCTTCTTTACTATGGCCCTCTTCACTGGAACAGAGTGATCGGAGCTGATGAGACCCTCCAAAATCTTGTCCATGATGTCGGGCTGTAGAAAACAGTTGAGAAAATGATTGGTTATCAAACAGACTGGTATATGTGAGAAAAGCAGAGGTTATTGGATTCAGTTTTAGGGTCCTGGTGCTGTAACATGTTGGTCACCGTTCCTGCTTCCCGGGACTTTAGAAAGAACAAAGTCATTTGTGGTGTTATTGGCAACATTTTGGCTCTCCCTGCTAGGACAAGTCATAACATTTGTTTTGAACATAAAAGTTTAATGGCACAAAGAGGCCTCTCCATTATCCTGTCCATCAAGTTCTGTGTATTGTATTTGTTGAGTGCACACACAGTCAGCACTCAAAGGCAGACCACGTGCCTGAGCCTTTCATGTGCCTCTACTGGAATGCAAGTTCTGTGTCTAAGTTTGTTATTCAAAAACTAAATCAATACCGGAAAGGAAAGAAATAATAACAAAACACACCTACAGAAGTTGTTTATTCTTATTTCCCATTGGTCATTTTAGTAAAACTTTTGATTATATTAATATGGTCAGCAAATATCCAAATCTGGTAAACCAGAACCACATAGAAATCTCACAATTTCACTTGAGGGACATAAAAAAGAAAAAAAAAGTACCATATTATTGAAAAACTATAATATTCTCAATGCCAATAATAATGTATGGACGTTTTTTAAGTAAATCTATATTATCATATTTTTACCCACGTAGCCCTGATCGTTCATAATAAAAAGAAGATAAAGGTTAAACACATTTTACAACGATTTTACATCTTGTTTGATGTCCAACATAATGTCTACCCCCCACACCCCACCCTTTTTTTTTTATATTTCTTCAGTCCAGCTTACGAATATAATAATGAGCTTTATGACTTAACACCAGTTGTATACATTACACATATCAAATACAAATGTAGACATATTTTGTTTCTCACATGTCGAGCCAAATCAAGAAGACAGCAACCAACCGCTCTGTTGGTGCTGAGTGGATACCGGGAGCTAGCTTGCTAACGCTAGTTGTATTATTAAATTTAAAACAAACCTCTACATGTACAGCAGTACCAACATAAGTTTTAAGCTATATAAAAACAAAACTATCAAAGCAAGTCTGTGGCACCAGAGCGAAACTAACTCGCGTCTATGACAAAAAAAAAGAACAAAGCAACCAAACAGGCCCAACGTCTGCCGAGTAACGTCAGGTACCACTGACTTAGCATAAATACCACCATGAAATAGCGCATTTCAGAGGCTTTACCACATCTAAACCACCAACCTTACCTAAATAAAGCATGTCAACAAAGTCCAACTAGAATATTATCCGCTGTCAGTCGGAGTTAGACGTCTTCTGACAGATAAATTCGTATTATTTTGGTTCACTTGATCGCACGGAATCAGCTGATTTACCTTCCACCTACGTCACTCCAACGGGCAGCTACGATTTAGGACCCTTGTGTGAAGCAGTTGTAGTTTTGCCTGTTATTCTCGTATCTTAGTTTTATGAGGTTTCTGTTGTTGGTTTTGAACATCTGTCTCCCCACTAAGGACATTGTTGATCGCTTATGAGTTAGAATAAATTGTCAAAAATGTATTAATATATTTTAGGTCTTTTGAATCATTTCGGTCGAGTTTGTATGTTGCGTTCACACTCCTCGTTCAAGAAAAACCTTTTTTGAATAAAATTTGCAACATGTTCAATTGACTCACTAACAGGAGTTACAATATACTTACCATAACATTTAAACTTTGAAATATTATAAGTAAATATTTTCCCATGATAGATTAAAAATACAACCAAAATCACCCTTTAAGCAAGATTTTTCCCCCTCAACAACTTAGCTTGGACTATTAACTATGACATTACATTTAACAAGAATGCATTCATTTTCAGAATTTTGCTCATTTTTTTTGCTTCTCACCAAGATGATATGTAGTATTTGTTCTTATCATTTTTTGTTTTTAGTTTTAAATAAAAAACAAACAAAAAACGCTATATACATTGTCCGTTTACCACTCTCACAAATCACCATGAATTACATCATTCCTGTTATTTTTTTCAAAATAATTTGTTATTGACAACAAAACTGACTTCGACTCTTACTTGTTTTGGAGATTTCGAACATATTTTTTATATATTGGGTAATTTCATAAACTGACATTGATGACGACAAGTATTACTCTCACAGCAAGACTGAAAGCCATCAAATGAGCCACATTAAACTTGCTACTTTACCCGAATTTACAACATTTCCAACAGTCTGCGAAGGCAGCATTAGTCTCGCGATACACAGTTTACGCTGGGTAGTGCTTCGGCGCGGTTACGCGAGGAAAATCTTGCTAGCGCGAAAGTGCTGTCTGTCTGACCAGTGCTTCTTTCATTATAAACAACGGGATAGTTCTTACTCACCGCGCGAAAGTTCGGAAAATCCTTTACGACTTTAGAAGGAGATCCCACAGGGCACATAACAACAGATATATCCGAGAAGGAGAGATAATCAGACCAAAATGTCTGAAAGTGCAAACTGTGCGGAACTGCGGGAAGAGCAGACTGAACTTGAAGAAGCCGGGGGAGCGGAGGTAAGATGGTTTAAAATGGGCATTGTCTGTTCACAGAGCCGAATCAATATGTCTTAAACACGCCGCACAAAAACTTTGAAATCCTATGTTTCCAACCTATGGATCACTCAATCCGTGGGTTAGGAACAAATGTGTCAATTTTTAATGTTAGCTCTTTGCTCTTCTTAGCTGTAACGGCTAACTAGCTGCTAGGACGCTAACATTAGCTAACTACAACAGCAGCTCGGTCCCATCCATGAACAGACGCTAGCGTAACCGCACAGATTCGCAGCGAGGCCAGCCTGTGTCATAAGCGCTCACGCTTTTAGCTTAGCGCTGATAGCCACACATTGATAATTAAAGCAAGAGTCTCCCCTCGCTTTTTGTTTACCCCCCACATCATGTGCACACAGCTTTGGTGCTTGTAATTGAGGTCGGCTTTTCGAAAACCTCGAAGAAACAAGTGAGAAGGAGCATCCCTCCCAACTGTCCCATTTGCGTCTTTGTTTCCAGAGGGACGGCGCTGTTATGGCTGCTGTAACCGAGGAGCGATGCTGCTACAGGGCAGCTTGACTACTACTCGACTGTGTGTTGAGTTTTGACCAAAAACCCGTACGCCGTATAGTTTTGTTTTAGTTTTAGATGTGAAAATCAACAGTTATAAGAAGATGAGATGGATGTCACTTCGCTATTCAGTGTTTGAGATGTGTACAGATTAGTTAAACTCCTGAACACGCCAACATGCAACGTTTTTATAATTTCCATGCCTGTGGACGGTGTCAAGTCAGCATGTTACAACTTCTCATAGAATATGTGCTATAATGTAAGAGGTAAACAGCTGGTTTGCTGTTCAGTTGTGACTGATTTGTAGCCCAAAGTTGTTTTGTAGAATATTAAGACTCTGATTTCAGGATTATTTTTGTTTTTAAGTTTTGTCACATTTACTGCATTGCCTACTTGCATTTAAAATAGGGAAATGAAACTAACAGAAATTTGATATTTTCACTGCCATTTTCCCGTCCACTTTATAGTGTTTGACCCATCCTTCTGGTTTTATAGTGCCAAAATGTATCCGAGTGCACTTGAATCCCAATCTTACACCAACCGCATTCGTAGACCCTGACCTGATGGGTTTAGTTGGAAAGCCAAACACCACAGCATTAATGTGGCACTTACTTTGTTTTTAAGTAAAACAAATGTGTCTCAGAGTAGGAAATTTTTCAGATTTACAGGCAAAATATGATGGTGGTAATACCATATTTCTACAACTAATCATGACATCAAGTGAACAGGACATCACAATTTGTTCACAATCACAATTTTTTGCTGCTACTATGAATTGTCAGTTAGAAATTTGTGGTTGTTAAGGGTTTAGTCGCCATAAGCAGTCAAGAGAGCGTCTCACATCTAAGGTTGCCTTCTTTATCAGTTTATCTTGTCCATTCCTAAATGCTACAGTTGGAACCATGCAAACATAACCACTGAATACAACTGTTCTGTTTTTTTAAATTTTTTTTTTACTTTTCACTTGACTCAGGAGAAGTCTGACTCTTCGGATGCTGGAAAAGAGTCTTCCTCAGATGCTGGTGCTGATGGGCAAGATGCATCCCCCTCTTCATCCCAAACTAAAGATTCTACTCCAGGTTATGAGGAGAAAGTGGTAAGTAAATGTCCCAGCAGCTTATATAACAAGGATGACTCTGCTCTTGGCGACGTAAGGTAACAAGCTCGTCTTCCTGCGTGACACAGCAAACAGACCGGACCAACAGATTTGAATACCTGTTGAAGCAAACAGAGTTGTTTGCTCATTTCATCCAACCGGCGGCTCAGAAGACCCCAACTTCGCCTCTGAAAATGAAACCAGGACGCCCTCGGATCAAAAAAGATGAGAAGCAGAACCTGCTGTCTGCCGGAGAGTAAGCGCTCGTTCCCACAACGCCGCTTTGTTTTGACATAGGAAGTTTGCTCCCGTTTTGATCTTGAATCGTTGTTACTGTTTCTTTGTTTGACAGCAACCGGCATCGTCGCACAGAGCAAGAGGAGGATGAAGAACTTCTCAGCGAGAGCACGAAGACCACGAACGTGTGCACTCGCTTTGATGATTCTCCCTCTTGTAAGCGATTTTGCTGTTTTTTTTTTTGTTTTTTTTTTTTTCCACCGAAGGGGATATCAAAGCGCAGCTATGCAACAAATGTACACAACGAGCAGCTGTGCAGGTTATGTTTTCTTGTCTCTTATCCAGATGTGAAAACAGGAAAAATGAGGGACTATCAAGTCCGTGGTCTGAACTGGCTCATTTCCTTGTATGAGAACGGAATCAACGGCATCCTCGCAGACGAGATGGTCAGTACTTTCTCACTGTCGCGTCTGTTCTTTTTGCTTTTTCAAGCCACTGGAGAAGGGAAGAGAAGGGTTTTCTTGTCATTTTTATGTGCTCACAACATGCTCTGTAAACTTGTTTTTAGGGACTAGGAAAGACTCTCCAGACTATTGCTCTGCTGGGTTACATGAAGCACTACAGAAATATCCCCGGTCCCCACATGGTGCTGGTGCCCAAGTCCACCCTTTACAACTGGATGAATGAGTTCAAGCGATGGGTGCCCTCTCTTCGCGCCGTCTGCCTGATCGGAGACCGAGATGAGCGGGTAGGCTGCGTCGAAACTTTCTTTTAGTTTCCAGTTGCAGTCATTCGATAGGTGTCTTGGGTGGCTTTTAATGAGCTTAAGCTGCACATATGAACAAAAGAACATTTGAAAGTGGATTATACTGGCTTTAGTTTATGTATGCAAACTGTGAGCGAGCATGACATGAAGCTGTTTATCTCGCAACTGCAGAATGCCCTGATCAGAGATGTGCTGCTGCCAGGAGAGTGGGACGTCTGCGTCACATCCTACGAAATACTCATCATAGAAAAGGCCGTGTTCAAGAAGTTCAACTGGAGATACCTGGTCATTGATGAAGCTCACAGGATCAAGAATGAGAAGTCAAAGGTCAGACAGCCATAGAAATGCAATGAGCATTTGCATTGTTCTTGTATGAATCTTGTAAAGTTAAAGTTGCTTTTGCTTTTCCGTAGCTGTCAGAAATTGTGCGTGAATTTAAAACCACCAATCGACTGCTTTTGACTGGTACGCCTCTTCAAAACAACCTCCATGAGCTTTGGGCTCTGCTTAACTTCCTTCTGCCAGATGTCTTCAATTCAGCCGAGGTAAAAACACTATCGATAGTGTGTTTAACTGTGATCTGGTCTGAATGTAAGCGGTTAAACACCTCCTCCATCTGTTACTAAAAGGTGTTTCTTCACTCTTTCATTTCTCTTTGTTTCTCAGGATTTTGATTCTTGGTTTGACACGAACAACTGCTTGGGCGATCAGAAGTTGGTTGAACGTCTTCACACAGTACGTACCGAACGTCTCTCGCTTTAAGATTGAATGCCAACCTTTTGGTTTCAGGGCACCTTATTGGAGTCAAACAATAAAAATGTCTCGTTGTTGTGTAGGTGCTGCGTCCTTTTTTGCTCCGTCGTATCAAAGCCGACGTAGAGAAGACCCTGCTGCCCAAAAAAGAGATCAAGATATATGTGGGCCTGAGTAAGATGCAGCGAGAGTGGTAAGCGTCCTCAGTTTTTTTTGGGTTTAAATCAGATTTAAGCTTCTTTGTGCCGCACAGCTTAAAAGAACTTGGAAGCTGAAACACTCTCCCCTCCCCAAACCCATCAGGTACACAAAGATCCTGATGAAGGATATTGACATCCTGAACTCTGCCGGCAAAATGGACAAGATGCGTCTGCTGAACGTTCTGATGCAGCTGAGGAAATGCTGCAACCACCCGTACCTGTTCGACGGGGCTGAGCCGGGCCCGCCGTACACGACCGACCTCCACCTGGTGGTGAACAGTGGCAAGATGGCGGTCCTGGACAAGCTGCTGCCCAAAATGAAGGAGCAGGGTATGTATATCGTTTCTGGAATCTGTTCCAACCCCAGCTGCTGATATAACTGCTGTTCAGTTAGAATATTTAGGCAATGTATTCAACACTTAATTCATCACTCTCCAACTTGCAACCATAATAAGTCACGTTTATAAAAGATTTGTTGTAGAGTCTGTCAAAATTTGATAGGGTTTAGACTCACTCTTCTGTTTCTATTTACATCTGTCGATAGTTTAAACGTGTTCTCAGGTAATTAGTTTCCTTTTCCCTCCATCATAGGTTCCCGTGTGCTCATCTTCAGTCAAATGACCAGGATGCTGGACATCTTAGAGGACTACTGCATGTGGAAGAACTACGAGTATTGTCGCCTGGACGGCCAGACGCCACACGAAGAGCGACAGGTGAGATGCCGGCCTGTCAGCACGTGTCAGCAGATGTCCGTGTGACCGTAATAACACACGCATTTCATTTGTTTTTCTGTCTTCGTATTAACAGATCTCCATCAACGCGTACAATGAACCCAACAGCTCCAAGTTTATCTTCATGTTGAGCACCAGGGCCGGTGGCCTGGGTATTAACCTGGCTACAGCTGATGTGGTCATCCTCTACGACTCTGACTGGAACCCTCAGGTCGACCTGCAGGCTATGGTGGGTGCTCTCATGACATGCTGTACCCGTCTCCTTTAAATCCCATCAAAACAAGGGCTGATGGTAGTTTTCTTTAAAACCTGAGAGTTCGTCCTGTGTAAGTCTGACACAGACGCTCTGCTTGTTTCAGAGGCAGAACATTCGATGATAATGTGCTCTGTTTTTATTTTTAGGACCGAGCTCACAGGATTGGTCAGCAGAAGCAGGTGCGCGTTTACCGTTTCATCGTGGAAAACACGGTGGAGGAGAGGATTGTGGAGAGGGCCGAGATGAAATTGCGCCTGGACTCCATTGTCATTCAGCAAGGTGATTTACCTCAGCTGCTAATTGTTGGCGTGTAGATCAGCGTGTTGAAAATGTTTAACATCCTCCTGTGTGTTGCTCTGATAGCAGCACAGAATGGATTCCAGCGAATGTTACCAGGATTTTTTTTCCCTTCTTCTTTTAACAGGACGACTCGTCGATCCAAGTGCAAACAAGCTGGGCAAAGATGAGATGCTGTCCATCATCCGCCACGGCGCCACACATGTGTTTGCTTCCAAAGAGAGCGAGATCACAGACGATGACATCGATGAGATTCTGGAGCGAGGTGAAAGGAAGGTGAGGCTGGATTCTTCTGATCACCCTTTTCTTTTCTTTGCCTTTTTTTTTTTTTATTTTTGCATATTGATTTGATATATTTCACTTGTTTTGTGCTAGACTATGGAGATGAAGGAGAAGCTTTCTTCTCTGGGTGAGAGCTCCCTGAGGAACTTCACCATGGACACGGAGAACAGCAGCGTGTACACGTTTGAAGGAGAGGACTACAGAGAGAAGAAGAAGGTAAACAGACTGAATGTCAGCGTTTGATCCGTCGCACGCTGCCGTACTCCAGGAACTTTGAATTTTTACCTTGTTTTCATCTTCCCTTTCCAATCAGGTCATTACCAACTGGATCGAGCCGCCAAAAAGAGAACGGAAAGCCAATTATGCTGTGGATGCCTACTTCAGAGAAGCTCTGCGAGTCAGCGAGCCCAAAGCTCCAAAGGTAGGTCACTCTACAAACGGGACAAGTATATAAAGCAGGGCATACGCAGCAAACTGTATAATGACAATATTCATGTTTGTTTTCAGGCTCCTCGTCCCCCAAAGCAGCCTAATGTCCAAGACTTTCAGTTCTTCCCTCCACGTCTTTTCGAACTTCTTGAAAAAGAAATTCTGTTCTACAGAAAGACCATAGGCTACAAGGTACATGTGACGGGTTTAATTTAGACAGTAATTCCTATGAGTCAGTGTCCTCTCAGTGTCTAAGTGGATCTGTGGTTGTATCTGTTCAGGTTCCCCGTAACCCCGAGCTGCCCAACTCGGCTCAGGTTCAGAAAGAAGAGCAGGCTAAGATCGATGAGGCCGAGGCTCTCACAGAGGAGGAGCTGGAGGAGAAGGAGAATCTTCTGCAACAGGTACGGATCGTTCTTACTCGGTACAGCCGATTTGTTGCTCAAGTGTTACGCTAGAAATGTCTTTTCTCTTAAGCTTGCATACGTTAAATGACCGTTTAACCCCCTGCAGGGATTCACAATTTGGAACAAACGCGACTTTAACCAGTTTATCAAAGCTAACGAGAAGTGGGGAAGAGACGATATTGAGAACATTGCCAGAGAAGTTGAGGGAAAAACTCCTGAGGAAGTCATGGAGTATTCAGGTAATTTTTGTTAATATTATTAGTATTGTTGGCTTTTTTTTTTTTTTTTTGCAAATTTAAAGCTTTGAGCGTATTTTGTGACTCGATGTTTGTGTCTGTTCCTCCAGCTGTGTTCTGGGAACGCTGCAATGAGCTGCAGGATATCGAGAAGATCATGGCCCAGATAGAGAGGGGAGAAGCCAGGATTCAGAGAAGGATCAGCATCAAGAAAGCACTGGACTCAAAGGTAGCAGACTGTCAGCAGTTTGGCCGTCCTTGCGTTGTAAACAAGCAAATGAGCCTTTTCTCATTAAACTTGGTGTCGTCTCTTCCTGTCTTACCTCCTTTGACAGATCGGCCGCTACAAGGCTCCCTTCCATCAGCTCAGAATCTCCTATGGCACCAACAAAGGAAAGAACTACACAGAGGAGGAGGACCGTTTCCTCATCTGCATGCTCCACAAGCTGGGCTTCGACAAGGAGAGCGTGTACGATGAGCTTCGGCAGTGCATCCGCAACTCGCCTCAGTTCCGCTTTGACTGGTTCCTCAAATCCCGGACTGCCATGGTGAACTCTAACTTCACTGCACCATGTCCTCTGTCAGCGTTCGTCCGTGATTTGCATGTTTCCTTCATGAAATTTTGTGATTTGGTCACGTAGGAGCTCCAGAGGCGATGTAACACTCTGATCACACTGATTGAGAGAGAGAACATGGAGCTGGAGGAGAGAGAAAAGGCTGAGAAGAAGAAGCGAGGACCAAAGAGCGGCTCAGTAAGTTACTTATCTATGAAACATGAAAGGATGCAGAGCATCACCGTCCATCTTGAGTTCAGTATAGTTTAAAATTTGGGAAAGGGCAGTATCAGATTTAATAAAACCAATGTGGATTTTTTAAATGTTTTTTTTCCCCACCCTCAATGCTGTTGACTACACCAGCAGCTTTATAAACCTGCCAAAATATTGATATCTGAAGGTTTAGCGATGGCTGCTTGGTACACATTTCCATTTGTAGCAAAACTGTTTGATTAAAACTCTGCTCCGGTTGGCATCGACAAAGACTCCACAGCTTGTGGTGGGCTTTTCCTAAAACGACCTCCTCCTCTCTTTGTTTCAGGCACAGAAACGAAAGGCAGAGGGGACTCCAGATGGTCGAGGACGCAGGAAAAAGCTGAAGTTGTGAAGCAGCCCGCAACCTGCGGGGTTGGAATTTGAAAGCGGCAGCCAGCTCTCGTATCGGTAGTCCTAGTGTCTGTGTTTGTCTGACAGGCTGCGATAATGTAAAATATCTGACGGACGGATCTGGTCGTATTAGATTTTAGGAAGCGCTGATGTACGAGCCTGCCTTGTTATCACTTCCCTAAACACTGCAGCTGTGCTGATTTTCTTTGGTTGGGTCTTTTATTTTTTTTTTCTCTTTACATTGTAGTTAACTCCGATAAATGTATTTATGCCTGTTGGTTGTACTGCATTCCATTGCTTGTACCCTGTTTATTTTTTATGAAAAACATTGTTCTGTTATCTTCCTATGTGAAGTAGAAAGTGTCCTTTTTTTTTTTTTTAGCATCACAAAATAAAGTTCCCATTTTATAAAAAAGGAGAAAAAAAACCCCAGCTGCCTGGTAAATAAGAAACTCATTCCAAAAAAAAAAAAGACGTTTATATTTCGCAGTTAAAGTGTAGATGCATCCAAACTTTTTAAAAATGTCACACAAATGAAAAGCCACAGTTTGCTTGTTAAAAATATTTTCACCCACGGAAGGAAAAAATGGTTCTTTCGGGACTAAATGAGCCAACCAGAAAGACATGTATTTAATATCTTCAAGTTTAAACCAGGGCATAGCAATACCTTTCTTTTCTTTTTTTTTTTTTTCTTCTTGTCAAAAATCCTGCTTTGATATTTACACAGATACATCAGTTTCAGCCACACTTATCAGAAAAGCTTACAATCCCTTTTAATGGCACCGTGGTACTGCTATTGGCGGCGGGAAACTAAAAAACAAATCACTTTTCACATTGCCATTCATTCAGGTTAGTTTCATATAACATTAGATCCATTTTACTCGATTCTCCACAGAACAAAACAACGAACATGAATTACAGTAATAATAATACAAAAAAAAAAGGTATTTTGAAGGGGATGAACAGAAAAAAAGTTGCCATTTACTTGTGAATTAGTTGTATTTACTGCATGCATTTGCAAACACGGGATAAACTGCAATACTTTACAACTCGGCAACCAGCGAAAGGGGCGAGTATCATTTTTGGGGGGGCTTTGTTTTTCTTTTTTTTTTTTTTTTTTTAATACATTTTCATGATTCTGAGTAGTAAGTTATAAAGGCACAAACCTACAGTACATTTTTTGTAAAAACTAACCATCACCAGAAATCAGTAAGCCTTAAAAACCGGTTTGTTCTCTGTGTGTAGGGCCCCAAGCACTGGCATCCTTTGCTGTCCACAGGTTCCACATGGTGCTATTCAGTGCTACAAGAAGTTAGGCATCGGAGGCACAGTGATGGAGGAGGCTGTTATCGTCTTTTAAATAGAGGACAGATCTTTGAGTGAAGCAGGGTCCACATTTAGACCTCAGAGCTGTCTGAGCTGCTCCACATACCTTCCGGGCCTTGACTGTAGCTAGTGTAAGCAGAGGAGGAGGAGGTGTTGTACGGAGGGAAGTGAGTCTCCTTTTCCCTCCTCTTGCGCCGCAGCAGCAGAATAACGATCGTGGCGATGAGGCAGATGAGGAGGATCAGACCTGCAACGCCCACCAACATGGGTAAGTAGGAGGTGTCAGCTGGCTCTCTGCCCGAACTCTCCAAAAGGGGGCGCTCCAGGAGGGGGTCACGATTAGAGGACCAGGGCTGCCGCTGGTTGACCACCATGCGGTCTGTCCGGTCCAGGGCAATGTGTTGGATGTTGGTGCCACGGTTGTTTTCGATCCCTATGTCCTGGACCAGAGTCGGGCCAGAGAAAGCTGGGGCAGCCCGGCGGTGGCGAGAGCCCGTGTTGGAGGTGCTGGGCTGCTCAACAGAGGAGACGCTGTGATGGAGATACTCCACACTGCGCTTGCCTATGTTGCGGTTGGCATTTTCTCTTGAGCGGACGGTGTAGATGGTGTGCATGAACCATTCTCGTCCAGCAGCCACCTGAAAAAGAAGTGCAAGATGTTATTGCGTTTCCCTCTTATTCATTCAGCACACGAACACACTGTCGGAATTTTACTGACTTGGAAGAGTGGAGATGAAGATAGCGTGAAGCCATCTGAGCCTGGTTGTCTGACCAAAGACAGAGCTCCAGGGGTGTCTTGGGCCAAAGTTGCCTTAAAAGCAACATCACCGAATGCTGAAGCTTGAGTCTCCGGCTGGGCTTTGTCCTGCAGAACATCACGAGCCAAAATCAGAAATAACCCTCACTTTTCATTCTTCCACAACACCCCAAATTGTCCTGGCATCTTACCAGAATCTTGAATCTGTAAAGAAGAGAAGGAGCATCTGCCAAGCAGCCAAACTCCTTGTTAGTGGGATTGTACTTGGGGACGTAACCATCTGCTCCGGTGCAGAGGAACACTTTCTCAATGCTGCATGAGAAGGAGTCACCCAGGTTCTGGACAGGGTCCACCATTACGCGACCATAAATTGTGGCACCTGAAGCAAAGGGCGGATGAAGGGTGAGGCTGTGGTACCATGCTGTATTCTTCCTGAAAACCACTAGATGGCAGTAGTGCACTACCTTCTGAAAAAGCAGCATCAGTCCCCTCTCCAAAGCCCATGGAGCCATCAGACAGCCACAGCTCTTTCTTGGACAGCAGGAACATCTGTGTGTTGAGACTGAACTCAGCAGCCACTGGGTCGCTCACCTAGAGACATTGGGTTATATTATGAGTTATTTGGTTATATAGATTATGGCTGTGGGTGTAATTAAAAACAAAAAGACTAATGCAAATGAACAGATCAGCGTTGCACTTCCAAATTCCTCCACTTTCTAGTTACTTTAGTTTAAGAACTGTCTATGAAATAAATTCAAACTGAATACATATCAGGGGATTACTCCCCACTAATTAAGTCTAACCTGCTGGAACCGAATGTCCATGTCAAAAGTAAGTGGCTCTCTGGGGTGGCAGACAGGAGGGATGCTGAACTCTCCATTGGGTGACGCAATGCAGGGGACCAACTTCACTGTGTAGGTCCCAGAGTAGTCTCGTACCTATAGACCAGATGGATGCATTGGCAAACTGTAGAGAATGTTAAGTTGCTTCAGAACCTAATCGATGTTTTCATGGGGCGATGACTCACTGCAAAATCGGACACAAAATTCCACTGCTGCATGGGCTGGTTGTACGTTGGCTCCGTCCTAACCATGGCGAGAGTAAACGTCAGCCCAGGATGGTCAGCACATATCACCATGGAAGATACACTGGTTCCTGAAGATTAACAAGCATACAGTCATAAATATTTACAGCTGCATTTTGCCCAATCTAAACTAGCAACCGGGTCTGTATTTATAGTGGCATCTCTCACATTGTTTGTGTCACTTGCTAGCTAACTGTAAAAGCTGCAGGGTCATTTTGACATTTGCTTAAACGACCTCTGGCACTTTCACACAGGAAGACCCCTGTGGCGGAACTCCAGAAATAGATGAGGAGAGGATGTGAGCTACAGTGTAACCCAATATGGGGCTGCTTGTATAGAATGACCCCGCAGGACGGGTTTAGGGTATGCATATGTGGATTTTCGGCGCCACTCTCATACCTGGATGAGACATAACAAACTGCCCCCTGAAGCGGGCCTCCGTCTTGAAGTTGACCACGAGACGGCCCTCCTCATTTATACGCATGCTGGTGGGGTACATGGCTCCTATGAGAACAGAAGAAAACATTTGACAGCTTTTCACAAATGAACATTGATTTTATTTTCCTCTGCAAGAAGTTCTTTAGCAGGGAACAGATGAGAATGTACCTTGTAGTTCAGCTTCCGGTGGACTGCCAATGCCATCCTGCCACAGAATAGCTGTATCATACACAAAGGTGAGCTTGAGCTCTGACTGCAGGTCAAAGTGCTGCCAGCCTCCGACAGCCACAGGAGAGTGGAAGACATAGGACACAAATAGAGGAACCCGCAGGGTGACGTAGGACTGGACCAGGTTCAGCACCTTGATAAGTGGGAAAACAGATATTATCAAGAATCATTTTGGAGAATTTGTAGCAAATATATTTGTCTCTGGCAGTTGGAGTTATTGAAAGAACTTCAAGCTTTGATTGGAAAACTGGAGTCAGTTCTATTCCTGTGCCACTCACAAAGGGTCATAGCTTATTGCTAAGGTTAGATTTAGGGTTAGAGGTGAGAGGGGTTTTAGAGGAAAACAGGACCCTAAAAATATGGATACACTCAAGAGAAATTAATGCTGCTGGAGCGCATCTACAAAGAGGGTGCTTAGGTAGTAGCATCCCTGCACATGCTATTTACTTCTCCTCCCATTTTGCTCACATGGCTGTAAAAAAAAAAGTTCAGTGTAAAAATGTCAGAGAGAAAAATGCTTTCTAGCAGACAAGACAAGAAAAAAGAAGTTACATTTCGCTGTCTGATTAGTTATTACCGACAGTTACTTTAGTAAGCAGGGGAAACAGTAAGATCACAAAGTTCATTCAAAAGATGCATTTGGTGTTTGTTTTGTTTCCTGGTTTATTATGTGCACACTTTGGGTCTGTCTAGCATTTTGCCCTCATTGGGAAACAATATTTTCAGCTCTGCACCAGGCCATTTTTTAAGTGCCCAAAATGAGTATATTGATGCTTTTTTTGTTTGTTTTTTAATTAAGGAAGCTTTAATGCTTCTATTTTAGTTTTTTTAAATCTAACTTTCAGTGTGGTTGAAAAAAAAAAAGACGTCTGACTGTGATGACAGAGAATCATTTCAGACATCATTCTGGCCTTAAGAATATCTAATCCTGTACAGTATTTGCAGTAACACATATTGTCTACCTGTCCATCAGTGCCAATTGAGCCTCCGCAGTCATTCAGCAGCTCTGACATGTCGTAGTAGCTGGTAAACTCCCAGAGGCAGGCCTCTAAGTTGAGGTTCCTGTAAAAGCGAAGGGAATTGGTTGACCGCATGACGGAGTTGTATTGATAGGGCGAAGTCTCCCCAATGATTTCAGGGTTCTTTGTTGCGTCTGTGATGAAGCCGTGGCCGGTTTGGATCTCGTTGAAGTCCAGCAGGTTGGAGCAGCGGTGGTTGCCCACGCGTGTGCCATCTGGGCTCAGTGTCAGCTCAAAGTTGGACAGAGGCCTTGTGGAGATCACTGGCAACATTCCTGGTGAGGGGAAAGATGTGTTCTTGTCACACTTGGTAAGAGTTTATGGGCTTTAGTTGAGATGATTAAACACTAACGACCATAAATTAAAAGATGGCAACCAAATTTGCCGCATACCATCCATGTGAGGCATGTTGATGGTCAGTTTGATGAGGTTAGGAAAGTCCGGATCATCTGGACCTGTGTAGCGGATCTTGGCAGAGAACGGTTCAGCTCCAACAGTACCCGGGATGCGAGGCTGACACATACCTGTAAAGATTTGACATCAGTTTATCATCAGTCATATCGTCACATATTAGCACTCGCGTCTTAAGTCTCCTCTTCCTCCACGCACCCTCCTCCTTGCTGATCACAAAAATAGGACTGGACAGTTCCAGACCAGCATCTCCATTGGCGTTGAAGGCTCTTGCCGCACACTGAACCCGGGAACCAGCTTGGAAGTAGATTGAATCTAAGGTTATTGACTTGGTGTTGGTGAAGAAGGTGTTAGTGTCCACCTCCCTCATTGGGCTGGTCACTCCATCCGACCCAGTGGGAGCGCTCACCAGCCAGCGGTACTGAGTGAGCGTGTCGTTGATGTTCTCCACTGAACAGATGGAACCCGTTTTATCAAAGTCGTGATACTTCGGGTTGCAGGCCTGGAAGAGAAGGCAAACAAGTAGTCATAAAATGCTTTTTTTTTAAAGCTGTAAATGGTTTAATAATACATTTTAAGTGACAAAACAAATAAAAAGTTTGGTTCCTGAGCTTCAGAGGGAAGAAAGTAGCATCCCACCCACCGTCACACACACAACAGGGTATCCATTGGGGGGGTAAGGCCTGTCTTTGGTTTTAGCTGTGTCATCATACATGAGCAGGGACACCACTTGGGGAACTGCAGGGAAGGTAACGTCCGCAACACTGTCCATTTCCTCTATGTACACAATGGCCTTGTTCATCTGGCAAGAACACAAAAACACATCAATAACTGCACCTATGTGAATAGAATTAAACATCCCTAAGAAATGTTTAATGTTAAATGTTTTCTTATCGTCCCTGACTGATTTAATTTAAGCTGATGCACTGTAATCAGTCATCATTAAACACTGTTATTTGATGTAATTCAAGTAATTCAAGTAAACAGAGGTTTGTTTATTTCATGTGACAACATAATACACCATTTTATAAAATTGGAAAACAGTGTAATCATGAACAGATTATGAAGCTATCTGGAAGTGTATGTCCAGATCTGAGAAGATCAGTTTCATATGGTTTTGGTCAGACTAACATGTTTGCAGGTATTCTAAAAGTTTGAATTTTGCCACTTTTTGCCCTATCGTGACTCTTCAATCCAGGTTTTAGGCCTAATTTTGGCCATTCTTGATCTTTTTGTAACTTATTTAACTCTGATGCGGGTCATTTTGTGTATCACATTGATGAAATTGCCTCTGTTTGTGCTCAGTTTAAGTCTTCATTTTACATCTGTTAATCTTCATTTGTTGTATTTTCTGTCTATATGATACAAATGATGATCTCTGTGGTACAAGTTATCATCTTATGTAAGACCTGATGACCAGGAGTCCCCTGACTCTATGGGCCCTCTTTGCCCTGTGCCCAGTTGGCTCATTCAGTCTTCTGTTCATAAATGCCATATCTTTTCAGTTAAATGTGCTTGCAAATTGTTTACTGTTCAACCCTGACACATTTCTAAGGAATTTAGGACACAATACAAATTTGGTGCTGCAGAAAAAGGATCATGGATTTTGAGTACACCTCTTGATTTTTATATTCTCCCGAACATGTTGGTTAAAGAAAGCTTTGATACATATATCTGGATTGAAATGACGATTTAAAACATGCAAAACATTTAAAACATTTAAAATTAGAATTGCTGATGCAGAGCACAGGAATCTCTTGGGGAGTTACAGTTTAATTACAGTATAATGAAGCACAAAACTTAGCAGGAGATAACCTATTTCTGTTAAGTGAGCAGTATGTGGCTGATGAGTGTATGGGTAGAATGTCACAGTTCTGTTTTTAGGTTTGTCTTCTGTTTGGCTCTGCAGGGACATTCCCCCTCAGCATCTCATTCCAGAGGAAAAGCTTTTTATAAGACCATGGTTCGGGTCTGCTGACAGCATTGCCAGCTGCTGCCTGCCTATTTTAACACAGGCTGACATGACAGGACGCATGTTCATGTGTGCAGATCTGCAGTACAGCGCTATGCACACGCTGGACTTTCTCCTAGTTTCTATTTGTTTTTGTGTGCATGTGTTTGCTTCTGTGCCATGTGGCCCGAAACTCACTTGTAATTCAGCCACCATGTTGTCATCAGGCTTCATGTGCACAGTGAAGGCCTCTCTCATCTCTCTTTGACCGTCGTACAGGACCTCAATCTCCACAAAATGTTCCTTTTCGCCCTCCTTGAACACCACATCTGAGAGATGAGATTGTCTAGTAAGCAGCGATCAACATAAAGACCTCTAACATAAGTTCAAACCAGGTTCTCTTACCCTCTGACAGTGGGTTATAATCCTCTCCAGAGGTTGCAGAGCCATCCTTTGTGTGCACTCTCACCACAGACACCTTTGATGTGTCTCCAAACCGCAGAACAGGAATCTTCACTATCGCCACATCACCTTTCACCTGAGGTTCACGCACACTGTACTTGATCTCAGAAAAACGGATGATGGGCTCTGAAACGGGGAGCAAAGTTGACTATAAACATGTGAATTTTTACAGTTAAATGCTTTTAGTCAAACCCAGATTCAACAAAAGAGCAAGAACAATAGGAGTCAGCTCTGGGAATAGGGACAGATTTTTCTGTTTCTTTTATTAAAGATTTATTTGTGTTAAGACACAGTGAAATATTTAATCTTTGTCAGCTTAACAATACTCTTTTATCTGGGCAGCTCCTTGAGGATATTTTGTTACTCAAACAGATTATTCAACCTCTTTTCTTTCTTCTATATGCATCTGCTGTTCTATCTTATTTCATTTAGACATTACATAGTTCACAGTACAGTTGGTTTCAGCAGGCACATACTATCTTTCTCATCCGTGACTGTGACCAGGGCCTCCTTCTGCTCCCCTATAGATGCTCCATACGGAGACTTGCTCTTGGGACTTCCCAGAACCAAGCGGAACTCTTCGTCCTCCTCGTGGATGGAGTCGTCCATCAGGCTCACCACACATGGCTTTTCAGACTCACCTTGAGAGTAAACGTAGGGAGGAGAGAATACAACAAACGTGAAGAGACTACAAAAGAGCTTTTAGGACACAGACAGAGACAGGAGGAGCTGAAGGATGTCTGACCTGGAAGAAAAGTGATGATTGATGCTTCAGTATTGGGTCTCTCACTGTAGTCCATCATGACCTGAGCAGAGCCCTGACGGGTGTAACAACGCACCGTGGATCTAAGGCTGATGTCTCCGCTGCGGTACACCGTGACGCTCACCTCCCCATCCGACTCATCCACTTTGTGGCTTCCTTCCTTGAACTGAACCTTTGGCACTAGAAAGACAAAAATCAACATGTTACATGATGGTTTTCAAAAGTTCAAGTTAGAATAGTGACTGCAATGTTTTTTATGTATATAAGTGACAGTGCATGTGTGAAAAAAGTATTCAGAATATATTTACTTCAGAATATTTGGCACTCACAGTCAGTGATGGTATCATTGATGGTGATGGTCGTCTTGCTCGGCTCTCCTAAGACAGCGTTCATGGGCATCCTTAAAACTAGGTCAAAGGTTTCAGGTCCTTCCAGCTCCGGCTGACCCAGGTCATCCAGGATGGTCACCCTAAATGTCTGCATTGTCACTCCAGGAGCAAAGTCCAGGTTGCGACTAATACCAACGTAGTCAAGTCCAGCTGGTAAAAGCAAAAGAAGCCACTAACTGATTAGAGTTTTACACAATGACCAAATTCCACCGATTCTGACAAACTGCTGATTTTACCTTCAGCAGAAACAGGCTCGCTCTTCCTGGAGCGGACAGTTACAGTTGCGGTCTTGGACAGGTCAGTACCTGTCCTCCAGACCTTTACTTCAACGTAGCCTGAGCTCTCATCCACGGCATATTCAGGCTCCCCAAAGTATAGTGAGGGCTCTGTGAGATATGGAAAAAATGAAAGTTAAAGATTAAATTGTGGTAAAACTTCTATCTGATCTTAGATGAGAAATTATCTGGCAAAATGTTAACCATGACAATAATTAATCTTTTTGTCAAAAGACGAATATTTGTTACATTTCTTTTTAACTCTACGGTGTTAGAACAGTGCTCTCCCCTGAAGGACAAAGCAAAATAAGCTTTTAACCAAGCATGGTCATTGGGATTTTTGTTGATCATTTCTCAGTATATTTGACAGCATATATGCAACTCTGCAAAAAGTTACAAGGGACAGATTGGCATAGTTGAGCAAATCCCCTCAGTTTTGTCTCAGCACAGGAAGAGAGCTGTCATCCATCTTATCCTGTCCTTCTTCGACCTTCCTCCCCCACTTATCTAAATCCAGACAGCTCTGTCTGAAGTCAACGCCAAAGGGTTGTAGATACACCTGAAGAATGAGGCGAGTGCTTGTATGTGCATGCAGAATGATGCGCAAGTGAAGGGATGTTCCTGGTTTTTGATGATCGAAAGGCTGATAAGAAGCATGGTCAGGGAGCGGGGGTGGCAAATACAAAAAGGGAACCGGACGCTTTGCAAAAGGCAGATGGCAAGCATTCAAAGAGTCCTGGAACACAATGTCAATTCATCTCTCATCGCTTTTGCATTAAGTGTGTTTTCATCTCTCTCTGTCCAGCCAGTGCCCTTAGAGATCAACTGATAAACATGTAGATCAGGCCCTCAGCTTTTCAGCAAAAACTGAAGAAAAAAGAAGAGGGAAAATCTGAGGGAAAAAAAAAGATAATCATTTTCCTCCGTAATCATCGCAACCAAGAGCGCCGTTGTGCATCACGTTTGTGCAGTAATCATGCTCATCACAAGCAAAATGTTTGAAAAGGGACGTAGCTTCATCTTGCTCTTCGTTCGCCATCTTTCTCGAATGCCTGAGTTTGTTGTTGTTGTTGGTGAAGACGTCAACCGGAAGTGGCTCTATTACCACAAGTTGAAATGGGTACAGCGCCACCTATCCCACTGAGGTATGACATGCTTTGTGCCAATGATTCGATTGCCATATATACTTGGATAATTGCCCTTGACCAAAAGAGGAGTATAAATTATTCATTAAACATTAATAAAACTTTTGTCACAGTGCCTTCTTTAAAAGTGATGTTTTGCATGTGGCAAAACTTCTTCTACTGCCAAGGAAACCACCCTGACAATAAAACCTACTACAGCAACTCTCATACAAGTGAATAAGTGAACCTATGTCACTTTTATAACATTGCAAGTAATACAAGTCCTTTTGCAAGAGACTAAAAGGTAGAAAATGCAGCAAAAAACACAACATACTTTGTGACCCATTCTCAAAAGTCTGCTGCAGTTCATTTTAACCGTTTGCCATTCAAATTTGATACAGTTTATCTCGTGAACCTCACTTGGGCCGTCAAGCAACACCTGAGAAGTTTGAAACCCTGAATACAAAACAAATACAATATGAATAGAATGGATTGCATCTGCAACAAATCCAATTTTCTCTCTTGGTCCATGCTCCCACTCTTTGTAAGTTTATTTAAACATTCCCATTCATCACATGTGGCATGAAATTAGTTTGGTGTTTGGTCATGGCATATTATTTCAAATTCTCGATGATTGGTGCTTGAACAGAGAGTACAAATCTGGTCTGGAGCTGACATCGAAGTTTATGTTTACTGTAACGGACAACTGATGATGGAGGAAGGATTCCTGGCACACTTTCAGCGCCTCTCAGTGCCTCTGTTCAGTGCTGAGCAGAGGGATGGGAGGGGGAAATGAGCGCCAACATGGCAACCTCAAGATGAGTGGGAGGAAGAGTCTGACAAATACAGTAACAATGGAGGCTCACTGTTGGCAAGAGTTCAAACCACAAGTTTACTCAGACAGGCAGATGGTTTTACACACGCTCACACACACACACATAAAGATACTGAACTCGATTTATGACCTGGTGTTACTTCGGGACCCACCAAGAAGTAAAACCACAATAAAGGCTTGACGGAGGTGTCTTGTCTTTTCACATGTCTGGGAATGCAAGCCAATTATTTATACAGAAAGTTCAGTTGTATTTCAAGCTAATCCAGTAAATCAGCTTTGCTAAGAGTTGGGAGAAACAGAGGGGAAAACTAGCGTCTAGAGTCTTTAAGGGAAACAGAAAACATATTCCTGAATACCATCTAGCCGAGAGGACAGAGGAAAAACATGCCAGTCATGTAGACAATAGTTCTTCTCTCACAACCACCTGCCTTTTGGTCTCTGTAGACAAAAGGATGGACTCTCTATCCCATTTAGTTTCCCTGAATGCCAATGACGACAGGGGGGTCACTCTGGGAGCAGAGAGGGTTTTAAAGTCCTTTTTATCCGTCGGGCTACAGTGTAGCATGACATCCACTGAGGCTGCCATTGTCCTGCGTAACCCCTTTCTATTGTTTTCTTGTGTCTAACACACACAGAAGCAGATGAAGCAGTGTGTAAACAGAATCCAGAGTTATCTGTTGGTGCAGCGGTGATCCTGCGCTCTGTGCACCTTTGGTGAATTAATGGTGAACAGATACTAAAATGGAAATGTAGAAAGAAAGCAGAGTTTTACATGCTGGAGATTAGGGGGTTCCCGTAGGAGAATGGGATTCTGGCTGGCTTGAAAAAGAACACACAAATATGTGGAAACCAGGCATTAGAAGAATTTGGAGCATCTTGTTTAGCTACAGTAATATTCAGGGTTGCAGAAGTCAGTAAGTAGAAATATTAGTTAGCTGAGAAGACAGCAACTGACAATTGAAGTCTGCTGGAGTGAGAAAAGTGCTGCCACTCACCATCATCACTGTCTGCCAAAATGGTGACTTTGGCAGATGGGAAGTTGGCACCCATCTGGCCCCCCATCGGCATACTCAGGCTGACGTTAAAGCTCTCCTCTTCCTCATAAAGGGAGTCATCAATGATAATGATGCGGCAGATTTTTTCTCTCTCGTCCTTATCAAAACGCAGCACGCTGGTGTGGTCCTCTGGTCGGGTGATATAGTCAGAGTAGGACAAAACAGTGCTGGGTATGGTGCCAGTCGCCGTGCCTGAGGAATTATGGGAACAAAGAAGGGACATGCAATAATGTCTTAATGGACTCCTTTGGAAAGACTTTTGGATGCATACGTGAGAATATTATCCTCACCTTGCTGAGTGTAACAGACTACCATAAGTTCCTGGCTAGCATCTCCTGAACGCCTCACCGGAACTAACAGCTCCCCAATATCCTCCTCTATCTTGAATTCTGCTTGAGGGATGAAGACTGTTGATTCTGTTTTGGGGAAGAGCAAATCAAAGTTGTTGTTTTTTTTTTTTAAACCGTCATGAAAAAACAAATGAAATCTAGAAAATACCAGATTCCTACCATCTCCAGGGTCCACAATCTCCACAGTTGCGGAGTCTGGAAATTCCAGCACCGCCATGACTGGGTCTGACAGCTGTATCTCAAAGGTCTCTGAAGTCTCAAACTCCTGGTCTGTGAAGATCTTCACCCTCCAGGTAGCTGTAGTCTGGCCTGGGTTGAACTGGACCTGCTTCTGAGCTTTACCGCGGAAGTCCTTGTCTGTCGTTGCTGTGCCATCCTTAGTTGCAATACCTGAGGGAGAGGGATACACATGTTTTGAGCTGTAACCAAAGGGGATACTGTGTCTTACAACTCAGTTTAGTTCAGTAAATTCGGACACATTTTTTATAGTCGGAGTTGCTTCTTTGTGTGCTTCTTGTCTCACATGTGACCATAGATCACACAAATGTGTGAAAGACAAATACACTACTTTGCTGTTGCGCATTTAATTATATTATTTCACTGACGAGAGGGAACAAAGCAACAGTCAAACTTGAAAAGTTTTCTTTTGTATTTTTTTTCTTTTCTTTTTGCTATTTTAGGGTAAGCTGTGGGGATCCTGCTGCTCTAAATGAAGTAATAAATCTAGGAAGGTAGTTAAAGAGAGCTATTATTCACTGTTAAAATGACAAATAAGGGGTTGTGTAGTTTCACTGTTCTTCATATTGTTTATTGAGAGGCAAGTGATAGAAATATTTTGAACCTAACCTGTATGTAAAAAAGTCATCTGCAAGTTATGACAAAATTGCTAAAGAAGAACATCTGTAAAGATACATTGTTTGTCAGTAAATCAGAACTAAGCTTAATAGTGACATTTTATTGGCTCTCAACACTTACTAATAAAAGAGGTCTCTCCCAGGTAGCCTCTGCGTTTCAGCTTCACCTCCAAGAATTTGGCATCTTCATCCACCAAATAGTATTCCCGCTCCAGAGAGATCCAAGCCCAGTTGAGCCGGAATGGCTGAGGTCTTAGTTTATTTCCACCTGCAGTGGGCGAAAAAAAAGAGCTTTCATTCAGAGCTCCTTTCAACTGTACCAAAATCAGCTTTGTTCATATTAGGAGTTAGTGAAGCTTGTAAACTGCAATCTGTGGCGGGCTCGGGGATAAAAGGAATAAAGGGGGCATTTTCATTTCGGAAGGGAAACACGATAACTTAATACCCGGGCTTCTCTAAGTCTAACTTCACTGCACCTCAAGAGGATTTACTTCTTTTTACTTCTGATTCTCATCCACTTTTATTTACTGCTCTGTCTTATTCTCAACATTCAGTTAGGCATGTATACATACATACATAACTATACTACTGTAAAGTGGGAACATCTCATCATGTTTGTGAACATCAATGATGTTCAATCGTGAGCAGGACATAGAGGAGCAGCAGGGTTGTGCTCGTTGCATTCAAATGACTCCAAAGAGTGAAATGCCAAAATAAACTGTAACCCTCCTTTTCTAAACTATTGCAATTAACTCAACATTCATGTTATTTGCACACTTTGTGATCTTGAAATGATTAGACTGAGTTATCTGAACATTGTGAAGCATCTAAAGTGCCAAGTCATGTAGCTCTGATCCACAAACATAGATCCAATCCTTAATCCACTCTATCTCATGACTCATATAATCCCTCCAACTGTCAGATCAGTTTAGATTATAGGTTCAATATTGACTACTTTAGAGATGCTTAAGATAAGAGGTGCTCTTGAGTAATCTGAACACTTTTTAACAGCAGCTGCTAAACAGCCAATGTCTTGTCCTTCCGTGAGATGAGCCTGGTGACCTGTGACGTGTGATGTGAAATGGGTCAGGCTCAGTGGATTCTCTGAGTCTGGATTACAGGGGTTAGAGAGAGGTGTCTCTCTTTAGTTTTGCATGGCTTGTCACAGTGACAGCAGCCTCGCTGACCTAACTCTGTCATAGATATGTAGAGGAGAGAGGAAGAGTCTTGGGGAAAAAAAAGCAATTTGATAAGATGTTCTAGAGCAGAAGAATTTGATGAAATGCTCATGAAACGCACAATGAACAATACATTACTCTCGTTAAAGAGGCTTGAAAAATAAAAAGCAAACAATATCTGGAGAACAATGGAAAAGAGCCTTACAATAAACCAGCATTAAGCTCAGTTTTGCTTCAGTGAGGAAGACAGAGGCTGTGGTCTTTATGGAGCGAATGAAAACACCAGGGAGTTAAGTATGGGTATTTGGGATGGGAAGGGGGACACTTCCTCAAACCCACATGTCAACACTGAAGCCACACCAGGCCAAGTCACAACGGGGGCAAACCACACTCATTGAAAGGTAGAGGCATACTCAGATGGAACTGATAAGAATAAGTGGAGATCCTGGGAAAATTATAATATTGGATTGCATCTCTACTGGAATTCAATGCCTGGAGAACCTTTGACAACCATATAAATTTCAGAACTCAAAAAAGTTCAAGGAGTACTTATAGCTATACTATTACTATGCTCATTCTCTGTGCCATCCACCACACACCGCTGGACTCGTGAATGCAAGGACTTCTGTAGTAAAGCCAGGCGTCAGTGTGGCAGAGATCTTAAGTCATGCTCCATGCTCAGGTTTCCTGTGCAGAGCGGCTAAAAATACAGGAAACATGTATCATGTCTGTTTTGACTCACCCAAATTCCTCATGTGTAGACACTACACATGCAAAAAGTGATGAAAAATATAAACAGATACAATATAAATGAAAAAAATATACTCTTATTGTTTCCGTGAAGAATTTATTCACTGGCAGACAAATACAAATATTTCTGATTAGACTTGCGCTCAATCTGCATTCATGAAGATATCAACTTCTTGTTCCACTAAAGAAATGGTCTCTTTCCAGCTTGATCTACTGTATCAACTGTATCAAAAAGAAATGAAGAGAAAGACAAAAAGTCTTTGACAAGCCTCAATTATCCGAACTGTCTTTGTGCTTGAAAGACGGCTGTCCTGGCAGCTGGCCCCATTTGGAGCAGATATGAGGTGAAGCTTAGCCAGCGGCTATCATCAAGGATTATCTAATGAACATGGCCAAGACAAAAAGCTGCTTCAGTTTTGGCATCAGGCAATCAGGCAGCTTTAGGTTCCTGCTTTGGAAAAAGGAGCAAAACAATGGAGTTTTTATGAATCAGACTAGAACTCAGTGACACCTGATATTTCGGCGGCTTGTGCTGAATAACAACAATAGTAGTTTACAGTATGTTATTATATCAAAAAAAGTTTGTCGAGTGAAATTATGAATTTACGGAATAAAGTTTTTCTTTATGTATTTTCGGAAAAATTTAAAAAAAAAAGAGAGTCAAAAATAAGAATTGGACTCTGCATGACCTGCTCGGTTTCGACTTTGAAATTTTAGACTTTGAAGCGACTGTTTGGAAATGTTTTACATTTCAGTGTCACTAAGCTGAAGATTTTCTTTCTTCATACCAAGAACTGTTATGTGAGTTTAATAAGTAATAATGTATTTTATTGCATTTTCCTGTCCTGGTGAAATTTGGTTCTTACTTTCTGTTTCTGTATTTGAGCAAAAGTGTCCTTATTTGGATGTGGATACTTTAAACCTGATCAGACAAAATGCTTATGCAATATTGGAATAATTATTAGATGGACCACTGGCACACTGCTCAGAAGGAGTGAATTTAGCTGATGAAATTAAGTGAAGGGAAAGCTGTAGGACTCATTGAATTGATTTTTTATTCATTGACTTCACATTTTAGATCTGGTTTCTATGTCCACTCTTTTGCGTTAACTTCAGCTTGCTCTTTTGTTTTTTTTCTTTGATTCCTTGGAAGAGTTTTGTAGGTTTGTTAGTGTAATGGCAAAGATGAGAGAGCCTTTAGTTCTTGGATGAATTTGTATCATTTTAAGTTTCTTTGTTCAGAGGATGACATTGCAGTGAATATTGTATGATAAGTGTATGAGAACTCTTCTGCTCATATGAGGAAGCACCTTCAGCCACAGCTCCGACACACTGACAGCTAAGCCTGTTGTAGAGGAAGATAATGTAGGCGCTACAGCTCCTAATGTGATAACGTGACTGAGGAACTTGACCCAAATGCAGGACGATGGAGACAGATATATCCAAAATGAAGTGTCGCAGCAGTCAAGGTATTTTGCAATAGTAAGGAGTCAGCGATGAGAACAAACTGACAGGATGCACCTGTAGTTCACAGACGAATGAAGTGACTTGGGACCTGAAGGTTGCTGGTTAGCTTCCCCGAAAAACAGTCAGCTAACTCAAGGGATAAGCCAACATAGGTAAAGAACTTTAAATAGTATATTTGGGCAATTTGTTACTAGCAATCTTAAAAGACAGCTCCATTCATGAAAAATGCCAAATATGCCAGCTGCAAATGTCACTCATTCACAAGTCTTTCCAGCTGTGTTTATACTTAAAGTCACACGGTAGCATAACCTCAGGAGAAGGAACAACAAGCTGAGCTACTTTCTGACAAAGAACATCAAAGCAAAGATCTTCCTCAGTCTTTGTCTCTCTGTCCCCTGTCAATGTTTTGCAAAACCTTCTTTCCCGCCAGACTCTTGGAGGAGCAGAGTGACAGCTGTACTCAACAAACCTCCTCCCCCTCCATGACACCCTTACTCCCTGTGTCGGCTTTGTTCACTTGTGGGACGAACAACTGAGAGGGACAGCAGGCCACAGTCTGGGTGGGCCAGATCTACCACCATGGCGTGCCTCCCTGCCTGCCTCTGCATTGTTCATGACAGCGTAGGAGTTGGGAATCTCCCTTCTCTGGCTTCTTTTGTACATGCTGTCAGACAGTGAGCATGGAGCTGGCATAAGCCCCAACAAATCAAGAATTAATCAGGAAGCCAGACTTCCCACGGTTACACAGACACGGTGCTTCAGAAAGAGATGAAAATTATTTTAAATGGCAAAAAAAATTAAGAATGAAACACATGCGAAAAGTAGCTGTAAACAAAGAAGTAAAAACGGCATCTGTGGCATGGTTTTAGATATGACAGATGATCTGATTTATTACAATTTTTATGACACACACTATATTAGACCAGCAATCAAATCCAATACTCACAGTAGCTGCTGGACTCAGTTCACATTTCCATTAGCTTTCAAAGAGACAGTCATAATAATTTCTGCTGGGATGAAAAGTTTTATAGGCTGCATGTGTTTCTGCATGTCACTGTTAGCAGCTATTTAATAAATTAGCTACAGTATGATTCATAGCTCACATGGAAAGGCAAGGAATATGACAGAGGTATGATCATGTTTTTCAGAGTGAAACTAATTCCTCAGCTCCAGAGCAGATATGCATTTTTTAATTTCAGGTGACCTCAGATTTCAAGTAACCACAGAGTCAGTATAGCAGAACAAACAGGACATTTCAGCCTCAGATTTTCCCTGTACATGTTCCTAATGAGCTCATATTTACACAGCACTGTGGTTCGTACCATACATAGATGCAGTGGGATTGTGGGTCAGATCGGAGATATCATTGGAGAGGGAAGTCAAAATGAGGCTTTGACGTCCACCAGTATGATGCAAGAAAGAGCAACCTGCTAAGAATATCCTCATCAAGTGACAAGCATCACATTATTGCAATTTCCTCGTCAATCATCCTGTACATATAAATACAGGGGACGTTCCAGTCAGTTACACTCAGTATTTTAGTGTCACAGGTTTTAAGAGCAGTACGTTTGACCAAGGAGTGACACACATTGATACAAACAGAAAAAAATGAACTTTCAAAGGATTAGCTTAGTGTGCTCTCTGCTTAAACCAGGAATTTATGACGGGAAGCACGTAAAAAAATGTCTCCACTGCTGAGTCTGAGTAGGACACCAAAATGACCCCTGCAGGATGTTGCAAACTGTTTGCAAGGGCCTGAGAACCACATTCTTTGACCCCTGCATGCCGCAATTGGCGTCGTAACACAGACGATTGCAAAGTCTGTTGAAATCAAATAGCACTAAAAATGGGGTTCTTAGAATCATTGTCTTTCAGGATCGCAATTAGAATTTTGTGTCTGAATTTTAAGATTTAAAAATCACACATAATACAAATCAGGCTGATGAATATGCAAGTATTTGATCATAGACCAAAGAATTTGGCTGGATGAACATTTAAAGCTTTTCGGCAAGAACTGCAGATGTCGGCTTCACAGTCTTCCTGAGAGATTTCCCTGCGGTCCAAAATGATGGATGCACTGACAGACTGACAGTCCAGCAAACTGAGGTTTCTATGTCGCTAGCGTGGCTCAAAAGGAAAGCACTTGAAACTCAGTGACAGTTTGACTAAGCATTGCAACAGCTTTGCCATATGAGAGTAGATAAGAATAACTGCTCTAGCCATACATCATAACACCCCACCCTTACAGACGTCCAAGCAGCATAAATCAAGGCTGAAGTAAAAGCACGAAAAGAGAAAGAGACCCAGAGAATGAGGTGATTCCATAGTTTATAGAAATGGAAATGGGGATTCCCCCGTAAGGAAAGAAATGGAGAAGAGGTTAAACAATGAACATACCAAAGAAATATAATGGTAATACCCTAAAGGGTTCTTGGAGAACTGGATGCAGGGAAAGTGAGAACAGAGTGGGGTGTGGTGGAGGAGTCCTAAGAGGCTTCAGCCTCTCCAAGTCACAGGGGGCCCCAACTGTGGCACCATCAGCCAATAAATCTCCTGTGACTGTTGACACGAGTGACATCTAAGATCCCCAAACAGAGTAAGGAAGTAGGAGTATAACATGGCTGTGTCGGTCAGTATACAATCCTATGGTACAAAAGTACATCTGAAATTATTAAGATTGTGACCAAAGTCCACGCGTCGTTCTATTATTCAATCTATTCTTGTCTTTTTTACTTCCAACTCCCTCTTCTTTTTTTGCTCGCTATCATTCCACACCCTGGGGAGGTACCCCTTCAAGACATGCACATCCACATTGGGAGTCTACGAGTTATCGGGCTATCTGAGATTGGGTTGGATTTCTGCAGAGCTGGGAGTGGGGTGACCACAGACTTTGAAAGCGGATCTCCTGGAGCCTTTCCTCTCATGTATACACCTGTCTGCTTGGGATACCACTTCACTTCAAACTCTTGCTCTGTCTGTGCTGCTGGAGTCTGGAGTCTCTGAGGAAGTGCATTCCTCTCCCTGACACTGAATGATCACATAACACTCAACCCGCCAGGGTTTATGATCCCTCCGCAGAACTGGGAGGCTGTATTGTTGCTATTGGAAAAAACACAAGAACCAACTTCAACTTATCGAGATGTGCAAGCCAATAAATACACTGTTAAATCTACAGACATTTCACCAGTTCTTAGACTGAAATGTGCTTAAAAAAACTGCAAACCTCTCAATATGTCTGACAGTGAAGCTTGCTTTATTTGCCTGTTTCTTGTCTGGGGATATATGGAAGCTGTTTATCCACTTGTAAAAACAAGTATTTATTGCTTCAGTATCCCACTTTTGAAGGGATAGCCGGAGGGATTTTCTGACCTGGTAACTTGCATGCAGTTAAGTGCTTTTCTAATAGCAATTCTCAGCAGACAGAAGGAACAAGCCAACATGGACAGCACTTTATGTCTGAGGTCATTGCCATCATTTCCAAAGGGATAAGTTTGGTATTCTAGCTACAATTTTAAAATGTTGAACAAGGTATATCAGGAACAGATATTTCATGTCCAGCAATATGTTTACCATGGGTGCTAAATTGACAAATAATATGAATAATATCACAGTGAAAAGAAAATCAATTCTCCCTCTCAGTCCATTTATCACTTCACCTCTCTCTGCAGCTTTGGCAACAAAGCAGTTTGATTCCTAAGATAAGAGACTCCGTGGGTCACCAGGAGCGGCATGTGCAAACTTCTCAAGAAACTGAGGTTTTATCAAAGCAACCTGCCCCTAAAGTTGACTTCAACCTCATCCCTGGAAAAGATCTGACTCTATGAAATGAAACTTAACATAGAAATGAATGATCTGAAAATCATAAAAATCCTATCATGCAACTTCCACGGCTCTTATGTCGAAGTGTCCTTGAGCACTTGTAAGTCACTTTGGATACAAGTGTCAGCGAAATGATTGTGATGTAATGATGAGTGGGATTATTCTTTTAAATACATGTGGTCATTTTGAACTTGGTTCTATTACCATGTTGAAAAAAGTTGGTGAGAGGGCAGACAAAAGACTGAAAAGTGATGATTATATTCCAGAGAGGCTCAGTCTTTAAGAGGTAAATACAGGGAGAGGTTCACATTGAATGGATTTGGGAGGTAACACTTGAGCATTTTCAAGAAAACAGTTTTTTAACAGAAAATTGTCAACAGGATCTCATAATTTACATTACAAATGATCATTAAAAGATTCAGAAAATCTTTAGAAATGTGGAAAACTGAAACTTAAATTTGACCCACCTTTCATACAGAAGCCAGCACTCATAATGGTAGGGCGTTGCATTACATGGCATAGGTAACTTGCACATCTACGATTGCACTATTAATGCAGAAGAACACATAGGTTCTTGGGAAATGCATGATGCCATCCAGGCTTCTTTTTCAGAACAGACCCTGTTTGTCCAAGCAACACAATGCTAAACCAAATCCTTCAGGAATTAAAAAAAAGCATGGCTCTGTGGTAAAAGAGCCCAGTGTTAAACTGGCCTAGCCTCAGACCAGACTTGCCACCTGCTGAAAACATTTGGCACATTATGAAATGAAATATATATTAAAGGATGCCCAGAACTCTTAAGCAGCAGAAATCCTATGAAAAGCAATAGAAAGGGGAAAACACTTTTCTCTCAACAGTTTTTCTCTTCTGGTTTCCCACTCTTCCTGAGTGTTGTTAGAAGAAGAAAACTCTTTTGGAACAGGGTTTTGTGGGGGCAGCATTATATGTGCTCAAGTGAGCATTTTCCAATTTCCTTTTTTTGCCTTTGAGCAAACACCTACACTACACCAGCCAGCAGGTCCACTCTGCAACACCCAGGTCAAACTGAATATCTACTTCTAACCTCTTACACACACCACACTTCTCTTCAGAATACTTCAGCTGTGCCTGGCTACACACACACTGTTGCTGCCTCACACGCCAAACATTTATGTCTCTGATAAAGATCTTAATGTTTTGTATAAACCGACACACTTGCAATAACATTGTGTACATACCAGCTTGTAACTTTTTGTACAGCTTTTCTTTCCTTTTTTTGCCACACTACTGCAGTTCTCCATCTGTATATGTTAATGGCTTGAGAGTGTATTCTTGACCTGCTTGTGAAGACGCACGGTTGCAGCACATGTAGAGGCAGGTACCTTTTAAAAGCTGCTAAGACCCTGAAGCAGCTCCCCCTCTCACGGCATCTGAGGGGTATTTTGGGTCAAAGGCCACACTCAAATTGAGTATTTCATATAAACTTATTGAGCTAAACTGATTTAGAAAAGGCATATCAAACTAATGATTAAACTCAGTTCAGGTATAAATGACCGTTCATTACAAAGTGTTAAATATGATGTGTTTCTTCAGACAAATCTTTGTTTGTTTAAAAAAAAATCCTACAGAGAGAAAAGAACAAGCCACAGATCTGGATTCAAGATTTGGACCAAACATTTTCCAATTAATACCAACAATCTAACTGAGGTTGCGAGCACTGTTTAATGACAAGGTCTATTACCAGAGGCCAGATTGAGTGGATTATCTTGGGTGCAAATCTCTATTGACCCAAAGTTTTACCTTCAACACAAACAGCTCACCTGCATAGATTTATTAGCAGATAGCCTGACCATTAGCATGCTCTGCAGCTGCATGCTCGTGCATGTCCAGGATAATGCGACCTCCTCCATGAGTCACCTTTTCAACACTTTGTGAGTTCACCGGCTGGCTCATCTCACTTTCCATCAGCTATCTGTGTGATCCTTTCCCGGAAGGGCCTGTCTATTTGTTTGCGTCTGCGATGAAGAGATGATTTTGCAGGTGAACATAAGTTAATCTGTGTGTCTGTTAAGTTCAGCAATACAGCTGAATGCTATAAATAGAATGAATGTTCTGGTGTGCTGAGCTTGAATGTGTCCTTAACATGTGAACCGTGGCTCTGCAGAAACACAGTTTTGTTTGAAGTTCCAGTTTGCACCACTGCACCTGGTTCAGCTGAGTGGAAGCCTGAACTAAGTGGGTGGACAAACAGAACAAGGAGTGTTGAGCTAATTGAAGCCCTTCTGCTCCCTTCATGCTGTTAAACCCACCCTTAAAGACAGAAAAGCTCCCCTTCAGGAGCTTATTAAATAACAAATGTAAGGCAGAGAATATTGGTGTATTTTTCAAAATTGATTGATTAATAGTTGCAGTCTTTCAATTAATGTCAGAGCTAAAGGTCTTCTTTATACAAAAAGGATGGTTCACAGCATTCACAGTCTGGAGGGAGAGATAATTAGTAGATATGAACTCAAACTGGCATAACTGAGCCTTCACTTTACGAATATAAAGATCATATTTGGTAAAATCACATCCTCTCATTACTGCTTGATGATGGTAGCATTGTCACTAACATGGTGTATATATAATTACCAAGCCTATCTGATTCAATAAAGAAAATTCTTTGGGATTAACAGCTTTTATTGGTGTACTGACATGTTATACCTAAAGTGGATACATTAAAAAATATTTTAAAGGTGAGTCTCACTTGAAAGATAGATTCCATAAAGCCGGAACTAATGAAAACCAAAATTAAAAATGTGAAAGCGATTATTGGATGCAGATGACTCAGAATTCCCATTATTCTCTAAATCACAGCGTTCATTGTCACACACTTGCAGTCAGTATTGTGTAGTTTAGAATACAAAAAGAAACACGTTGTGAGATTGAGTCCAAGAGTAAAATATGAACGGGATATCTTGTTATACATAACTTCATATAAAACATTCACTTCACACAGTCACTTAAAGCAGATGATAAAAGGGGGAGTTTGAAAGCTCTCAGAAGCACCCCGAGGGAAAAGATCCTTTTGTTCTTTAACAATAAAGTTTAAAGCATGTGGTGGTCTTTCACTTTTACAAACTCACAGTCAGAGTTTGGCTCAAGTCTCCTTTGACCCCTGTCCTTTAAACCTGCTAGCCTTTCCACTGGTGCGAACAGAGGCAGCACCTCTGTACTGGGTGTCAGTCATGGCTAGCTGCCCTAAGTCTTTGTAATGCAAACACTTGCCTGACTGACAGAGAGCAGGAAGTTTCAATTTTAAGGAGCCATTAATAGGCAGATGAACTCTTGAAGAAAACCTTGTGGTCAATGACTCTGTACCAGTGAGTCAGTGCATGAAAGTATTCAATGATAAAGGGTTCCTACCGTTGTCTTCAACTGTGAAATAGAAGATATCACTTGTGGCGTTACTCCCATCCAACAGCACGTAACAGATCTTCATATCATTGATATCAGCTGTTAGTGTGACAAATACAGAGAGATACAGCATTAACTGAAATGATTAGATAACTGTGACATTAAAAGGCATTTGAAAAAAAGTTTTAGTCACATCTTTTAGCTATTAAAGTGCTAAATTTGCTGCAGAAGGAATTTTTTAGGAAGTTTCAGAATTCATTCTGTAAACTCTAAATATTTGATGACAAATGTCACTTAGAAAAGCATATAATTAAAAGAATTGAAAGATCATCAGGAATACATTTTTCAGTTAAGAATTACTCTTTCATGTCAGGGAGTACCAATCAAGTCTCTTTTCTGGAAAGCGTCAAAAGCTGATAAGTCAAGTGAATTAGATATTTGCTACATTAGATCTTTATTAATTAACAGGGTATTTTGTTTTGAAGTTTTTTTCTTTTCTGTTTCCATCAGCCCTTTGCAATACAACAACTCTTAACTAACTTAATAACTTACCAAGAAATGTTGTTGGTTAAACCAAACCAAAGATCTACTTTAAAAAAAGTTTAGAACAAAATAAAACTAACCATAACCAAGTTTAAACAAAGTGTAAAGTTAAAAAAGAAAAATATATTATCCAACATCAGGTGTCCTGTATAACTATCTTCTCCAATCTCTTTCTAAGATATATTTTTGCTATTTCAGGAAACACCGATGTTTTTGAGAAAACCATGTATATTTCTTGCCAAGTGGACTTGTAAAGTTGACTGACCGGTCTGTTTTGTGCTGCATATATACCTATTTCTAATTAATATTCTTTATATTCTTGTTATCAGTTATTTTCACATTCAGTGACATCTAGTTGTTTATGCATTAAGCAAAAAAGCATTCAAACTCATTTGGAGTTGTGTTGTATCTGACAAATGTACAATATTCACTATATATTTCTGCTTCAGACGGAGTCGTTTCTGAAATATCTGGCTTTTCTATATTATTTCACATTGGAGACTCATGACTGACACATTTTATTCCTTATGTTTTAGGAATTACCATGAACTATTCAATGGTGTGACACCAACTTACCTTGTGTGAAGGTTTTGATGCTGTCGTTGCCCAGCTCAGTGTTCACGATGAATCCATGCAGTGGAGCCTCAGACACAATGTACTTCAGGACTTTCTGGGGGCTGTCTCTGTCCTCCGATCGAAGAACCTTGCTGGTGATCACGAAACCTAGGTGTCCTGTCTGAAGGACTTTCAGTGAGGCAGCAGCTTTGTTCACAACAATCTGGGGCACACCATTATCCACCGTGTTGATTTGAATAGTCATCATTTGGGGCTTGCGTGTCTCATCCACAGTATCAGGAAAGATGTAAAAGTCTGTATGAGTGCCGTCTGTGATGGTGAAAGAGAAACTATCTTCATTGGTCTCAGTCCCATCATGCTTATAGCTGATAAGGTTCTCGTTCAGATCCTGCTTGGTAAAGGTAGTGATTGGCTGGGAGTTGTTGAAAAGCAGCTGGCCGTGCACTGGCACCTGCGTGACTATGAAGCGTAGCAGGTTGTCAGGAGTGTCCCGATCCTCAGCAGTCAGCTCAAATGGTGTAATGAGCTTGGTTTCTCCTTCCTCGACAACCAGCTTGTTTACGGTCAAGACAGGTTTCTTATTATCTACATCAGTGATAGACACTCTGAAGGTTCGGAAGACAGGGTTGTAACCATCTGTCACCTCAAACTCAAAGCTGTCCATTTTCATCTCGTCATCTGAGGTGTGGATGTAGTAGATCTTGTTACCAGCGAGCTGCAGTTGTGTGAAGGTGGAAATGGGAACACCAGGGTAGTCAGTACACTCTAAGTGTCCTCTGCTAGGTGCTCTTGTGATACTAAAGCTGAGGTACTCATCTGGGCTGTTTATGTCAGTAGTGCTGAGGAGGTCTGTAGTAAGAGTTACTTTTCCCCCCTCTTTCAGCGTCACACCTTTGTTGATGACATCTGGGAAGACCATGTCAATACTCCCAATGTTGATGTAAAAGTAACGGTCTATGAGTGGATTGATACCATCTGTAACATCAAATTTGAGCAGGTCACGAATGCCCTCCTGGCCTGTGTGCACATACTGAATGAGTTGTTTGTCAATTTCGTCCTGTGTGAAATTCATTCCCAGGGTTATGTTCCCTAAGACATCACCAAATTTGCTGATATGCTGAAGGTATCCTTGGCCAGGGCCATATCGCACAACATATGTTAGTTCCTTGTCTTCAGAGTCAAGATCTGTTGCCTTTAGAACCCTGTTACTGATGACTTTTGTCTCTCCGATCTCAACATCAAGTCCATCATTTATAGCCATTCTTGGTGTCTCATCATCAACAGGAATAACCATGATGAGAACTGTCTTTTCCACTTTGTGTTTGCCATCAGACAGCCTGATATCAAAGCTGTCTTCTTTGGTCTCAGAGTCATCGTGTTCATAGACAATGTTGGATGCTTCTTTGATCTGCTCCAAGTTGAACTTCTCTACAGGGATCGTGCCAGTGCTGAGCTGCTGAACTATCACACCATGCTTTGGGTTTTTGATGATTTCAAAGTGTAGTTCATCCCCAGGGATGTCAGCATCAGCAGCGTTTAGAATTGGTGTGTCGATAATGAGACTCATGCCCTCCATTACCACAAACTCACGAATGAAAATCTCAGGCTTCTCATCATTGGCTGGAATGATGACTATGGGGAGGAAGTGGCGTTCAGAGAAGTTAATACCATCAGAGCAGCGAAAGGTGAAACGATCCTCCACAGGTTCAACCCCTTTGTGAATACTTTGGACATAGTAGATGTGACCAAGGGCAACGTCTTTTATGGTAAAGGCAGTGATGGCTGTACCAGTTCTTGATTTCTCAGAGCCTGCTGCCGGGGAGATGTTCTCCACATAGCCAGATGTTGGTTGAACGATGATGGTGCACAGGATATCATCATTGTTGGTGTCAACATCCTCAGCTTGAATGTGGTTTATGGTGATAACATTCTTCTCCCCTTCCACCACAACAAACTGCCCACCAACACTGACAACAGGTGGAATGCTGTCAACAGGAAGGATGGTTACATAAACTGTCACACCTTGAACCTTGTTGCCGCCCACGACCCACTGATCAGACATATCAGTCAAAGTTAGGTTAAAAGAGTCATGTTCTTTAATTGGACCGATTTCACCGGATGTATGAGCATACACCACCATTCCATTAATGATGTCTTCCTGGGTGAATCTCTCAGCAGGAGCTCCATTAACCAGGATTTCACCCAACCTGGGAGATTCCTCAACAATAAAAGTCAGCATGAGGTCATCTGTGTCTTCATCACGGCCCTGAATGACATTACTTGTAATCTCGGTTGCTCCGTTCTCCAGCACATCGATAGAGGCTCCGAGCAGGCCAGCTGGGAGCATAATTGTTGGGATCTCATCATCAACTAGTTCGATGGTGATCCTAACAGTAATGGGCACCTCGTGGAAGCCGTCACTTACAGCAAGTTTGATGACATCGCTGAGCGATTCCTCTCCTCCATGGACGTAAGTGAGGTGACCACTAGCAATGTCTTCAAGCACAAATGTTTCAGCGTTTGACATGTCAATCCCAAAATACTGCAGCTGCCCATATTGAGGAATCTGGGTCACGGTGAAAATGATATTTTCATCATCTGTATCTGTGTCAGTGGCATCCAGCTCCTTCCTGGTAATAACATAAGTACTTCTTTCCATAAGGGCAAAACCAGTGTTGGTGATAACTGGTGGTTTGTTGTCAACTGGCTGTAGGAAAATGGTGAATAGTCCATCTGCTGTGTTACCAGCTGTGTCTTCCACAGTGAATGTAAACTGAGCCACTTTTGGAGTGATTCCCAGTTCCTGGTCTGGAGGCTTGTAAGCTACTTTATGGTGATTAACCTGGGCTTGTGTGAACTCTATAACTATGGTGTCAGGGCTCTCTGTCAGTACAATTTCACCTAAAGGGACTGGATTGTTCTCATCTGTGTCAGTTGGTGGTTTAGTGATTGTGTATTTCAGATCTCTGTCATCTGAATCAAGATCAGTATAACACAAGAACTTTTTCCTAAAGAATGTGAGCTCATATTCCTGGACTGTCATGTGAAGGGTTGTGCCTAGGAAAAGCTCCGGGGGAAGGTCATCAACAGGATGGATTTTGATAGTGAACATGTGCTCGCCTGACTGATTAGGAGGGTCATTGTCATCCTGCACGCGGAAGACAAAATGATCAATCACAGTTTTGGTGCTATGGGGACCGATGTGGCGATAGAACAGCTTTCCATCAAGAATATCCTGCTGAAACCATTCCGTCACCACCTGCTCAAACATCTCATCTGTCTCACTGAACTTCCACGAAGTTGGGTCAGTGGGTGGCTCTACTTGCCTAAGCAGGAGCTCTCCTACTGTGGAGTAAGGTGCGTCCAAGATAAACTTAATAGTTGAGTCCTCTGAGTCGATATCTGTAGCGCTCAGTATGAAGGGAGAGATCTGCATAACTTCATTCTTGAACAGAACTAGGCCGGTGTTAGCATTAATAATAGGGGGCTCGTCATCAGTGGGAGCAATAGTGATAGGAAACAAAAATTCCACTTCATTACTTCCATCAGTCATTCTAAAAATAATGTTGTCACTGTACGTGTCGCTGCCGTCATGCTGGTACACAACAATGCCACTGTCTAGATCGGCAGGGGTGAAGAATTTCCTGCGTGTGCCAAGCACAGTGAGGTCTCCGTGTTTTAAACCATCAACAACTGTGATTCTCACATCTTCCAGGTTATCCTCATCACTAATCTCTAAATTCTGTGAGCTTGAGAGAGCTCGGGACTGCCCTTCAAATAATAGCTGCCCTGTATTTTTAGTTGCAACTGGAGCCAAGGTATTCATAGGCTTAACCACAATCATAAAAGCAAATGGATCAGAGACTGCACCATCAGTATCTACAATCTCAAACTCAAGTTGGAAAATCCTCTCTTGTTCTGAGTCCTCTGATGGTGGCTTGTAGGCTATTTTTAGGTCTTTTATGTCCCTCTGATAGAAGGAGGTGATAGGGAGGTTCTGATCATCCGTGCTGATGATATAACCCTGCTGCGGGCTCAGTGGTGAAGTAATGTTGAAAATCAGATCATCTGGGTCAGATTCAACATCTTCGGCAGCTAGCATGTCACTTGTAATAGCTGTCATCACAAATTGATCAATCTCCATCATCATCATGGCTACAAAGCTGGGTTTGGGAGCGGTGTTCTCTGTACCCTCTCTAATTCTAACCATCATTTGAAAATGCTCCTGCATTATTGTGTTGCCATCATTATCTTGCAGCTCTACCATCATTGGAATATAGTCTCTGTTTGGTGAATTGGTTTTAGCAGTGTGTTTGTAGCGAATGCCCAGTTTTACAAACTCATCACAATCAACCATTTGGCCATTGGTGGGGCTATTCAAGAGAGTGCCATACCTGGGAAGATCTCCAGCGCCGATCAGAGTAGCGATCTTACACTGTGTGACACCATCCTCAAAGGAAAACTCTAGAGCCTTTTTGTCAATGGGGCTGCTGTCACCATTGAGCTTTTCAACATTGAGGGGCATATTCCTTGTGACGATCTCAAGCTGCTGGAAAACCACCTCCACTTCCAGCATGAAAGGGATGATAACTGTGTCTGTGTGGGAGTCGTAACGAAGCTGCAGTTTCACACGATCCTGACTGGGGCTCCGAGATCCAAAATGAGTGTATTTCACCTCATCTGCGCCAAAGGAACAAGGGAACTTTTTCGGGGTCAAAATCCCTGGCTTCTGGGCCAGTGGGTCATTGTCCAAAACTGTGATGTGGCAACGGTCACCGGGCTGCACTTCTGTTACCAGGTCATTGACAGGGTCCAAAAACACAGACCTCCCAAAAGGCACCCTGATCCCATTGTTAGCAATGATAATATTGTCTTCATTAGGTCTGGACCTGTGGTAATAGAGGTGAGCTGGATCAAATGACTGTGAGAATACTGGAGAAAAACAGGAGCTGAGAGAAAAAATAAGCAGCAGGCATCTCAAAAATGCCCACTTTTTCCAAAGTTTGGAACTTTGCAGACAACCAGCCATGTCCACTGCTAGTTGCCTTGCAATTTCTATCACAAGTCAGCAGCAGCAGGCGGATTCCTCTGCTGAGTGAAAAAGCATGAAAAAAGAAAAGTCTCTGATGGTCTGGGTCTTGGAATCTGTCCTCTGTGTCTCTGTGTTTCAGTGTGGCCACACAGAGACACAAGTGTGGTGAATGCTGCAGGGCTGTGCAGGTAATAATGAAACAGTAGACAGTGACAGGCACAGGCTCCTCCTTCTTTCAGCACAGGGAGTGAGCCTCCAACCCCCATTGCTAATTTAAGAAAAACCATTGGACAAGACTGAGAAAGTCTTGCTCCAACCAAAACTTACCCTTCTCCCCTTCTCTCACTGAATAAAGACTGTTGGGGGGGTACCCTAAATCAAGGCATTAAAGCAATTCAACTAAATTTAGTGGCAGTTGTGCAACAAACTAAAACTATATTCATATTATGTAACAAATTTGCTAACTTAGGTTGATGCAACAAAGAAGCAGTAATATCTTAGTAGCATTTTTATGCCCAACAATCTATGAATAGAAATAATCTGTCAACTGAGCATGTTAGAGTTATAATTTTTTGATTGTTTTTGTCAAGATTTACTTTTATCTTTAAGTTTACAAATACAAATGTATTTACATGGAAACTTATTATGGCCTAAGTGCATGACACCAGTGCCCTCTAATGGGTTAAAGGCAAGAGTTTGCACTTAATAGATGAAGCAGTTAAAAAAAAGAGAAAAATCTTTCTTTTAATTAACACATTGCCTCGTATTTTTCTCAAATAAAGTGTTTCAAATTTCCTTTGAAGACAGTTTTGGGCGCTTATGTATCTGTACTGACTGATGTGAGTATAAGTGCTTCTCTAAAGTTGTGAACATTAGGAAATTACCTTATTAGAGCTCAAGTCAAATCTGGTATTTTACCACTGGTATCCAACAGCTCTCTATACAGAGACATTATACTGTTGTGAACAATTTAGTTAGTAAAAGTGTAGAATGTAAAATATTTATCAACCTGCATTTCACTGAAACACTTAAACAGAATAGAGTTCTTAAACAGGATTAAGCTATCAGAGAACAAAAAACTCTAAGTTCATTGTGAACACAGTCATGACCTGAGAATGTGTGAAGACATTTGTGTTCTGTTCACAAGACAGAGAGCTTCCAAGGTCATGACACGTCGGCACCGGAGTGGCCGTTAGTCCCACCCTGTGGTAAAATAACTTGGTATCATCTGGCAGGACAGGTGTGCATGATGACTGCTCAGTGTCACACACAGAAAACACAACACAGCTCAAAATATCTGTCAAGACGTTTGTCTTTTTTCAAAAATCCTAGCTGGATGTCGTTATTGGTCACAGGCATCACCTCAGTTACTTAACCCATCCAGGTCTCCTTACCATACCCACATCCATCCTATTTTCTGTTGATTCTTCATTATAACAAACTGATGTCTCTTACTTAGGGATTGTTAATGTTGCTTTGTAAACATACACTGACTCTTTCAGATTCAAATACTTTGCATTTTTAACAACATGCAATTAATTGAAAATATGATATAAACATGGTACTTGATGTCTGTTGTATCAGTTCAGAATAATTTCGCCAATATTTAGCTTTACATATTTAGTGCCTTTGGACATTTTGGTAACTTTTCATTTTTTCAACAAGTTGTGGTTTGTGATAAATCCCTAATGGGTCGCTGTTTATTATGGGGTTCATATCATATTTAAATCAGGGAAAATCCCTGCTCTATTTTAACACTATCTGGATATTCGATGCAGGTCAGTTACATTGTTAGGCTAATGTAATAAATACAATTCTAACATGTTCTATCTCAGCTGTTTTAGCAGAGCTCCGGCAAAAATCATGAAGAAGATGTATTTGACAGGGTTTCTCTGCAGTGACACCGACAAAGCAGTGCATGGATAAATCAGGCAGTCACTGTGAATGCAGTGAGAACGTGAGAATGTGTTCTCAGTATCCAGCGCAAGGTCATGTTAAGATAAAAATACCAAGTAACCTTTTATGGGTCATCTTTTGAGTTGAGCCTGACACTCAATGAAGTGATCTAGGAACATTGCTCAAATATCCTCACACAATCCCTCTGGTGGAAACGCTTGATTACTGTTTTGCCATCATTAATGCCAGTGATTATGAATTCTTAAATAGCTGGTCTAATCTTATTTAAGTTCCATTTTATTGACTCAATAAACACAGCTTTGAACTGATAAAGTAAACCACTAATGAATCCTGTTCATGCACAACCATGTAAGTTCAGAAATTTGGTGTACACACCGCCCTCAACAATTTGACTGACTATTAATATAAAAGAGCATCTTTTATGTGTGATGGAAATGCTTTTACAACACTCTCAACCTCTCAGCAACCTTTCTCTACGTGTGGGCCAAATAGCAAAGATGCCATGTGCATCCAGGCATTCTTTATCACACATTTCATTGCATCCTCTAAATAAATCTTGCCCCGCTCGCTTGTCCATCCAAAAATAAAAGTGGAACACACACCGAATGGTGTGACTATAGAAACAAACACAGCAAGCTTTTTATACTCTGTTACTCCTGGATTTTACTCACATTCCTCTCATAGAGAAGTCGAAGCACCAAATGAAGACCCTAAAATCAGGAAGCTCTCGGCATCAATTTTGGAGCACGAAACATGACAAATGAGAACATCACTGTGCAAATTTGTGAGGAGCAGCTACTGAAGGTGTCTGTTGTCAAGCTGCGGCATAACATTTCTTGAGCCATTAACTTTCCTTTTTCCAATTTAGACATTAAAGACACGACATGCCTTTAATGGGTGTCCAAGGTAAACAGAGAGAGAAGCTGGGTCGCAGCCAGGCTCTGCTGCTGAGGATCAACTCCTCATCCAGGGGGTAGCTCATGATGACAGCAGGCACTAATGACCTCATGATAGATGGAACACAAAGCCTGAGTAGATCCCGTCCCTTTATCCTGAACAGCCATGCAGACTGGAGACAGGATTTGCTTGCTTTCCTTTCAGTACAGCGGTTGACTGTCAACTGTGAAGCTGCAGTCAGAGGCATGCTCCATCACTTTTAGATGACAGAGAATGCCGAAAGCTTCATACTTTTCTTTTTAATCACACATTTGTGGGAATGGTTTCAGCACACCAGCTCTGAAGATGTACCTCTTTTGAGCAATATTTAGGTTTTGCCATCATCTTCATCGAAGTTTAATGCTGTTTGACAAACACTCTACATAAACATTTTAATGGTCCACTATATGGTCCCAGTAACATGAACCTGTCAAAAAGAACTGGTGTGCCTGGTAAGCAATTCCATAATTTAGCATAGTTTACCCTTATAGAGTCACTGTGACCTCACTTTGAAAAACCAAAACTTAAGAAGGATAATCATGTCATGAAAAGTATTATCTTAAGTCAGAAAATGTGGTGAGTCATTAGATCGTTCAAAAGATAAGTGAACAAAAATGACTTAACATTCCACAACTTCTCACACCGACAATAGCTGTTTTTTCTGATTAAAGTCAAAGATTTAGCTCATTCTTAACATCTCGATTATGTCAAGTCATTCGTAGAGAGGTTTAGTGGTGCTAAACTCTTCTTTTAGACTGATGCGTCTGCTTCCACATGGTAATGAAGGTTAATGGGTAAAGGTCGATTGATAAATCTGAATTCAGTGTGTCAGAATCAGAAATACTTGAAAATCTAAACACTTTACTATGAAGAGCGATGTAAATAAGTATAATAAAGTATCTAATCATAAGTCACAGGGTTTTGTTATTAGTAAAATGCAGCATATATATATGTGTGGATATAGTATATAAACGTATATGAAATAAAAAGAATAAAAGTGTCTGGAGAATGAGCACCATACTAGGAAAATGAGAAGTTTCAAAAGAAAAACAACTGCTAAATATGTTCATAAAACCACACAAATGAAAGAGAATGAGCTTGACATTACCCAATAACAATCTTGATCATTGATTCATAGTATTTCTTGAAAGTTTAGTAAGTACATCAAATTCCCCTTGCTGTTCAGGTCACTAAAGAGCTTTGTCTCACTTCACATTCAAACAAAGAAAGACTTACTAAAACTAAATCCATTTACATATAACAATGCATTTAGGATGTTTGAACTTATACCTCTATTGGGATCTGAATTTCTAATGACTCTTCAGACTGGAGACATCTGTAATTGGTGCTACTGGTATATTCTATGTGTGCTGAAGTTTCTTTTCAGCGTTTATGTCTTGAAATCTTTCGCAATAAAAACCCTCAACCTAATCCCGGTTAGCTGATAAAAGGTTGCAAAGGAGAAAAAAAACAAGTGTAAAGGTCACACTATAGGGTGTGATAAGGAGCTCAGCAAAAATCAGTCCAAAAGCTTGGACTGATTCTTTGAAAACAAGCTTTGACCTCAGAGTGAAGGTTCACCCGGATAAACTCCTTGTCTCCTCAGAATAGCCAATGAAATTTCCCCAACATTCTCTTTCTGCTTCTCACGAGCATCCAAATCATCCAGCCCGATGTAAATATACACTGCGTATAAATAGAGGATACTGAGACCTTTGGATCTAGTTCCGAAGAGGAAGAGGTTTGTGTTCTGCTGCACCGAGTGGTTTGTTGCAGGGTGTCCATGACTGTGGTCAGGATTGAAGGGAACATGTACAAATTTTAGAAGTGTTCCTGCCGTCACTTCTGCACCGCAGGCTCAGTCCAACGTTTCATCTGCTTCATGGTGGATTAAAGCATTCTGTGGGTGGACTGATATACGCTATCACTGGTCATTAAAGGCAAGCAGAAGCTCATGGAAACAGGCTTGATATAGCAGCTGGAACAGTTCCAGACACTGAGGAACTCACCACTGTATATGGAAATCATAAAACGTATATTGATTTACCTTCAGTGTGGAGCTTGAAATGGGGCAGTTGTAGCTCAGGAGGAAGAGCAGTTGTCTGACATTCAGAAAGTTGGTGGTTTGATGCCCTGCTTTTTGGATATGACATTGACATGACATTGACATTGAAGCCCATGTTGCCTCTGGTGTGTCCATCTGTATTAGAATGTGTGTGGTACTGAAAAAATAAACACTGTGGAGCCTGTAAAACTGTATAGAATAAAATGTACTGTATGGTTGTGTGGATGAATGAGTGAATGTGGTTTGGTGTGTAAAAGCACACTGAGTGGTCAATTAGACGAGAAGAGTTATACTTTATAAGTACAGCCCAAAGCATTTAAAGCAACACTAGAGATTCGGCAAATATAACTATACATGAGATGCAACCCTACTGTAATAAAACAAATCTCTATGGGAGCATTGCAAATGTGCAGCTACTCACATGGATTTTTTGCCATGCTGAAGACACAACAAAGATGCTATTGAAAGCCAACAAAAATTTCAAGCGTCCTCGAGGCATAATGGCATGATGCGGGACTGGAGACCAAAGTCGTGGACAGCTATATCTCAGCCCAGGGTAGTTTCAGGTATGGGAATTATAAATATGGGAATTCAAAAATTTTAAGGCTCACAAACTTCTCTAGTGTTGCTTTAAATTAGCTTTATTCTGTGAACTGCTGTATTACATATACTTATATATAGATTTACATTTGACTAAAAGCGATTATTCACCTTTCAGTGGATATTTTCCTTAACCTTGAACAAACACCAATAATAGCGTGATAACATATCCACTGAAGACATGTAATCATGCCAAAAGAATGTGCCACTATGAGGTATATGTGTTTGAACCTACCAGCACTTATATTCAAACGAAAGAACACTAACTAATAATAATAATAATAATGATGATTAAAAAAAAGAACATTTCTTAAAATGGTCAACAATAACAAAAACATGTCACACAAAGTATGCTGATCTTTATTGAAATTCTTTCAAATAACATTCATATAACAGCAATTTGCATAACAGAAATACTGAAACATTAATAAAGAACAGTTTAGGCTTCCATGTCGCAGGTCAGCATCTAAGGATATCTTGGGTTGGAAAAGTTATTGCCAATTCTTATATTTACATGTAGGCATTGATTTATGTACATTGTTATGCCATCAGAAAAAGATATTTAGAAAAAAATTACAAAATCATTCTAGAAATATCAGAAGGGACATATTATACTTTCCTTTTTGTGTTACAATGTGCCACGCTCTTTATAAAACACACAAACTTTCAAATAATAGGGTACATATAAAACTAATCTCTGTGAACCTGATTTGGTAACTACTGTTTTTTTAAAGAAAATCTGTAAAAATGCAGTGGCAAATAACACTTAGCTAGCTATTTATCGAGGCATCTAAATCATGCCCTCCTTTATCATTTAACTGTAAATGTGACCACAATTGACAAAGTTGACATTGTGCTCCAATTAAAAACGATAAGCAACTCAAACAATACACTTTTTTACTGAGATGACAGATCAAACGCGACACCAAATCATTACTCATAGACACAATAAAACTTGATTTTCCAACCAAGGAAGGTTGTCTCTTGCTGGCCAGTGCATTAAAACGCAAGTTTAAGACACATGTACATTAGTTCTTAGTCTTTTCTGTAGAGTCTGAGTGCTGTTCTCAAGCACTGGAAGCTAAACTTCAGCAGGCTTACAGAAGCTGGCCCATCTTAAAAATGTGTGTCTGCATGAAAGGCCAGCATTGCCCGAAGGTCTACCGTAAAAAACCACAGAGCTGCTAATGAACAAAAAAATCTGCTTTCACAGTTAGATGATGAATCCAGAAAATCATTACTTTAAATAAAATTTAAAAAAAAACAGATGCTGAGCCTGCCTTACATTTAACTTAAAAAAAGATGCTATGTTACAAACAACTGGCTGCAGTCACAGTCATCAGTGTGGCCATTCCACACAGTATGAACTCAGGTATCCAAAATCCCCAGCAGTCACTTAAGTTTCCTCTTCAGTCTGAAAGAGAGAGAGAGAGATAGAGAGAGAGAGAAAGCCCAAACAATGAAAAGAGAGTACCCTATCCCAAAGTCATGTGACCTGTAATCACCTGCTTTTCCCTCTCGTAACTTCTGCTTTGGCCAGGTTTATGTGGTCTTTGCTGTGACCTCTATGGAGAAACATCTGTTTGAGGGAAACGACAACTGACATAATCCCACACCCCACCTATTGATGTGATTTACACTTAACCAAAATGTGTCTGCAAAAACTAGTGTAGTCCCCTGGGGGGGTGAAGCGACAGCGGTATCTGTCTAAATTCGTCCATTTCTGTCGATGGTCTTTTTGCAATCACGAAGACAATTGTTTTCAACAGCTTTTATTGATGTACTCAGTTTAACAATCATCGAGAACCAATTCTACCTCTCAAAGACGTACTCTGTTCTTGAACTCTCCAGTTTTAAATTTGATCTGAGTTTATCAGTTCAAATCGTTTATGCTTTCAAATAAAAAGGATTTCTAGTTTTAGACCAGAAATGTGACTACAGAGGCTCAGGTTCCAGTTCGGGCTGCACAATGATCTTAGTTTATAAAGTTGTGCTGAGCTGTGCCACAGGGAAAGATAAGGATCCGTAAAGGCCAGCTAGTCACGGTAGTGAAACCTGGCTGCTGAAAGACTGGGCATTCCAAGGAGGATTTAACCATTTGGGAGAACATTCTCTGCTAAATCATATGCAAGGATATTTGTCTCGCTCAGTTAACAACAAACTGAAAATCAAGAAGCGTCATGCTACCAAAACAAAAGAATATTATAAGGAGGTTTATAAGGAGCCGTGCTTTAATATATTTGCATTAAAAGGAAACACTCAGGATCAATCAGCCCTGTTGGGAAAGTACAAACTATTGACTGCTAACAACAGGACATGGAAAATAACAGCTAAAAATATATCACACGTCACTTAACATAACTTACATAAATGAAGTCTTTATTGGAGCTTGCATGAGAAAAGGTGAGCACAAGAACTAAAGTGAGAACAACTGGAGCCATAAAATGCCTTCGGTCCTGCAGATTGATCACTCCAAGGTTAAGTTTCCTGAACTGAAATACTAAAGGAAATTGTTCACAGTGTAAGTAAATGAGGATTTACGGTTGAGCTGTAAATAATCTTTCTACGTTTTGTTTCTAAGTTCAAAGAACGCCCCTGAAATATTCAACAAGCAATTCCATTCTCGACCATGCAGAAGAATGTCTCTCTCAGCTGTAAACAGCATTTCTGTCAATGACAGGACTTTCACATAGAAGATTGTGGCTTGCGTACTGGGTGAGAACATCGTCTTTAGATCTACTTGCTTCATTAGTCTTTTTTTTTCTCCTTATATATTTTGTTTTGCTGTAGTGTCTAAGCAACAACATGACTCAGGTTTATCGTTTATCAGTCCAATCTTACCAGAAAATAAATAAATAAGAACAAAAGAAGTACGTTTTGTGTGTTGATCGTAAGTGGTAGATGCTGACTTAGCAACCAAGATAGTCGCAAAGAAGATTCCGGCCTTCTGTGTTACTTGCACATAATTCAATACATTATATACCACTACCACCACATAATTCTATGTTAAAATGTTATTACACTTATTTCTGACATCACACTGCTCTTAAAATGTCTTCTAAAGCTTCTAAAACAAACTTACTAGTGTCTCAAGGTGTAATATTTGAAAAATGCTCATCATAACTGACACATAGATTTGACAAGAACTTTTTGATATAGAATACATCCAAAATAATAACTCAGATAAAATTTACCTAAAGGTGTGACGTTTTAAGCATCCGTCTTTCAACCTGATCCGAGACTGCACCCCAGCTTACTTCAAACTGTGCGAATGGCTATTGACAGAGATGTAATAAAGCCACGGTGTGAATCTCACAGTTTGACACTGCCTGAGGAATGTGGAGCCGATGCCGGAGGCGATACCAGCAGGTGTATGAATGTCCGTCTGTCAGCACGGCTCCTGATCACAGTGGCCCTGCCAACTGCTCAAAGCCAGACCAGGAATGTTAAAAACCAGCCAGGAGAGGACAATGGGGGAGGAAGTCGTCCCTATAACTGCAGACTTCATGTGGTTAGTTTTCTGAGAAAGTGGTAGGTCACTGAAAGTGTCAGCTGCCTTGAGAATTGGGTACATAGTCATGAAAGTGGTTCCATTTTTGTTGTGTGTTCATCTCTTTAGACCACTTCAGACCATGCTGATTGCTTCATTCAAGGGATTTGTTTAGTATCACTTCGCAAGCGTTGGCACACTACCACACATGACAAGATGATCCACCTGGTAATCATATTCATCGCTGACATGCTAATGTATAAAATGAAGGTCAACAAACTGCTGTGGCAGAGCTTACACTCACAAAGTCACTGTAATGCTGCTGTAGAGTCAATAGCATGTTTAAAGTTTGCATGACAGGGGTGACATACATAAATATTTTCTAAAGCACCACAAGGTCAGGGTTTATAGTCACTAAAGCACATGGTCAAAGAAAATAGAAAATGTATTCACTGATTCACTATGTCAACTGAGAAATGAGATGAAATATAAGAAAATTGTGGCATGTAAAAACTGATGGCAGCCGCCAGCTGCCTTTGAGTGGTACACTGAATTCATTCAGTTTGGCTGATCACAAGATATGGAGACAATATAGATAGAGTCCTTCAGATGGAATATTGGCCTTTTTTCTTTTGTTTGTTTGTTTAAATGAATTAGCTGCAACACAGTAACTTGCAAATATTCAGTCAAGTTACCTGCCACAAATAACTGCCTGCTAAAATGTTGTGTCACAATTTTTAAGGCTTGGTTGTGTAATTACTACATATTGGACTTGTGTTTAAATTTGCTGGTGAAACTGGGATGGCCCTTTGTGCTTTGTTCACACAAACTCACTGGACCTTAGGTTCAAAGATACTTGAATATATTACAGAAGTACAAATGGAAGCAGCATCAGTCGTGTTTGGTTTAGTGCGGAGTTTGCATTTTCTCCCTGTGTACTACGTGGGTTCTCTCCGGGTACACTGGCTTCCTCCTACTGTCCAAAAAGGTTAATTAGGTTAATTGGTAACTCTAAAATTGTCCTTAGGACAATGAGTGTGTGTGGTTGTCTCTGTGTGGCCCTGTGATGGACCGGCGTTCTGTCCACGGTGTACTCCGCCTCTCGCCGATGACCATTGGGATAGGCTCCAGCCCCCCCCACGACCCGACTGACGGGTTAAACGGGTATAGAAAATGGATGGATGGATCCAAGTGGAAGACTTTCTGCCAGCTCAACAACCGATTTATCGGTTCTTTTATGTCACAAACATGACTATGACACATTTTTAAACTATAGAAGTACTAAGAAGGGTATCAAAGGAGAAGAAAACTTTGGTAACTGGGCAGAGTAGTCACAGACTGCAAAATGTCACAATGTGATTGCTCACAGCTAACCCACAGTGACCCCACACAGAGAGTGAGTGGATTAACTATTTCTGTATTCACTTCAAACTGTTTTCACTATGTTAGCCTCACCCTCCTTCGTTGAGAGCGGAAGGTGTAAGGAAGTGAAACACGCACTTCTAAATTAGGACTGTAAAATGTTTTGCAGGTCACCTGCCAAAGTACGAAGGAAGAATCTAAAAAATGCGACATTAAAATACATCCAGTGTAAATAGGCTTGATATATTTATCAGGTCTTAAAAAAAAAAAAAAAGGCATGTTTTGTGTCTGAAAGGAAAGAAGAAGTGAGATGTTAAAGAGACCTTTCTTCTTTGTCTTTCTGGAACAAATTCAGTATGGAGTTAGAATTAAAAATGCTTCAGAATAAATAGGTGATAACTGGATGTTTGATCATTTTAAGTTTCTTTGTACACACCCATTAATATTGTTATTTCAGACTTTGTCTTGTGCTGAGCTTTTTGTTGAATTATCTCTTGGTCCGGACGACACATCACAGCAGCCGCCACACATCCAGTTCTGCATAGACTTGCTCAGTCACAGACAAAGAATGTAAGCCAGATGACTCTGACACTGAAGCCACATTATTCTCCTGCTGTCACAGTGTACCCTTTAATTAGGACCGTCTGACCTTTGGAAATGACCAACCCAGAGCCGAGGCAGGTCAAAGAGCCGAGGCAGGACAGGAACAAATACTATGTATTGAGAGCTATGACACAGGAAGTGAATATAGTAAGTGATACAAAACAGTATGATGGACAGTGTCCATCAGCTATAGATAAGTAACAACATTACAATCAGCTCGGACACATGCACAGTTGAATTGCTCTACAGTTACAGCTTGGTCACAGGCCAGCATTCTTTTCTCAGTATACACACACAAAGGCAAAATCTAGTTATTGACTGAAGTATGTCCCTAGTCGACACCCCTGCACTATGTTACAAAAATACAAGACATTTTCCACATTTCTAATACTGTATATTGGCAATCCATGAAAGCAAATGACTTCCTAAGAAGTCAATGTCCAAGCGCCAATGACAGGTTCATTATCCCTAATTTTAAGGTCCTGTAAAGTCACTTGTATGTCTGGAATTACTTGTAAATATTTGCACTCATACAGTGAATCTTTAACAAGAGTAAGAAAACACTGTTCATTTTGACCTCTGCCACAGGTGAAAGTTGAACTACTTTTCAGGGATTCAACTACAAGTACAACCTAACTTCCTTTAAAATCTCTTGAAAAGTTATTGCTTAAGTTATAAGCATTGATTATACTTATATACAAATATGTAAAAGTTAATGTTTGAAACACAGAAAAAACAGAAAATTCCAAAACGAACCTACACTCCAATGTGGCCAAGAAGTTGTCTGGTAAATTGTTGCACATTCTTTACTTTGGACAAAAATAATAACAGATTTTGAGCAGATTTTGAGCAGATTGTGTTGGGTATCAATACTTTCTTAGCTGAATGAGGGAATCTTTATTCCTGGCTGGACACAAACATTGCATGTTCTGCCATGACAAACCCGCTAATGGACCATGCTGGCAGAATTTATGCACCAGCACCACTTACTGAGGTCATGTTTATTTTACATATTTTCGTAAGATCTGGTTGAGTTTCGCTATATGAAGTGATTACACATTATTACACACACCAGTCAAAATCTTGTGCAGGTTTTTGTTTCCAAATTTTTCGGCCAGAACTTGATGGTCTGCGTTAAGAAGTAAAGCAAAAGAGGGGGCATATACAGCCTCCACCAGCTGTTTTCTTTCGCCAGCACAGAGGGCGTGTCAGTCTGTGTTTTCCGACAGTCCCTCCCCTCTCTAAAGCTGCCCAGGTGTAATCTCTGACATGCCAGCTTGAACCACATCAAACATTGCAAGCAGGAAGCTTCCCTTCACTGTTATTACTCAGATAAATACCCTTTTTTAAGCAAATTTACCCTTATAATCTTACCCGGCATTAATATGTGTTTACAAGGAAATTATATACCAATTTTCTTTCTGGACAATGTGTAAAAATGTGTTATGATATCTAATCTCTCCAGTACCAATAAGTTTAGAGACTGCACACCAAGGCTCATGAGAGACAAAACGGCCTTAGATCTTTGACTATTCCTCATTTCTGTGCCCCATCTCTGAACAAGCAGCCAATTTAACAAGCTGCTTTTAGCAAAGTGGCATTACTTGTCTCACAGAGTAAAATCTCAGTCTGTCACTTCTTCACCTCTGCTGCATCTTTGCTGTGAAATGTTCATCCCAGGCGGTACGGGCAGTTTCCTCCAGCTTCAACCATCAAACATGAAAGCTGTGCTCTAACTGGAAAATAACACAGTATAGTCCTTGGTCTAATTATGCTGGTTTGTTTTATGACTTGTCAGCTCATATCAATTATCTTCTGCCGCTGTCTTTCAACTCCAGCTTACTCATCACTTCCCAAACCAGGTGGGAAAGAGTGAAGTGTTCACTTTTTCTTTTTCTTTGCCATTTTTGAGCTTGTGGCACACTTAGTAAAAGTTATTTCAAAATCAGTGCTTTGTTCTAAATAATTATTCATATTATGTTAAAAGTGTTTACTTTCATCTCTAAAAACCTTGATGCAATATATGTGCAAAATAATGCTGATTATAGCACATTTGAACATTACAGATACAATGGCTCTCAACTGTTTAATAACCTGTGGCCATAATTACTGCCACTGTATGAAGTAGATGGATTAATCGTCATCGTGCATAGGGTTAAACATGAAACACTTTTTGTTCATTCGGTGCAATCTCAAAATGAAATATAGGTCAGCTGCACAATGCCAGACTTTGGGCTCCAGATGAGATTTGAGCTTTGTGCTCTCTACATGTAAATCACAGGATGGATTGATCACGCCTGGAGCATGTTGCAGCCATTGAAACATTTTAACAGCAGAGAGAGAGGAGTAAACGAGGAGCAAACATTCATAAAAAGCTGAAAATAAAGAGAATAAAGCCTCTACAACAGGACAATGATCAGAAACACACTTCAAAATCCACAACTGAAAACTGTACCTCAAGAGGTGCAAGTTGAAATCCCTGACATGACTTTTGAGAAAACATAACCAAAAACCTGTTGATAGGCTTCAGAGGAGCAGGTCATGTGAGACAGTCTGTAAAACACATGGAGCTAGAAGCCTTTTGCAGCAAGAGAGATGAAATAAAACAATAACTAAACTGTTATGGTAAATATATATATTTATATTACAAGCTGTGACACTTGCCAAAGGTGTATATTTTTTAAGTATTGTAATTCTGTCATCTACAACTCAAAGTAACAGAAATTTCGACTGAAATGTCACTTAACACATTACCACTTTAGCTAAAACAAGAATATCTGCATCATTCTGACTGTACACAGTACTGTATCATCAGTATCAACAGTTTCCAACAATTTTGGAAGCTTAAATTCAAAGAGAAGCGTGTCATGCAACTAGGTTCACTCAGCAGCATTTTAGCAAAGCCTAACATACATCCGGAAACAAAAACCAAACAATCAATACCGAAACACTTTGTTTGTACCCCGCAGATCCCCGATCACAACATCATCGAGTTAGTCTACGATTAAGACGCAGAAGCACCTGAGATATTCGAAATCCACAGATTTCTACAGTTGTTGAGACCAATTTACTTTTCGACCACACTGAAACTGTTTTTAAGTATAACTGGAAGAAGATAATAGATACTTATTACAAAATGCATGTCAAGGCAGAAAAAGTTAAGCTGTTGATGAAGTTGAAGTGCTAAATATGTAAGTAATACTTTGGAGCAAGTCTATTTTTAAATGTATTACAGGTCTGGGTGCTGAGAATCACAGGTTTGATTGGAATATACAGTAAACACATACCTCATTAGCTAAATAGAAATGGCCTACGTGTTTTTTGATCTCAAAGACCCCCTTTGTGAGCAATTACTCGTACCGACTGCTTTAGCTGCTACAGAGATGTTTGGGATTTCTGAGGCTGGTGTTTTTGTGAGATCAGAGATGAGCTGTGACTGATAACACGGAGCACCTGAGCGCTTTGGCTCTCAGATGTGAGCTTATCAACGGCTGTTAAGAGTGGTGTGAATTCCTCAGGCCGCAGGCTGCAGCCCTAGGTGTCTCGAACTGATAGGAAGAGGGAGGGAGTGCAGGTGCAGACGTGGGCCCTACATCCTGAAGCACATGATGATAAGGCTGAGAGGTCCCCTGTTACTAGGAGTGTGAGAAGAATCTCATCCATCAGTGTCAGATAGAGCAGGAGGAGTCATAAGAATAAGAGAATTAAAGTCATTTTTATAGTGAGCAAAAACAGAGCTTTTGGTACAAAAGAGGTGCATTTGCATTGGAATTGTTTAGAGCATAGACCTATAGATGAACATGACTTTAAACCTTTTAATAGCGTCAACTGTTTTAGTATGAAATATTAACTAAAGGTTTAATTATGATATTTTTGCTAGGTAATCTTCAATAGACTGAGTTTGACAAGGTAGCTGAAAACACACTGAACAAAAACATACTGGAAATGAATTCAAATGTAAAAAAAAGAGAATGCTGCACATAATAATACTTTGTCTACCATTAAAGCTCTGTTTTGGGTGCAGCTTTCACAGTATATATTTATAAACCACCGGATGACAGGCTATCGAGATGATTTATCATTTTGGGACAAGCACATCTTGTAAATATAGAGTTAATGGTTATGACTTGTCTATTTTTAATATTGTAATTCAGGAAAGGAAGCTGTAACACAGCCCTCCCAGTGGTTTAATGCAGAGGATGTTGTCCCTTTTATCAACACCTGAGTAGGCTGAGCAGCTGTAGCAGAGCATCTGTCAGGTGTAGTCTTACCTAGTTTCCGAAGAAGGACACGCTAATAAGGTGCCAGCAATATCTCATACTGGACAATTGAGACAAACTTCCCAGGGCGAGTTGCTCGTCTTTATATCTATCGACAAACAGAGGAGGTAGAAGTATAAGAAGGACAATCATGAAGCTTTCTTCCGTATTTAGAGAAAAACACAATTGTTCTGATTGATCTAAACACTATTTAAGTCATTAGGCAAGAGGAAGTGTTTGCACTTGAACACATGGCAGGGGACAGTGGAAAGCAGCAGTAAGAGCTATAGTAAACCAGGCACATGTAGACATATGTTAAACAGCACAGCGTAATTACACTGTTCAGAGGAAGATCAAGAAACAGCAAAAGTTGAAGAACTACGTTTTAGGAAGTGATGGGTGAGACAGTAAGATTAAGATCAGATTTATTGTCATGTGCAGTGAAAGACACAGAATTTCTACTTTGGAATTAACCTTATCCAGGTTGGCACCTGTTGAACACACCGATTCAGTTCACCAATCTTTGAGTGGTGAGAGTGGGAATCAAACCACCAACCTTTTGGTTATTGGACGACCCACTCTAACCACTGAGCCACAGCCCCTACACATCTGAACACTGGAAGGCCTGAAGACGAGCGCAGATTGAACTGCTTCTGCTTGACAGGTGGCTGGCATTAGTTTTTCTTTAATGCTTCACAGATTCAAGATAAGTTGTGAGTAATTCTGCCTGGAGCCGGTGTCCTGGTTCCGGGAAACAAACCCATTCCTCATTCCAGAGGCACTGCATGTTGATGCCTTTTACCAAAAAATAAACCCCAGACATGCTCCTGGTTGCTATATAACTCCAATCTTTGTGTATAGAATGTGGGGACATCTAGAGGGGAAATTTGCAGATTGCAAGCAAATGAATATCCCACCCTCCTCACCCTGCCTTACCTATCAAGTAGGAAAAACCACGGTGGTTGTAAAAACATGAAAAAGAACAGCTATATAGACTTTGACTGATTTGTCCCTTTTGGTGTGAGGAAGACTTGGATTGTTTGTAGATTTAATTAGCTATAAGGTAAATGATGCACCAAAAAGTCTTCATTTTATGAGGTTCCATACTAATGAATGTACGATCAAGAGTTTTTTATGCATTTCTGACAAAATATTTAACTCTATTGTAATTCATTACACATTAAAACCTAATTGAAACAGAAAAGTTATTTACAAATTCCCCCTGTGAAACTGGCCATACACTAAAATATTTTTTGTATCAGTGTGAACATGATTTATTTATTTTTTTGTATATTTGGATATTTCAACATGAGGGTCTGAAGGGATTAGCCTTAACTGGCTATTCACAGAACCATTTTTGTCACACTGACTTAGTTCTTAATCCCTGAAAGTTACATCTTGGTTGACTTTGTCCAACTGTCTGGTTTTACATTACAGAATTATTTTGTTTCTCTTCAAATTTTTAGAGGAAGGAAGGATTACTTAACCCAATTTTGTGTTAAACAGGAATATACAATACATTTGGAAATTAAGCAATCATACTGTTACTTAACTTCGTCAGTGGAAAATATGACGCAATGATGGATATTGCAGTTGGTCAGAAGTGAGTTATTAACACAGCAAAGGAGCTGTGACTCTGTTTGGCCTAAATAAACCCAGTGCAGAACTGCAATAAGTTCGACACGATTTTCATTAGTGACCTAACCAAAAATGGTTTCCTTTTGATCCCGAGATAGTTAAAAAAAAAAATCAGTGCATAATGCGTGTAGCTTGTGTGAAGCTGGATGGTGTGGGAACTAACTAGGACTGTCTAGTGGGGACAAATGATCCAAATACCAACCTCTCGTCTGTCCAAAGTCAGCATTGTTGCTGTTGTTCTCATTTGTCTCTTTTAGTGACTCCACAGAGGTCTTGTTGGAGACCATGCCTTCGTCATCGGTTTTCTCCTCCACACTGGGCTCCACAGGTGCAGGAGGACTCTGCTCGACAACATCCTCTTTGGGTTTGTCTTCTGAGCTGTCTTTAGCCGGAGCCTGAGCCGGAGCTGGAGCTGGAGCTGGAGCTGGAGCTGGAGCAGGAGCTGGAGCTGGAGCCGGAGCCGGAGCCGAAGCCGAAGCCGGAGCCTGAGCCTGAGCCCCAGGCTCAGTGCTGGTATCAGCAGCAGCTTTATCAGCCTCAACTGTAAAGGACAGCAATAGTAACTTGTTTTTGGTCTTTTACTTACAATGTTTTCCTCTTTGTTTTATGTTATTCAAATAAATGTTAAAGGGAACAACATGTGGACCGTGTCATTTTGGAACATACTGGAAACACCCATCACTTATGTCAAGTCTTCTCAAGAGGAAGTTCAGCTGTTGCAATTTATTAATTAAGCAATATGCTTGAGACATTTTACCATTATATCAAACTTCAATGATTTGCAGATTTGCTGTTTGGATAAGTGTGTTCTGTATTTAGCTGTCATGTAATGACATCCTTTTGACTCATACAGCCTGAAGTGGTTTGTACTCAGGTGGGAATTCTCTTGAGCGACGGCATTTCAAGGGGCCACCATGTTGGTAATGAGGCGACTGATTACTGACCATTTCCTAATGAGCCACAGCCATGCAGCTGCTGGAGTCTGTGGGAAAGTAGGGTGGCCCCGTCATTATCTGACCCAGTTTTATGTGGAGGGAAAGCGCAGATTAGGGGGGAGAGGAAGATCACTGTTTTTTGATGCATAACTGTACCATGGCTCTTTGGGCATCAGTCCAGCTTTCATAGAAACATCATGTCTGTCTGGTTTATTGCAGATGACTAAAACCTTTATACAGGTGGACTCCTGACATGACTGCAAGCTTATTATTTTCAAGTAGTATGCTGGTTATGCTAATTTGATCCATAGTTGATACTTGCTATGTTAAAAGTTGCTATTTGAAATGTAAAATCTATAGACAAAGATCAACAATGCTCTCGGGTTTATATTTTAAGGTTTTAATTTGGGTGAGAGTCAGCAAAAAGGGGAAATTGGTGGCCTAGTTTTGTCAAAGATGAAAAAACCCTGCATACTAACACCTCTAAACCTCACTAAATAATACAGCTAGTCAAGTGAAATGTGTAAAGATAAGTATCCTCCTCTGAAGGCTTTACATGGAGTCTACTTAAACCACATCGCAACAACATTTCTCACTTTTTGAGAAATATTTGCTTTTTTTGATTACAAACCTTGATGGTAAAGTAATATTCCATATGATCTCGAATACAATATGAGATAACCCTTCTGTAATGTGATAAGATTTCATAAGATGAAGCATCTAAAGCACATTTTTTAGTAAATGTATTAAACCTTTGTGGTTTCAGTGCTGCAAACCCACAGCAGAGCCTTAGTGCAAGTGTTGTCAGATTGTCCTGGCAGCGTGGTCGTCTTTTCCTAAGTCCTTAAGAATTGTTCCTAACGTGATTCCTTAACCTTGTGACATTTTTCATCCAGGTCAAGGAAAAGAACTTAGCAGAAGACAATAGGATATCACTTTTTAGAGTGTTCGACCAGAATTTCAGTGAGGAGTAAGGCTCATTGCCTTCCAGCTTTTCTTCCACACTTGAAGGCCTTACGCTTCTGTTCTACCCACACAGGTGCGTTCACTCACTTTGGCTGATAAGACCTCTACTCAGGTCTGTGGGAGTCTGTGCCGGTTATACAGCTGAAGTCAGCCGGAACAAGTGAAAACACCTGTGCAGGTCTTTAACGACCTGTAACAGCCTGTTCGTGCTGTGTCTTTGCCTCACCTTACGTACTACTACTCCTAGCATCCAAGTAAAATCACACAAAGTTATTTTAAGCCAAGAACTGCTACCGTCAACCATGTGACATTTCCCTGTTACGGACATGTACTTATGAAGTCTTGGTAGCTATATTCAACATGGTACATGGTTTCATGCTACCTTTTTGATCAAATTTCTCTGGAAAGTAGATTGAAAAAAAGAAAAACAAGGAGTACTTGAAGCCAACTTACAAGGACTGACAAATAAAAGTGCTGGAGCAGAAGAGTAATCAATCCTGATAGTAGTTCACTGACCAGTGATTATATTTTGGTGCTTTATTCTCTCTAGTATTTCTCCATTTGCAACTTGCAAAGGTTATTTCTCATAGTTAATTTTAACAATTTACATCATACTAGCTGCGTTTAATATCACATGGTATCAAGTTCCAGCTACATTGATGTTTATCTCATTCTGTGGTTTTAAGATAAATAAGGGAAAAAAGTCACAAACCTTCCAGTTACCAATTTGAGGAAGTAGTACTTCTCTTGATTTAAAAGAAAAAGTAGAGTACGTTTTCATTTGTTTGACTCTATATAGCAAAAACAAGCCAGTGCACTTTTGTTCCTATGTCAGACATATTTGCCACTAAAACAAGAAAACTTGAAACACAGAACGTATCAATGGATCCACGATTAGCAAAAAACACAAGCGAATAATGAGAAATAGGGTAGAAAATTTGCTTTGGCCGGTGTGACATTTTTTTTCCCCTAAGAGGAAGATATATCCATAGATCTCAAAGCTACCATCAACACTGTCCACATAAAAACAGAGTGGCTCAGGGCAGTGTGGCATGCTCAGACATGACTCCAACTTTGGCCTTTTAACACAGGAACACCTGAGAGCAAAACAGGAACACTTCATTCATTCATGAGCAAATGAAAATGTCAAAACAAAAAAAGATAAAGATATGCATTTTTTTTCTCCTTCTTGATCTCAAATGTCAAGCGAAAACACTGCATTCATATATTACTTAAAATCAAACTCTCCATTTTTCCATTTAAAACCTTTCAGATTATTTAAAACTGGCTCCATTTAAAGTCAAAGCCTTTGTTTTGTATTTCACTATAATTTGAGTTGAGAAGAATAACATTTGCTCGTATTATTTGGCAAAAACCATGGTGTGTTTAGGAACCCTTGTCAGAAATACTGGACATCAACTGCAGCAGTGACCCACTGAATGGGTTTCCATTTCCATCAAGTGGTGGATATCGGTACTGCAGGCCGTAATTGAATTATTTCTTTATTAGATGTGCGCACGATTTTCATTACCATCTCAAAACTTCAATTGGGGTGTTTGAAAAAATTATGAAACCTCTGCGCAATTTGAGAAAAAAAAAAAAAGAAACTGACAATTAGTGTTAGAAGAAAAGAACAAAGATAAACGTTCCTGTCAACATCAGCTGAGCTCCACTATGGTTTAAAATACTCCCAGCTGCCACTGGGCAGGAGGTTGTGTACACTCTTGATAGGTTGCCAGACCATTGCGCAGCTACTCAGAGACATACAACCCTACAGCTCGCAACTGGTCATGGTGCCAAACTAGTTCATCCCTAATTAATCACTAATTAACCTAACATGCGTGGTTTTGGACTGTGGGAGAAAGCTGGAGTAGCCTGTGCGAACGCACACCCGCACCGAGAAAACATTCAAGCTCCACACAGAAAGGCCCCAGCTGAGAACCTGCTCACTGTGAGGCTAGTGTTAACTGCCTCATCAACACGTAGCTCTCTGGGTAAATAATGATTTTGAACTTTCATCATAAGAATCTGAGAAGTTCTTCAATGACCAGAACTGATGGTGTGTCAAGCTGCTGTGGACAGTGACAACATCATCACCTACTGTGTGAACAGTCTGTTTCTGTTGAGTTGTTTTGTACGTGGTAAAAACATACAATTGTCATATTTTTTTTGTAAGTATTTAAGATGTTGAATCAATATCTTTTTGTGAATAAAAGCATTTACTCCATTTGTTCAGGCATAAATGATCAAATTCACAGCATCTAGGTGTTGTGTGCTTCGTATATGACGCCTACAGAGCTCTCTGAACTGTGCTTCCTTCTTGTTCAGTTTAACTGATCTTAAGAAAGAGGAAGGAAAAATTACACAACTAGCCCACAGCTTGCAATGACTTCATTATCTACAGAAAACACAGCCAGATCCAACAATAGAAATAAGTTGGGGGGGGGGGGGGGGGGGGGGGGGGGGGGTTTGTTCTCACTTTTCTGCTCCTCCTGTGCTTTATGTTCAGACTCTGGTTCTTCTGGCTCTTTTGCGCTGTCCGTGCTTTCAAAGGTTTTCAGACCTGAAAGCAGATCAGAAAATGATAATATTTGAGAAAGAAAAAAACAGAGATGTCTTTATCAAGTGTTGCAATATGTTTTTGTTGAGAACAGATATATGCTCTGTTTAGTTAGTGTTTGATGTGGATGCTGAACTGACCATTTTGAGGCATGGTATCAGCGGGGATTTCAGGCTGCATAGTGCTGAGAGGGATGCTGGCTTCATCTTGTCTGGAGGTGAGATCAACAGAGTAACGCTACGGAAAGAAGACATTCAAAACAACAAGCATTAGTGTCTTTATTTTATTTCTTCTGCGCAACATAGAACTAAGAGTCAAATCTTAAAATACGCAGTTATGTGACACTGATACCGCTTTCATCATGTAGTTAGTGTTTTCATCTTTGGATAGATTAAGGGTGGCTGTGCTCCCCATTTCCAGTGTTTATGCTGGATGCAGCTTTACGTTTAGTCAGTAGTGAAAAAATAGCCAATTATTACCCAACATGCCTCACTTTGCGTTAAGTTGCAGACTCAAATGATCACTCTACTTACCCTTCCTCTCTTACGGACACATAAGAAACAACAAAGTCCCAATATAGCAGCTACGAGGATGATGATCACGATGGTGATGGCTGGAGATGGAAATAAAGTTCACGTTTAAAAAGAGGCCTAAAGACATTCATTTATTGTTCACATTCAGAACTAACAGCATAGCTACAAATTCGGACACATTGTGGTGAACTCACAAGTGCTGTCAACTTTTGAACCCGCAGTACCGCCTGAAAGAAAACGCAAAATGGAGAAATGGAAAATGTTAATTTGACTGAGTAGAAATTATTTATGGGCACTTCAAACTGAGAACGTGTCTGTTTACGATACAGTTTAAACTGAACTCTGTATATTTTGATATATTGTGGTTTGAAACTACAGTGACAAGTTTGTAGCCACTTAACGGTATACAAGAAAAACATTACCATATTATATTGTCATATGAATTAACTGTGCCAATATGTGTTAGCAAACATCTGAACTCAGCATGCTTCTCCTCAATGGATTTTCTGGCATTTTGGCTGCTAAGTGCTCTACAATCTTCACCTGTTTGCGTTCATGTCAGCTCCTGTATCATAAGGTTGCATACAGTGAGTGTATTGGACTATCAAACATTGAGGCTGTATAAGCACCCAATGTGTTTTTGTCTTTTCTTATACATGATCTTTCCTCTTCTGCAGTTTGAGTCTTTGTCAGCCCCTTGAAATGCTTCATAACGAGTCTGGAAATCTGACACACTCATTGGGGCTGCCCCTGGATATGTTCACCTAAACTTGGTGCAAGCGCTTGTGACCCCATTCAGATGACACCTCAAAAATAAAATGATAAATCGTTTTAAAAAATGCAGCGACTCCTCTCTTTCTTAATTAAATAATTGTTGTGTAAAACATGGCCCACGTGTTTCTGTTCAAATTAGACATTTACAGACATGCACCATGGCAGAAACAGTTCTCATATCTAAACGGAAAACATGATCACATCTCAGCAACGTATTGAATGAATAGTGTTTCTAAAATTAAGGAGCTGATAAATATCACTGTGTATAAAGGTTCATTTGAGTTCACACTTTGAGCTTTTGAAGTTCTGCTTTTTTTACTTCAGTTTCATATAGAGCACGTCTTCATGTTGTCTCAGTGTTTGATGATGGAAAACAAAAGTTCCAGCTCACCCTCTTTGTTTTCGTTTGCTTTGGTGGTGACTACATTGGGCTGAGGTGTGGTTGATGGTGCCTTGGTCGCTGCAGTTTGAGAAACATCTTTAGAACTTTCAACACCTGAATCAGGAAGAATAGTATTTCACAAGACGACAAACAGAGACAATCATCAGAACAAGGGAGAAATGGCCATGAGTGGATTGGCTACTGGAGTCAAATCAGTTACAAACCAGTTTTTAAGGAATTCGAAGAGCTCTCACCTTTGCTCGTTGTTGTTGCTGATGTAATGTCACTGGAGATGTTGGTGATGTTCCCACTGTTGGTGGTTCTTAAGATACCTGTGATGTTTGTGGTGCTGGTGATTTTGATTGTAATGGGAGCTTCAGTGGTGGGACTATTGTTACTGATTTCTGTACTGACGTACTGGCCTGTACTGGACAATGACCGATCTGTACTGTTCAATGACAGATCTGTACTGTTCAATGACTGATCTGATCTATCAACCGCTATGACAGATGCCACAACCAAGCCTAAAGAAAAAAAAACAAAAAACAAAACATAATTTAGTCAGATAATCGCTATGGTATGAAAAACTATGATATTGCAGATTTCTCTATTTTTTAAAAACTTTTTTGTTGTCTTTAAGGTCAGATTCAACAAACCTTTCTCAAGTCGGTTTTTTTGTTCCATTTCTTACTCTATGGCTCTATTTTTCTTTTTCTTTTGTCTATAAGTAACTCCATTAAAATTATCTTGACTCCTGTTGCTCCGTACATTGATTTTAAAGTTGAGAACTTGTACCACTTTTTCACAAGCTGACACAGTTCACTGATGTCTCGATCAAATGTCTGTGACTCGCTTTGGTCAAAATAACGCAGCGAGAACAACAACAGCTCCCTGGTTATACATTAATTTAGGCATCTATTCACCTGGATTATATTAGGGCATGGAGTGACCCACTTGACTCCAATCCACCCCTTGCTTCCCTATGGTTTGTCTCTATTGAGATCTATGGCACTTAATAACCCTTTTGAGCATGTTGTTACGGTATGACAGAGTCTGAGAACTCACAACACATCCCAACTGTTTATAAAAATACTTGACTGGCAGTTTTGTTCTAACATACTTACATTTCCCTCATCTGTAGTTTGACCATGGACAGCTGGTAAAGCATTCAATGGTGCATTCATGTAAAAATGGGAAATCTTAATCTTCAGCCTGATTTCCATGTTGTTATGCAACTTTAAAAAATTACCGGTAGAATGTCATTAGCTTATTTATTTCTTATTTGAGTGAATTATATTACTAATTGTAGAGACTGGACATTAATAGTAAAACAAAAAGCGGGAGCAAAAGAGTTTTGATTTCCCATTTCCAAGGTATATTAAATGCAGCATCATTTGAAATTGAAGTTAGGCTGCAATATAAAGAGATATATACACGTTTCTCTTTCAGATCTGACTCACTGAATGTAGCCTTTCAAATGTATTGTGTTTTGCCTGAGTTGATAGTATCTTCAGACAATGAAATAAATGCTCACAAGCATAGAGAAAGTAATTTTTTCCATAATATGTCCCATTTAAGCTTATCTTTTTGTTAACTAAATAATTGATAACTAAAATAAACAACTACTTTGGAGCTAAACCCCCCCCCCAAAAAAACCAAACAGGAAAGTTGGTCTTCTTAAAATTTCAAAACGTTCAGTGACAGTAATTCAAAATATAACTAAAGAACTGTTCAAGGTTGGAAAAAATGCAATCAAAATGCAGACAAATTCAAAAAACAGAAATATAGGAAGAAAAATACTTTAAAACAGTACAACATCAAGGTATATGAACGCCACATCAGGGGATATATGCAAAGTAATGTTAGTATCAGACGATAGTGTGTCTGTTAACAGTAAACCTTAAGAGGGAACAATCTAAGGGAATCATGTAGTGTAGCCCTCATTATCTCTTGAGCAGATTCCAATTTTCATTGTATCTTTATGGCAATGATAAATAATGTGAACCTAAACGTCACATATCAGGAAGATTTTTTATTTCAACAACTTAACACTGTGTTATTTTTTTAGATAAAATGTCTTTGTAAGAACAGACCAAGTTCATTAAACAAAGATGATTGTATAAAGAGTCTTACCGAGGAGAAATGAGGAAATCGATGGCATGGTGAGTTTGTTTGATGGAAACAGAGGATTGAAAAATGCTGCTAACTCCTGATATATTGAGAAGATAAATTCATAAAAGCTCTCTGCTGAAAGGCGCTGCTTTCATATGTATTTCTCTTCCTTAATGCTTCAGATCATTGCATGCCTCTGGGGCAACAAAAAGAGGATCAATGCCTCTGACCACAGCAGGATGCTTAACAGAACATTTCTCAAACTCTGAGTGCGAGGAAACTGCTCTTATGTTGCCTCACACTTCTCTCATTGCAGAGAAATAATTGTAAAGTAATTGTTACCGACAAAATTCTTCTGCTTTGGATCACAATAAATCTTACTGATTAATTTGCACAAGAGAGCAAATGTTTGATATTTTTCAGGGTTGCTGCAGCTATATTTGAATCTGAAGGTTGCTGGTTTGATCTTCAACTTCCCTTTTTTCTTACTTTGAACTTTCAGAGGGCAAGATACCGAATCCTGCATTGCCCCATAATGTATTCCTTACTCGTAAGTCACATTACATCCATTAAATGTCTCCTTTGTGGATGTAATGTAAAAAAAAAATAAACTAATGTAAAACAATAGAATTACATTTAAAGTTATTTTCTAAACATATTTCCTTTTACAATCCCACGACAAAGGAAAAATAAATGTCTGAGAGGGTTGCCTTAGAAGCGACTTGGAACAGTCAGTTCAGTTTCATACTCACTAGATGTCGCTGTGACTAAGGGAAAGCACATCAGATAATTTCCACCTTCTCTTGCTAAAGTAACCAAATCTCTTGCTCTATGAAAGCGCAGAAGAAAACAGATTGTAACAATATGCATGAATCATTTATTCAAATTGTTCTGCGTTTACTTTAAGATGATGAAGATCATTGATGGCACTGTTGAGAAGACGGGAAAATCCAGTGCGCTTGTGATGTGGTTTGATAAAGTATTATAATAATCAGAGAAGGCAACTTGAATAGACATTTGAATACATCTCTTCTACATTCAGAAATCCAAACTCTATTTGGTTTATTTTCTTTCGTTTTCAAGACCGGAAAATCTAATGATTAACTGAGAAACCAGTCAGTTGTCTTTAGTTACTTTAAGGCCCATCATTTTTGGAATTTTTATAAATGTGTGCACACCATCGTACAAGCGTGTCAGCATTACCAGTCAGTTGTGTGCTCAGAATTGCTGTCAGGGTGTATGTGTGCTCAGCTTTGTAGGTTCATTTATTACTGTTTATTTCCCCATGCCAATGGTAATCAGCAGTAGGATTAGTGTTAACTGCCACCCAGTCACTGGCAGGCTCCACGTGGGCCACTGCAGGCCCCTCCTGCCGTCTGGCCTGACCGGGTCTGTTTGGGACCCACTCACAGTGTTGAGGGACTGGGAATCCACTAATCCTGAAGAAAGACCAATGTCTGGCTTCCTCTCTGGGCCACCTATCGCCACATCACAGGCCCAGGCAGCAGCATCAGGCCAGAGAGGAGAGGAGAGGGTGTGTTTCGGTGTGTTTCTGTGTGTATGTGTAGAGAGACTCAGAGAAGAGGGAGAGCTGGACCACCCACCCTGAGGATTCAGAGGCACAGGATTCACAGCCCATTCTGTTGACCTGCCACACTGCCCCAGCTCTGGGCAAGGCCCTCCCCAATTGTTCCGCCAGCTAACATGAGGAGGGGGGTGGACAAGGGGGGTTAGGGGGAGGTTGGATGAGCAGTTAACAGTGGGCTGAGCTTCTCTCCTTCAGTGCACAAAGGGGCTGAATTGTGTCAGACTGGAGCACTTTTTAGAGTGGTCCTGCCATGGGGCCTGAATGAAACATCTGTGGAGGCTGAGCCCGGGGGAGAAAATGCTATTTTGCTGTTCAACCACACTGACAACCTGTTTTCTCCTTTTTTTTTTTTTACCCTTTCCTTCCCACACAGACACACACACACACACACACACCACCACCACCTTCCTTCACTGTTATTTCTCCCTTGGCCTTGTAAAACTGTTCAGACTGTATATACAATATATGTAACAGAATTAACAAGAAAATGCATAAGTAACAGGGTAGAAACAGGAAAGAAACAATGTTTTGATACAGGAAAGATTTTTACATTGTTTTTTAATTGGTCAATGTTAATGTTTCAGAGCTATACAATCATCTTACCCTTTATGTTGCTCCATTAAACGACATTTCAAAATTTTTATTTTACCACCAGTGATGTTACACTCTATCCACAATTCTGCTGGAATAATCTGACATCTTTTCAAGGCTTTTTAGGCATGCTAAGAATTTATGGAATCTGAAAAAACATGCTCTCTTATCTCCTTGCAGAATGTAGTAATTGTCTGGTCTACATATACTTCAATGGCTTCAATTTGAATCCAAGTCAGCTTGTTGCAGTGCTCCAAATTTACACACCAACACAAACTAACTGATTGAGACAGTGGCAGAACAGCAACCCTGAAAATATGAAATGGCTAAATCATATTTTGAAGCTCGTATTGTCTTTGATAACTACATGATTTATTTAATGGAAGTGGATTGGCGGTGCCCTTTCAAAAACTAAGTACAAACCTTTTGTGTTTCTATGCTCTGAAGCTTGGTGGCTAAACCAATTATGAATCATTTCATATCCTCCCATTTCATAGAAACTTGATCCCACCATGGTGGTTTCTGTAGCTACTCACACTGCAGCATCGCACCATAGATATTTACTGGCACTAAATAGAAATATTTCAGTGTGATATGAAATCTTTTTAAAAATGCAACTACAGCATAGTAGTGGATTTGTGAATTGGTCGAAGCAATTCATTGTAAAACTATAACAATTACCCCGGTCCTACAAACTTGCACGATGCATTTAGCTACTCAAGTTCTGTAGATAAATACAAGGAAGATGGTAAAGTTTGGATAGTATCATGGAGGTCTATGTCTAGAAAGACTGTTGCAAGTCCATCCATCACCCTCATCTCTGTAACGTCCTCCCCCAGACAAAGAGCCCCCACACTTTCCTCATACTCCAGTTCCACCATATGCAGCTCAAAGAGAACGACCGCTGAGACATTTCAGTATAATTGAAGGGGGAAACAAAGATCCCCGCTTACTTCCTGGTCACTCATTTTTTAAAATCAATTTCCTCTCTTTGGTCCCATATCATCTGTAATTACTTTCTCTTTCCCGCCCCTTGTGGGTTCTCATTGGAATGAGGGTCCACACACACACACACACACACACTTATAGCTAACCCCCTGCTGTCAGCAAGCAATACCTTCGGCATCAATACTCATTGCCCCCTTTGGCTCCTTCAGACTGAACAATGAAGAAGGCCCACTGGCTCCAGAACCCCACCAAGAAACCCCTGACCCTGCCCACCTACTCTACTAAATCCTTACAAACACACACGCACACACCTACACACAGGCACACACACAGTGATTCATGTGGAATGTACTCTCATACTCAAGTTGTAGACATTGTCAGATTTGCACACACACCTCACACGAGCCTGCGGTGAATGGCGGGAGAGAGCAGAGACGGGGAGGTGAAGGGGAGTAGGGTCACTTTAAATATCAGCTCAGCTTGTAATCACTGGAGTTTGAACTTAGAGGACTTCTTATGCTGAGAGGTCAAGAAGCCAGAACACTCATTCGCTCATTTCTTTCTCCCCCGCTGCCCTCTGTCAGTCATTTCTCTCAAAAGGTCTCTCTCTGATCCATTAGCTGCTTACATACAGTGACACCAGCGCTGAGGAAATCTTTCACTGTGTTTTCAGTAAGAACACATGAGTAAGACAAATTCATTTTGGCACAGGCTCGACTATGTCCAGCACTCAAGCAACACAAAACAAAGCTTTTGCCAAACGGAAATTCTCCGTGAGAAGTGATCTCCACTTGTAAACAGTTTCAAAGGGAATTCATAAAATTTCAAACTTACTTGGTAACGGGAATATGGAGAAAATGCTTGTAAAATATCCATCAAGTGTTGCAACAACTGCTTACCACAGAACATTGTTTACATCTGGTAGAGGCAGAATGAAAATGCCCTCTACATAATACACCTTTATAGGACTTCACATTTTCAAATATGACCACCCAGAGTACACAGTCCATACCACCCACACACTCCTGGGTGGATTTATCACTCAGCTGATGCCGGTGTGCTAGATGAATGAAAACAGCTTACAGTATTGGCATTGTTACCTTGTTTGATGGGGAAGTGAAAAGTCAGAAATTCCCATATAAATAGGTACAAGGCATGTGTAAGGAAAGGAAAGGTGTTGCCTGCCGGCTACAATCACAATAACTGCCAAGGAAAGTGTACTGTAAAAACATAAAGAGCTGAGGCGGAAATGTTGGTGTGTGTTAGTCAGCAGCATCATGGGATTATACAGATGGGAGGTATGCTGTGCCAGCCAGAGGATACCTATATTGCTGCAGTTAATTCAGGCCTGGCTCCTCAGAAAACATGTAATTTGAACATTTGTCCACATAGGGAAAATGTAATAGTGTCACAATTCAAGGTTGACAATTGTGAGATGACGCATATGACCTGACTTTTGTTTTATATAGCAGTGTCATGTGAAAGGAGCTGCGACTTACAGGTACTAAATATTGTAGGTTTTCAAGATGTGTGCTTTTCGAACCCCAGTCATGTACTTTGAGCATCTAACCCTAACCATCAGTGGGTGAGAGCGTAGTTGAAAATAGATGAATTGTGAATAAGAGGTAAAAGTAAAAATGAGAGTGGAAAACACTGTGCAGCGTGCGAGTTGAACTGACAAACCATTGAATGAAAATCTGCTAAATAATCACATCTGCCAAACCCTTTGCAAGTGTATGTGGAAGTCAAAAGTGTTGATTGTCGTTTCAGGAGTTGAAATCATTATGGTATTAGTTAAGAATTTTCTCGAGTCAGCACATGATCACCAACAGGACGAAAGCTGCATTGAAATCTGCAGTAGAAAGAGGAAAATAAAGAAAAACAGAGATAAATAGAGTAATCATAAAAATTTTTCAGCCTTTATTGTAATACGTTTACATATTACGTGAATGTTTTACACTTTTGACCAGAGTATGTATTACATATTTTGTCATGGCTTTTTGTAATATTTTCTTTTGACTTAGCCTATTTTTCAGAGAGTATCAACCAACATAGTTATGAAAAGAGTTTTTTTTTCATTGTCACACAAACTAGGAATCGGCTATGAAAGTGATTAGGGGCATCACTCTGTTCATATGTAGATGACATGTTGTTGTATCTGTGACATACCCTCTCATTACTGGGAATACTCTGGATTGGCGCTATGGTAGAAAGAAATAAAGGCAGTTCACCATGCAAAAAGTTTGTTGTAGAAACGGCTGTTTTTGTCTTTTTCTTATAACAACTCAGCCATGATCAGTCACGTGATTTGAATGTTTACTATGCCAGAAATTATTTGTCAAATAATCCCTAATGCCCATTGATTATTCTTCTGGACACTAAATTAAGGTTGTTTTTCTGGTTTCCATGAACCTTTTTCAACTTGCATCTTCAAAATGAACAAAGAACAAATGATTAAAAATGCCAACTATAAATGTCTTGTTGGGTTCAGTTTGCATTTTGATCAAACATGACCCTGTGCTGAGCAAATCTGAGTGGAAGAATTAGTTGTAGGGTTTTGTGTCAAGTACAAGTGAATCAATAAAACCCAATCCAGGAAGTCTAGTTTGAATAAAGGATTGTGAGTTGGAAGGCTTATCAAATACCAAAATATAGTACATCAGGAGGTCATTAGGAAGACTTTTACTGGACATCACATAATGGTATGAGGAGGGATTTGACAATAGTACCAGGAAGTTATCACAACTGCAGTTATTTGATCCCTTGTTGACTTTTGCATGCAAAGTTCACTGGTGCCTGTGCTGAATCAGCTTACAATCTGAAACTGTTGGCAGGAAATCCCCTTGGATTCTTGTAAACTGTGATGGGCATTTTCTTTTCCAGGATCTTCTGATATTTTATAGACAAAGCAATAAACCATTAAACTGAAAAATATGCAGATAAATTAATGATGGTAATAGGTGTAAATTGAAAACGCAGTCAGTCAGGCATGATTAATGTACACAATGCTGAGGTATAAAGTCTCTCTGCTTAAACACAAACACACATACGCTTGACAGAACACTGATGTGGGCCTTCTTGTGTGGGATAAAAGAAAAAAAGACAGAAGAAAGGTGAAGACAGGGACAAGACAGATTTTGGCCCCAGAATTTCTGGAGTCTTTACAGGAATTTAATGTGCAAATGATAATGCTTCATCCAAACCGTGTGTGTGGTCAGGTGCAGACGTACACACAAACGTTTCCACACACATGCATATCTGTGCCCACACACATACTGTACTCACATACAGACTTAGTGATTGGGAGCCTTTGGTCTTCATCAGGTCAATCAGTGGAACCGTGAGACCTGGAGGCAGTGAAGCTGGATGTCCTTCTGTTTCCAAACTTCGGTGTGGCCTGTTCCAGGAACTCCAGAGCAAATACAGACCATCAGCGTGTGTGTGTGCGTGAGTATGTGTGTGTGTGTTTGAACCAGAGAGTATTATATGTAGGAGTTGGGAACAAGCTCTGTGTGGGGTACAAAATGGAAATTAGGGGGTATGACCTCATTGTCATTTACCGTAACACACATTACATATTCTGTATTCAGATCATTAGTGTAGCTATCAGCTCTGAGTCACCCAGAATGCTCATGATCTACTTGGATATTAGGTACATGATTTTAAGTACATGGTACCAGTAGCTGGGACAATGTTTGTTCATTTAATATGAAAACAGATGTTTATTGTTGCTTTTACATTGATGGCCCACCTGTGATCATTAGCATGTACACACTCACACACACAGCCACACGGGTACTCACACTTAAACAAAGCCCACCAAAGGCAGAGCCCACCACAGAAGGTGCGCAGATGTGCCGCTGGCTACAACAAAAAATAGGTCTTGCATTCAGAAGTGAGAGCTCGCATATGGCATGTGGCAACCACAGCAAAATCTTACATCATTCCCATTCAGAAAAAAGTACGATCAGAGAAGGAAAAAGAATTGTAACAATATTTAGAGTAAAAGGAGTAGCCATGACCTTTTTCTTGAAATGAAATAAGAAAGTGTGGTCATGTATGGATACAGATAAGGAAGGCGTGTAATTATGCATTTCCTCTTCAGCAGTGCTTTGTGTGACAGATGGTGATTGATTTTATTTGTCTTGAGGTTTTTTAGAAAAAAAACTGCTGAAATTCAGAATTACATAGGCAGACCAGTGGGTCCTTTCGTTACATAAAGGTTCACATAGTTTCTCCTCACAGGACTCTAACGAGCTTTGTGTCTGTACAGTGTGTATGAAATGCAGAACCAAAAATTCAGATTCATATTGTGTACATGTCTGCTTCATTTTACAAAAGATATTGTTCATGTTTGCATATTATACCATGGTCTGGTTGAATACTTGATTCTGATTGACAGCTGGAAGTCCATTAACTATCAATGATAGATAGTTTTAAATAGTCTTAGATAGATAGACATCAGTATAGCAACAGCTGGATGTGAACATTGGAATATAAGACAGAGATTAAATAAATAAATCTCTCATTATCTAATTTACAACTGAGTGCAGTCTTTTAAACCTCATTGAGCATGGCAAGTGTAACCACTGTGAAATGTATACAGTCCTTCTTAACTTTGTATCCACACAGGTGTGGTCAGGCCTTTGTTTGTGGACCGTTAGAAAAGTACCTGGAGACAACACACGCATGCAAACTCGACACAGAAAGGCCTCAGCCAAGATTCGAACCGGCAACCTTCTTGTGATGAAACGGCGGTGCTAACCACCACCACCATCATGCATCTCACAGGGAAGCAAATTAATGTTGAAATACATTAGTATGTCCTCATTACTTTTTAAATATTGTTTATCTCATCTGAACTTTTTCAGTGGGGACCATTTTTATAGTCTTCTCGATTCTTTTCCTTAAACTTCTTTCTGATTTGGTTCCATTTCAGTGCCACAGTGAGGTCACAGTGGTAGTTTTACTGTTAATCCCAGACCTCTTGTCTCTAGTATCATGACAAAGTGCCCAACCAATACCATGGGGAGGGTCATGGTGGAAATTAGGGGTGAAGTGGGATCAGAGAGGGGGTGTCCAGCAATGCATCACCGATCTCCTGAGTGCTTTCATCTTCTCTGATAAGTGCCGTACCTAATCAGGTTAAAGCAGCACATGCCACAGAAGGAGAGGAAATTCCGGCCAAAATGGTAACGTATCTGTTCCGCTCTCATGCGTCGCATTCCTCCAGCTAATTAAGAGTAAATATCTGACCCTAGAGAGAAAACGTCCACATTAGTCCAACTAGTCAGCCAGTGTGGTCCATCTGTACTCTTTCTCTCACTCACCTCATCCTCCCCCCTTTCATCTCTCCTCTCTTCCTAATTTGGCGTACAGATGACAAAAAACATAGGCAAGTTCTCAGGGGGTTTGCCTTTTTTCTCTATGCTCCCCTCCTTTTGCTTCTCCGGCATTAGGCCCCACTAGTCCTGACAGGCTATCAGTTGTGCTCATGCCAGATTAACTACTGCCAAAGACCTCTAGGTTATAGAGCAGTGCTCTCTGCCACTTTCACTCTCTGATTTGCCTTGGTCTGGTCACAGATAACCTAGACAGAGTTTTAGGGCTTTGTTGAGTCTAAGTCAAAGATGTCATTGATCACACAAGCTACTTACATTTTGGCAATTTTGTTAAAAAGAGAAGTTTAGAGGGATATTTTTTCTTCATTTTTGAGTGAGGTTGTGTAAAGTACTTATAGTTAGTGTAGGAGACGGTGATCAGAGCGCTCTCAGTTTGGAGTGTCAGGGATGATTTGTGACTGACAAGCCAAGCAATCTGCTGCTCAGACCATGGGCACCAGAAGAATGGATATTAGCCATTTAGAGCAATTCAAACCTTTTTACATTTTATAGCTGAATGTATATGGATGATTTTTACACCCCATCACTTTTATTTACTCTCTCATCACATTTTCTCAACTGAAGGCCAACAACAACAAAAAATGTACCTCTATGAAATTAAATCAAATTAAATAGAATAAAATGAATGGGGTCACTCTAAAAGTTTAATCTGACTTATCGCTTGGCTTCTGTCTTAGAATGAATGAATATTAAAAGAGGCAGTTTCAGCAGCAGTACAGCAGCAGAGATCACCAACTGGTTTAATCGGAGATGGTTGTCCTTCCCAAAATTTCCCCCTGTGGCATTTGTTGACTTTGTTAGATGTGGTCAATTATTATGATGAAAGAGTAGGCGACCTCTGGTGGTTGTGAGAGCACCTGCATGTGAAGGGTAAGAATGGCATTTATGATGGTACGGTTGTATTGTAAATACAAAGTGCTGTCTATCGCAACAGGGAAGTGACTAATTTAGGTCATATTGTGTTGAGTGTTGACTTGTAACCAGGCCATCGTCCATAAGGGTGACGGTCACTTTGTGAAAAGTATGTATTTCAGCCCTAACCATAATTGTTTTCTGACCATCATTGATAATGTTATTTCTGAACCTAGTGAGAAAATGACAAAAGTGTAAAAGTCTTGATCTCACATCACACATGGGCTCATGCTGCTGCTCTTAACCACTCCATCCACCACCCCTCCTGCCTCCTTATGAGGATTATGAGGCTTCCTAAACAAAAGATTTGAGAATGACATGTGCTCTGATGTGAAAATGCTCCTATGTGTTGTATTTCCTTTCTGCTGTTTGTCGGGGTGGGTCTCTACCGAACGCGTTACAAGCCGTATTGAGGAATATGAACAAAAGTCTTATATTACCGTTTCAGTTTTCAAGTTTCAACTTGTTGTTTGATCAGCTTTACAGTGATTACAATAATGTGAATCATATGCTACAGTGCAACCTGCACAGACCATCTGAAAACCACACAGTTTATCATCTTCTATTATTTTAAGTCTCAAGGCTTGAGCAGTAAATATGATATTTTGCATTTGACAAGATGATGGTTAGTTGGACTCAACGGAAGTGTGTTTGAGTTAGGATCATAATGTTTTATTTGTTTACAGAGCTTCTTTGTTGCATATCTTACATCGGATCCAAAATCCCAACACAAAACCATCTATGACGTTGTTTGTTAAGGCTCATTTGTTTGAAACACAAACTGAAGGTTATGCTGCTCAGCGAGTTTTCTTGGCTCACTGTATTTTCCTGTGTAATGTTGTTATGTGTGTCTTGTTCTCGCAAGTGTGTGGTTCTCTCATACTTTGTCTTCATTCAGAACATTGGGTTTACACGTAATGAAACGTGCTACGTAAATAAATTTGCCATTGCCGTTGCCATTGTGTGTGATGCATAACAAAATGAACCAAAGTCGAAAGTGGCTTTCATGCTTTAGATGTAAAGAGGAAGCTATCAAGGAAGAAATCCCATGAAGTCCATTTGTATCTACTAAACACTGGCTTTTCATGTCAGAACTCTTGTGCTTTGTTGATATCATCAATCTGCATGGAAAACATGTTGCAACACTCATTCAGTGCTGGCGTCCGTGTTCAAAGTAACAAAAAGTTATCCAAAAATGATTTTCATGTCATTGTCAGTTTCTTGTCATAACCAGTTTTTGTGAAATTTTCCACCCCACACTCCGACAGTTAAATCAAAACAGTCCTTGGTAATTTGGCTGCTTCCATTCACAGTCAATGTATTTATAACTGCACAAACAGGCTCACTTAAAGTCTCATCAGCTGACGTACGCAGCATGCCACACACATAGCAGCAGGAAGCAGCACAGTGTGATACACTTGAAGTTGTTTACATTATATTGCAGAAAGAGGAAGGTGCATGAAAGGCACATCATGATCCTCACCCACGATCCTGACCTGTGTGCAAGTGGATGTCAAGACACACTCCACATGTTCCAAACTGGACTGTGGTCAAGACCAACATTGATATAAGTTTGGCAGTAAACTGACTGACTGCGATTGCCCCGGTGAACCCAGATAATTGTCATCTGTGCATAACTCCAAGGGTCTTGACAAAGCCTGTCGACATTACACGCCACCTTATTCGCATGTCATGAATCATGGACTGAAGCTCTTTAAAGCCGAACAAGATGTTAAAGTCATCTGTAACATATGTATGTAGAAGTGACAAACATTTCCAAGGCCAGCGACAGAACAGTACACACACAGAAGCTGTCATGATCCCTCACTTCTGATACAGAGTAAAGCACCAAAAAAGGCTGCATCAGTGTAGAAGTGCCAAACAAGGCATTTGTCAACAACAGGGGGAGGTCAGAATGGTGATGATATTGCTGGGTTATGTAGCTGCAGCACTATAATGAACACTAGAGTGTAGTAACCCACAAACAGGGCTCGCACATACCGCTTAAGATTAGAAAAGCATCTGAGGACCACATTTCTGTGTAACAGCGAACATGTACACCAGGGTGGCTCACAGTGTTTTCTTTTTTTCTGCTCATATTTACTCTGTAGGAGGTAATTAGTGAGCTGATCAGAAACCATATTTATTCTCCTGTGGTCAACCACACCACTCTTTCCACTCTGAAGTGTTTGCTGAGTTAAAACAACATCTAAATGCTTCCAGATATTAAGACAAGAGCTTCTCTTTGCTTGCTGAGACTTTCTTGAAATGAAGAAATTCATATGTAGCCTACACATGTGTTTAATGGACTACAGTATGGACAAACACCACCTCTGTTGCATTCCTCTACGTTAATTAAAAAGAAAACGCTGCTATATTTATGTTTCCGTTTGAAAAATCATTACTTATTATGGACATATAGAACTTTGGAAAACCCTCTTTTTTAATTTTACATAGCTTAAACTCCCTATATTACTCTGTATAGCTGCTAATGAAGCTTAATCATCTGTTGCTGCAATGGACCACTTTCATATTATCATATTGTCTTCTGACATTTTCATTTTAGAAACTGAAAGAGCTGTGGAGAAGAAGTTTAATGTGTTGTTCATGTTCATATATAGAAATAGAAAAAATATTCCCCACTGGGGGAAATTCAAAATTAGTGAAGTAGCTCAAAATTTATTTATTTAAAAAAATATTTACAATGATTGTATATTAGAACCATAACAACAATAATAATAAATTAATACATAAATAAATGAGTAAATAAATTAGAGAAAAACATGTCAGCAGTCACTATTAAAAAGCCTTATGGCTGTGGGGACAAAGGACCTCCTGAACCTCTCAGTCCTGCAGCGCAGTGAGATGAGCCTCTCACTGCAGCTGCTCCTCTGTCCTGCCAGGATGCTGTGAAGAGGATGTTTGTTGTTCTCCAAAACAGAATATAATTTCAATACACATATATATATATATATATATATATACATATATGAATATATAATATATATAGACACTGAACCTATAATATACATGTTATATAATGAATTAAAGTATAAATTTGATCTATCGTCAGGCTTTTTGCTTCACAATGAGTCTCTTTGGTCCATTTGGCTGTTTTCAGACTTCCTGTCATATCACACAAGCTGAATTACCAGAGCTTGTGTATCAGTGATGGAGTCACAGATCCTGACACTCCTCTTTTTGTTTAAGCACTGTGAACACATTCTGAACATCACGATTTAGAAGTTCAGGTTCAAAGTTTATTATTGTCCATGGAAAAATAAGAGACATAAAGTTTTCATCTTTGCCAGCAGTTTGATAAAGGAAACTTCAAAGATAATTTGGATGAAGTGTTCTTCAGACAATGATTTAAAATAGAGGTGAAATTCTTTTGGAATTTACTGTTTCTAAAATGAAGGATAAACTTTTCTTGTGATACCTAATATTGTTTTAATCTGAAAAGTGTACACCTAAAAAGCTTGGTTTATAAAAATCAATCAAACAAGTCCTTCAATCGAAACAACTGCATGGGTTATTTGTTTATACCCATAATGGCTTCCTGTAAAGTACCCCCCTACAAACAATAGGACCAAAGTATGACTCATATGAACATTCCCGCATCTGAACAGACACTACAAAGTCCCGAGGAAGGTTTTTTTTCACTTCTAACTTGTGGTCAGTCAATGGTGAAGATACATCCTCTTTACACAGCAACCTTTGCCTTTATGGACGCCATTATCAGTTTGATTAATTCATATATATACATTTTTGTTTTTCAGACATGCAGCTCAAAAAAAAAAAGTTGGGATGGTAAAATTTTTTGTCACTTTATGATGGTACCAGTGCTTTGCACAACACTTAAAATGAAAACTGGCTTTCAAGATGCCAAGCAATGAAGTGTACCGATACCCCATTCTTCCCCAGCCATGCCTTTGTAATGTGTGCAGAGTTATGTGTGGTTTTGCATTTTCTTGTTGAAAAATGTATTTCCTGAAAAGATGTCATCTTGGATGTAACATATCTTGATCTAAAATCTTAATATACTGTCCTGCATTCAGGCATTCTGCTTTGCTTTAGCCAAGGCAACTGATACAATACTGATACAACCCATTACAATTACAGAGCCTGGCTTCTGGACTTGTTGCTGATAACAGTCTAGATAGTCCATCTTTGGTTTTTGGTCTGGATCATATGGTTACCATTTTAGCTGAAACAAACCTAGAATATTAACTCATCTGTCCACAGTAACCAATTCCACAAGCCTCTGAGCCCAGAGAAGTCAACACCACCTCTGGGCAATATCATTAAAAGGCTTTTTTTCCCCAGTAAAGTAAAATTTTAAGTGGCATTTGTGAATCTTACTCTGGACTCTTGTGCTTGTCAAAGTAATCCCTTGCCCAGGTGGTTATATCAACTGTTAATTAAAATGACCAATTGGAAGGTCGATGGTTCAACTCCCGGCTTCTCCACGTGTCGAAGTGTTCTTGGAAAAGACACTGAACCCTGCACACCGATGCATCCATTGCTGTATGAGTGTGTGTGAATGCTTCAAGCAAAGCACTGTGTAACGTGCTGCGTGAGTGAATGTGGCATGTAGTGTCAAAGCACTTTGAGTGGTCAGATAAACTAGAAAAGTTCTATCCAAGTGATTTTATTGCACATCTGTTGACAAACTGGAGATCCTCTGCTTGTCACATGAAAGACTTTTGTGGATACTGTTTTGTACCAAATCATTCTGATTTCTGATTTTTTGTTTTTGTTTGTTGGTTGGTTCTACCTACGGGTAGAATTGTGAGTACAGGAACTGATGTATCTGATCAAATGTCAGGAATATCTTCGGTTTAAACATTCTGCAAAGAAATTTAGGTGAAAACAAGTGTAAGAATGACTGTGTTTTTTTGTTTTTTTTCTAGTGATTGCATTTCCCATACCATCCCATGTTTTTCTGATTTATTACATATAAGGTTGACAGACCTTATATATAATAAAAGGTCTGTCAACACACACTCACAGACACGCTTAGATCAGTGATCTGTGGTTAGACTCTTGTTGTAGTCAGACAGCATGATGAAGTGTGCAGAGGCCAGAAGAAAAAAGGAAAGTGCTTCCTGAGCAGTGATGTGTGACAGAAGATATCAGAGAACTGGTGCAGGGTCAACCACCGCTGACAGCCACCACACCTCTTGACATCCACCCAAGACCCTGGGAGTTGTGCTCAGCAGATAAGGGTCAGTGGAGGCTTGAGATGTGGGGGTTCATCACATCAGTGTGTGTGTGAGCATGTGTGAGTCTCTTTCTGCTTGTGTCCACACTATAAGATTTCTTGAGGAGCAGCACTGACCACCCAGGTGGTCTTGAGTTGTGGAGAGAAGAGTCAGTGTATTTAGGCAACAAACAGGTAACCTAAACCTCTACACCCGTGCTTGCAGCTGCTTGGTCTCCTCCCTCAGGAACCAGAGCTTCTTTTACATTCACTGTGCTTTGTTCCCCGCCCAGCAAAACATTAGCACTACAATAACCTCCAAAGGGAAACTTGAGTCCATAAAAACCTAATGGAGTGGGATGAAGGGGGAAGGAGGAAATGGCTACTGAACAAAGAAAAAAGAAGAATGAAAAATTTTGTCAAGTTTACATTTGACAAAATCCTTGAAATCCTTGAATCTCTTCATAGAACTCATATAAGGCTTGCAAGGCATCACTTTTTTTTAAAGCAGCTATTGTGGCTTCATCATTTTTCAAAAGAATCACTCTATCAAGGGTGGGGTTATCGGGGAGAGGTGGGGGCAGTCATGGCATGTAATAATGACCTGTCATTTTTCATCAACATTCCCAACAATGCACTATCCAGACTGGAGCCAGAGCACACACTTAGGAGGTGACACACTGCGCAGAAATGCATCCCTTAGGTCAGACGGTCAACCAGCATCATGATTACTGGGATCAGGAGCAACTACACATATGTGTTTGTGTGTGTGCGTGTGTGTAAGGTGGATATTGTACTCTATATCATAGCTGGGAGTTTTAGGGAGGGATTCCTCTATACTCGATTATTGCAGGTACTGTTTTCCTCTCACCATCAGGATGTATTCATTGTGAGACAGTCAAGCACTCTGAAGGCCCTCTGGCTGCTCCATACAGACCCCTACACCCCAAACCCACTCACAGCCCCCTTCTCAAATTAGATCCCAGGTCTAATCAGAGACAGCTTGGCATTGTGGGTGGAAACTAGCCACAAACCTCATCTTCAAATGACTGTTGGTTGCTGTGAGAGGCCCCCCTGTTCTGTTGACTGGGCAGGATGGAGCGCTATACGAGGCACTCTCAATTCTCTTGACCACACAATGGAAAATGGGAGGGAGACCACACAACAATGAGTGATTTCCAACACAGCGGCTGACCTAAACCAAGATTCAAAGTGAAAAACATGCCAAAATAATACCCTAGGAAATAACCATGTTCAGTGTTATATAGTATAACATCATTCTTTCTCTTGAATAGCAGACCAGAAAACAAAGAAATAAAACACCAAGAGACAGATTTTTAAGTTAGTTATCATAGAATGAAAAGCAATTGAAAATGAATTTGTTTGTTTATATCTATATATTTGGATATATATTTGTACTGAAACAGACTTTATTATGAATAATTTCACAAATTCATTTAATGTTAGTAATACATAGACATTTGACAATGAGGTTGTATGGATGGATTTATGTATAAAACATCAACATGGAAATGTGTGCTCACCTCTGTGATGTCAGAAAGCAGTACTCATCGTGGAGATGTCAAGGATCGGTAGTGTAATTAACTGCAGTCATCTCCACAAAGGTGGCTGTAAAATCGCCAGTAGTCCGATTCTCATGAATTTACCAGGATCAGAATCAGAATCTGGGCCAGTAAATGTGTCGAAAGGGGCTGTTATGGTCTTACAGGAAGTATCTCAAAAGCAAAAAGCCACCCACTTCCAGTCTCAAAATGCAAAACTCTGATCCTATGACATAAAACTTGATCTCGTGTAGCGACTTGGCCACAAATAATATAATTTCATCCACCTAAGGATTTGTATGCGTGTAGATATTACTTTGTATAAACATTGGGCCTCTCAATGAGATTTGTGTATATATCAAGCAATGAAAATGCTTAACCAGACGTGCCAGATGGTTTCTTTAACAGAACCATCTGCAAAGTTCGTTGTAGAAACTGTTTGGAAAAGGTAGCAGGTGACTGGATGAAGAATTTGTGTATCAAGGCCACAAATGATCTTAACCAGTCAGATGAACGAACTTTAAGATGGGATGAACAAACTTTACAAGTGGAATAGGAGTGAATAGGATGTGCCATCGGTAATTAGCTGTTACACCAAAGCTTCCATTTTAATTTACTAATGTCCTGGATTGAGCTGCTGAGACATATCTGTTATAAAATATGTTTGCAATAGCTGTCTATTCTGTAAAATGAGCAAAATGCTAACCAACCTTTTCATGAACATTTTCACTTTGACTTATAGAGCCTAGTAACCCTGACCACTGCTAAAAATGTCAAAAAGGCTTACTTTTTAAACTGTTTTGGCATATAATTCTGACTGAAATAACATTGTGTGATTGAGATTGAGGTTCTTTATCTCAAACAGTGTAGTGCTGCAGCTCTAACAGATCAGCATCTGATGGCCTCTGTCCTTAAATGTCTCATTTGAATAGTAAAAGCAGGAAAAGCATTTCACTTAAGCTGCTCCTCTCCTGAATTTTCTATCTTATCTTGGGGCAATCTCAAGGCCATACAAATGCCACATATATGCTTGAACAATATACTCTAAGTGTCTTCTGGGGTCTGAAGGCCTTCTGATCAGTTGGCTGAAACACCTCAGCTTTGCTCCTTCCTAATGTTTGAGCTCCTTACCACGTCTTCTATGGTGCCACCCTAATTTAAACCACTTTGTAACCACAATCTTATTCCTTTCATTAAAAACTACAAATATAGTAGCAGATACCTGACCTTGGAGGACTTTGTAGTTGTCTACTTAGGCACTAAATTAGACTGCAATCAGCCAACAATGAGCCCTTCTAAGCCACTGGAATAAAGCACAGAAAAAGAAGGCAGCATTGGATTTCTGGCAACCTCTCCTTTGGCAAGCCTTCATGATTATCACTTTGTGTGGAAGCATTCATTTTGCTCTCAATTGTAAGACAGAAAAAAGTCAGTCCCCTCATTACACTGGTAATGATAGATTGCTCTGGCTGAATGCACACGTCCGGCCTGTTGCTTTGCTACCTACACCACTGATGCCAGAGCAAATGGGTCCCTATTTAAAACTTGTCAAGGGTAAAATTGGGGCCGTAACTAGTCATTAAAACAGTGGCACATAGTCTAATTTGGGTCATACTGTGGTGGCTTAAAAGCAGTGTGAGTACAGTTCTTACTGTTTCCAACGTGTCTTGGTAAAAATGAAACAAGTGTGCATATTTCCGGCAATGACAGATGAAAATCTGTGGTAGCCAGCATAGCATCCCTAAGGATGATTTTCTATTCTCTAACCAGTATACATGAAGTAACAAAGAACTCCCACCAATCAGATTGCTCCTGGTGAAAGTGAATATTTTTAATGAAAATAGTTGACTCTCTGAGCATTGCTTAAAGTAATTATGATACTAACTTTCAGTGGTGTTTGTATTGCCCGAAAAAGTAAATATCTGTGATGGATATCAAAATTACCCACACCACATAGAATAATGTGTATCGACTGAGCAAGTAATACCATTTCAGTTCTTTTTTCCATTAATAAAGACTCCATCTATAACCAATCTCTCTGTCTCCAAAGTCACATAAATAATGTTGAGTGCCTATTACAGCTGTTCAAACAAAGAGTAGTCAAGTGACCCATGCTCTAGGAAAACACAGCAATCTATTCTGGCAGCATGTGCTAGAATAATGTGTTAAGGAGCATAGTAACGCTTGTCATAACTCACAGGACACAAAGGACCTGCTGAGAGAGGTTTCAAAACCAAAACACTGTGTATGAATGTTTGTGTGTGTGACACAAATCAAAACAGGCAGCTGTTCACACCAGGCCAGCGAACAGAGGAGCAAGTCCAGTGACTCAGGCCCTCCTCAAAGTGCCTGTTTCATCCGTTGAGGAGGTCCAGAGATCAGAGGGACAGAGAAGGGTGGGTGAGGAGGGGAAAGTCTCTTATGGGCCCGATGTCAGGGGCCAAAAATAGCGGAGAACGCCTCTTTCGCTGTTTCTTTCCCTCTGTGACTCATCTCGAGTGTGGTAATTAGGAAGAGAAGGTTTGCCACCATCGTGGCTGGAATCACACAGCGTTGTGGTGACAGGACCCAAAACAAACGCTCCTTAAAGAGGGACTGGGTGGCAGGGAAGGGAGGTTAGAAAGGGAGAGTAAGAGACCAGGAGCGGGAGGATATGTCACACTTGGAACCGACTGGTATTACAAAATCCTTCCAAGAAGCAGGAGGAAGCAAGAGGGGTAGAAGAAACCAGAATTACAAGATGTGAGACAGAGAAAAAAGACAGAAAAGAAAAACAAAAGCTGTCTCATTTCCTGAATGTACTGTACATCTGTACCACATTTTCCCCTGAGTTTTCCAATTATAAACAGGCTGAAAATGTAACTCACCTGGGCCCAGGAGGCCCCTGAACATTACATTACACTGCTTGCACATCATTTAATTCACCTCCATTTTCACCACAAACAAAATTGTTCATTCACATATGAGTGTAGACCCCGCTGAGCAAATAAATGCCTTCATCATTGGAGTATGTTTTGGGTCAGTGTTTTCTTTGCATTTTGAGTCATATTGACTTATGTCTGAGCCTGTGTGTGTGTGTGTGTGTGTGTGTGTGTGTGGGGGGGGGGGGGGGGGGGGGGGGGGGGGACAGAAACAGGTATATAGAGAAAAAAAGAGGTAGACACGCAGACAGACACAGAATATGGATGCCTATGTAAACAGCTGTGTGTTTACCATGGAGCTATACAATGCTATAGACCATTACATCTTACATAGTTCACCATATAGTATGTTTTGTGTGAGGGATTGTTGGGGATCAAAGACAGAGAAGCAGATATGAGTTTCTGTTCCTGGCCAGTGGAGGAGGGGGGTTGTCATACCAGACACGGTGAGCACATACATTTTCTTGGGCCCAAGGCGTATGCTTAGGTTCTGCTGGGTGGACTCATTACTCACTGTGAGCCCTGAGCCTAGGGTTGATGGAGAAGTTTGTGTCACACCCACTGTGCACTGACCGTTGTGTAATCCCTCCTGGGGTTGTGGAATGAGCTTGTAATGATGACTGGTTTGATATGGTTTCACTCTCTGACACACATGCAGAGACACTCAGGAGACATTCACGCAGACACAGACAAAGACCTGCTGTGATGTAAGTGATACTACCCCACAAGAGCTCCTGTCCATAGCAGGGGGCACTAAGTAGAAACTAATCTTTGAGGTTTTTTTAAAACTTAAACATCAGTGCAGAGTTGAAATAAAGCTCCCTAGCTGTACCAGTAACAACCGAGCCTCAGTATGGAGAAAACTGCTATTGCTTAGAACAATTTTTTGATTGTTTATTTCCACAAAATGAACTGGTTTATAGACAGTTATGAGACAGAACGTCATGATACAAATGCATTACATCTTTCGAATGAACAATGGCTACGCTTAAACTGCATGTCAAATGTGGCCCCAATACAATTATTTTGCTCATATGTGACTCCGCCAATGCCAAGAAACCGTAACCCTGCATCCTTTGAAATTGCCAGGAAGTGGGAACTTATCTAGTTACAAATAGAAGTACAACTGTACAAAAATCTATGAGAAAAGATAAATACCAAATGTATCGTCAAAGATTTTCCCATTGACTTTATGGCCTCAATCACAGGTTTGTATATCATGATTCCATTTAAAGTAAAAATGATGATAAAGTTTGATGGCACTGCTACCTCATCATTTTTTTAGTTGCTATTGTATGGTTGTATATAGTGGCAAATAAAGCAAGATGGCAACCATCAAAATTATAAGTTTAAGGCTTCAGAACAGAAGTCTACAGTGGGTGACTCACTTGATTTATCCATTTGTTATGTACAGCATTCGTTTGGGATCACAGTTATCAGAAAACTGCCTTCTTAAGTTTTCAGTTTTTATCAAACAAACAATTGATGTATTACCACATCTGTGTGTAGATGGTATCACTGACCAAAAAGACATCCCAACTTGTCACATTAGGAAAACTGCAGTTCTAATGATTTTGAATAATGGTGCTGTTCCTTCATGTGTCCCAGTAAACCACAACAGTCATCAAGAAAGCTAACAGAAACAGCTAATGAAATGTACTTAATGTTTATGTTTCTAATTACTTCACTGCTTCTCCTGTTATTGAAAGTGTTCTGTGAAACAAGTCTTTTAGTCACAGTTTGCGGTGGAGCTCCTCTCACTGGTGAAGGAAAATGTCAGAGGCTGCACAGCAGTGGCTCAGTGTGTTTCTACTAGGTTAAAAGCTTGCTGAAACACTGGAAAAGCCACAGAAACCATTTTGTTTTTCAAGCATAAAAGTGCGAGACAGTTAGGAGCAGCATTTTAACTTTTATTTCTCAATGTCAAAGGACAGAAAATAAAACGAAAACTGTTCCAAAGTTTGCCATTAGGTTTCCATCCAATAGCTAAGTGGATTTGAAGCAAACCTTTGAACATTTGTTCAGTAGAAAATATGTATTAGACTTGTTTCCATTATTTAGCTCAGAGCAGCAAACATGACTGCACTGTGTGGTCAGCAGATGATGAGGCGGACCATGTTGCACATGGTTGTAATAAACGGTGGAAAAGTCGCTCTTTGGAAACATTACTTTAAGGAAGAAGACCGATAAAATAAATGTTGTCTTGGCCATATATAATGTATGGAAAATCTAGAGAAGTCTTCACATGTGTTTATTCTTTCATGTTTGTTCAGTTCAGTGCAGTTTTTTTTCATGTAGCATCAAATCCCTTCAAAGACACAGTCCAATTCAAGCCAATTATAATCTAACTCGTAACCCTATTAATATCTATCCACCTAATAATGCTCAAAATATCCGCTCAATTCAGGTCAGTGCAGTGGGGAGGCTGGAGCCTATCCCAGCTGCCACTGGGCAAGAGCTTACACCCTGGACAGGTATGGCCCATCACAGGGCCAACACAGAGACAAATGAGATAGGCAACCACGCACTCTCGAACTCTCTCCTTGGGTTAATTTTGAATCTTAAATTAACCTGACATCTAAAAACAGGCATGGTGGGTGGGAGAAAGCCTGAGTACCAGGAGAGAACTCATGCTTGCATAGGGAGAACATGCAAACTCCACACAGCTGGGATTCGATTATTGTGAGGCAACAGTGCTACTTGCTGCATAACTGTGCAACCCCAATCATCAATTCCAGTCAAGTCACATTAATTAAAATCCAAATTAGTCCAGTTTATACATTGCCAATTTTAATTTTTTTTTAAAAGGCTACGGAAACCAACAGATTGCATTGAAACTTCTCTTAGATTCAATCCCCCATCCTGGATATGCATGAAGTAACGGTGGAAAGAAAAATGACCTTTTAACAGGAAAAAACCTGTTAAAAAAAGGGTGACCATCTGCTTCGGCAAGATGGGGTTTAAGAGGACAGGAGGGGACAACAAACACCATAACACCAGCAAAGGGGATGCCTGCTGAGAAAGAGAAACACTAGTTAATGACAACAATAATGTTATATGTACAAAGAGAGTTAAGAGAGCAGATTGAGGAGAGGTGCATCATGGGAGGTCCACCAGCAGTCTATAGGTCTATAGAAGCATAACTGTGCAATGTTTCAGAGTCACCTGAGCCACCCCTAACGATATAAGCTTTATCAAAAAGTAAAGTATCTAGCCTGATCTAGTAATAAAAGGGTTTCTGTTTTATTTCTGTTTCCTGAACCCAAACTGGCAGCTGGTTCCACAGAGAGGGGCCTGATAACTGAAGTGTCTGCCTCCCATTCTACTTTTAGAAACTCTAGGAACCACAAGTAAACCTGCTGTCTCAGTTTGGAAAATTATTCAACATCTTCAAGATATGATGGCACTTGGTCATTAAGACCTTTATATGTGAGAAGCAGAATTTTCATTTCTATCCGGAATTTAACAGGGAGCCAATGAGGAGAAGCTAAAACTGAAGACATATGCTCTCTTCTGCTACTCTTAACTGCAGCATTTTGGATCAGCTTGAGACTGTAAAGAATTACAGTAGTCCAATTTTGAAGTAACAAATGCCTGGACCATTGTTTTTGCATCACTCATTTTGGCACTATTACAAAGGTTAAAGAATGCAGTGCTAGAAACCTGTTTTATATGTGTCAAAGAACAGATCCTGGTGAAAAAATAATTCCATGGTTCCTCTATGTTGTACTGGAAGACAAGGAAATGCCCTCTAGAGTAAGTATATAACTAGATAGTTTCTTTCTGAAGTGCTCTGATGCAAAGACAACAAATTCAGTTTTGTCTGAATTTGGAAGCAGAACATGCTTCTTTAAAACATGCATGTAGACTTGGCAACTGACTGGTTTAATCTGGTTTCACAAATAAGTATGGCTGAATATCATCAGTATCACAATAGAAATATTTGCCATGCTGTCTAATAAGATTACCTAATGGAAGCATCGTGTATAAAGTGACAAGAATCGGTCCAAGCATAGAACCCTGTGAAACTCCATAACTTACTCTAGTGTGCGGGGGAAGATTCTTCATTTACAAGAACAAACTGGAATCTATCAGATAAATATGACTTAAACTAGCGTAATGTAGTTCCTTTAATCCCAATAACATGTTCAAGTCTCTGTAATAGAATGAGATCAATCATATCAAATGCAGCACTGAGCTCCAACAGAACAAGCACAGAAACAAGTCCGCTATTAGAGGCTAAGAGGAGATCATTGGTAACTTTTACCAGTGCTATTTCTGAGCTATGATTCATTCTGAATCCTGACTGCTTTAAAGCCCACTGCTGTGAATTAAATCAAGGAATCAGCCTCTTCTGACTGACATTATTTCCCATAGGGGCAACATTGTCCAATATTGTATGGGCTGAAGCTGTAGCTCTATCATTAAGATCATCAAGTCATATAGGAGTAAAGTTTAGGTAGCTGTCCTCTGTTGTATAAACACAAAGCACAGAAGAAAATGATAATGGAACCAATTCTTTGGTGACAGCATTCTCTGATAGACACCTACAACAAGGAAATTTCTTCCGAGATGCTGTGTAGTCAAGCAATATAAACACACAGATGATCAAAAAAAGGTCAGACAAGACATGATTATTAGAGTATACTGTTAAGTGAACATTCTAAATGTCAATTGTTAGCAAAAGATCAAGGGTATGATTAAGACAGTAAGTAGGTCTGTACATTATGAGAAAAGCTGACTAAATTCTATATTCTAAATACAACTACTCGAATACAGACTTAAAGGCAATATTAAGGCTGTCATGATATTTGTAAAAATGACTTCCATGTGGGTGACAGTTGCTATGTGAAAATAATGTATTTTAGCCCTAACCTTGATAGTTTCTCGACACTAAGCAATTAATGGTATTCCTAACCCAACCAGGAAATTATACATTTTTCAGTAAAGTGCTGTCGTGTTATTGACTGCACGTAACTCCATTGGTCTTGAACATTAACGTATAAATGATTGAAAGTTGTTGTCTATGTCAGGAGAGTAACACGATTGGTACGTCAGAACTGATTAGTATCAAGTGTTTCCATCTGCCTTTAAATACCACAACAATTTTTCAAAAAAGCCATAAAACAACCACAGGAGAAGCTCATTTTTGCAGTCATAAGGACTTAGATTATATCTCTTTTGATTCCAAGAATTGTGAGGTTATCAAGGCATTGTCTATCTTCATAGATGTGATCCAGGACTTTGCTGACCCTCTGTCAAACACATACAAGCAGGTGGCATTAGATCTTTAGGTTGCCTGTTCCATTAGCCTCTAAAGTGTACCTCTTGTGCTCCCTGGGATCTGAGGTACCAGCGCCATCATACTGAAGCAGCTGAATGGAATTCAGCCATCAATATTCTAAACTCCAAGTATATCACGTGATCCACAAAGACGATTTATACTGAGTCAGAAAGTGAAGCAGTATAGTTATTTGACCTGTTCACACTCAGACAACCTCATCAGGCTTGCCCCCCTGATTTTGTCTCTCTATCAAGAATGATCACAAATCCCTGTGAATGACATCATCTTATTCTGGTGAGTTGTAGCCAAGCAGACACAGAGAGAGGCAGCACCAAGCAGTGCATCCAAATCCAAGCCCTCAGCAGTCACTCCCTTGAGCCAGCAGACCTGGACAACAGCAGAGGAAAAATATGCCAAATAACCCTCCATCCCCTCCAACCATCTCCCCAACCCAGCTCTCGCCCCCCACTCCCACCCCCTCATTATTTTTTGCCCCTCTCTCTGCTCTTGAAAGCTTGGTTACATCATCTTCAGTGTCCACATTTCAATAATGCCTCTGAAATCTCCCACTGGCAAGAAGACGCGGGTGTTGGGGGACTGGGATGGATAAAGAATAATATCGAGAATGCATGATAAAGAAAAACAACACATACGGAGGAGTCACTGAGGATATGTTGAAAGAGAAAAATCTAAAACATTTGCAACATGGCCAAAGAATTTAACTTTCTTTGTGTCCTCTTCGTCTCTCGTAATCCCTGCATCTAAACGTGTAGCGGTAAGCGTTTGTATTGACTCAGGCTGGTCAGCCAAGCCCTCTTTTCTATCCCTCCACCCCCCCCATCCATCCAATGAGGGGGGGGGGGGGCTCTGAGCTCCACACAGGCCCAGCCATAGCAGACATTTTTGTGGTGAAATCATTAAACCCACGTGCAGCTCTCTCTCTGTGGTCACTGGGGGTCGTGCTCCTCTGCCTTTAGCTGAATAAATCATAAAGTTTGCCGGGAGACCACACAAGAAGCCAGCCCAGTGAAGGCAGAGCATCCAGCCTGTGCAGCCAGCGCAAAACACATGCACACGCACAGCCCCAGACCTTGTTATTTTTCAGAAAAACCCCGGCAGTGAGACACAGGAAGTGAGAAAGAAAGTGGAGGAGGCAAACCAGTAAAAGCACAAAAAACAGACAGAATATTTAAATGGAAATAATGTTAAAATTATCTTATGACGTCAGAAATTACTAGGCAAAAGTTTTTTTTTCTAAAACACGAAAGCCAAAAGGATTAAAAGGGATAGACTGAGTTTAGTTGATGAAAAATACTGAAACAAAAAAAATTGGGTTTTTTTCAGCTGTGCTCAGAAGCATCATAAAGAAGAGATATTCCCTCCCATTCTGTGTCTGAATGACCTCGCCAGACTGATCCTTCAGACAAGATTTCTCTACAAGAGGAGGAAACACAGCTCTGTCTGAGGATCACTTACTGTCTGGGTACATATTTGCAGGATGCACCAATAAATACCATACATTATTCGGACAGATCATGACTAAAACAGGAGTGGAGGCTGTTCTTTTAAAAAACGTATCAGAGCCACATTTTCATGTTAGGTCATACAAAAGAGAAACAGGGCTGGATGTCTTTGTTCAAGTGGCTGAAGACAAATAATTATCTAAAGCTGTTCTAAGAGAGCTTTTGACAGTATTATGAATGCAAAAGTGATTATGGTTACACAAATATAGTGATGATTGCAACATGCTAAATATAGCGGGGAATTTAGCAGCTAAAGAGTCAGGTGCATCCTCCTGGAGCTGGTAGACATCAAAACAAAATTGAAATCAAAATGAATTTAGTCTTTTAGTTGCCAGGTGAAATACAATTCCCTGCAAACAAGGAACAAGATCCTGGAAGTGAATTCTTTCTGATTTCCATTTGTATTTTGAAATGTACACAGCCAGGAGAACCAGAGACATGAAAAGTCGTGTCCAAAACACAAGGTTGACACTATTGCTCATCATCTCAGGATAATTAAGTTTTTCTATCACCTTATTTATATGTATCTGTATTCAGATGCAGTTCTTACATTAAAAATCCATCATTCACATATCTATTTATTACGTTAGAAGTGCTTTAATATTGGCTGTTGCCCCATGAGTGCCCAGTCATCAGATGATAGCTGATGGGTTCAACTCCAGATTATCCAATCAGAATGGAGGAAGTTTTGGGTGCAAGTCTTTAGATATGACATCCCAATTCTTAGGCTCACAATACAACTCACCATATATTCTCAATAAAATGATTGTTGACTGGGTACAAAGAAGCACTAAATTCAGAATGTATTCAAGATGATTTGTGCAGACAAGTAAGTAAGGTTAAAGCAGAGTCAAGTATACAAAAGTTGACTTTTTTTTAAAATATCTGAACATTTATATCAACTGACTAAAATATAAATACTACCACTCCACAAAAACCTGGTTGTAAGTCACACAGTACAATGACAGTACACATCTGTATGTGGAAGTTGTGTGTTCTGTATGTGTGTCACTCCAGCTTCTCAATGTGGCACAGCTGATCTTTCGCATGTCTAAAGAGAAGAGAAAGAAAGAAAAAAAGAAGTTGAGAAGCGGCAAGTAGAGCTGTATCAAGTGACAGAAAAATGGCATAAAGGTCTCTTTTATCCCAACACTACTTCATTTTCATTTTGCAAACCCTGCATCTTGAATTAGTCATATTCAGGTCCTTTTTTGCCAAACACTGTAAAATCCAGTTTAAACCCAAATGCTAAAGACAGAACATACTGTATTTACTGCTGACTTTTTTATGTGGCTACATGCTAATAAAAATGATCAACTCTGACAGCTCATATTAACAGTGCCTCTCTCCCACGCTGGTGCCTCAACAGTATGAACAATGTAAAGTAATTCATAAACTGAGATAGGAGTGAAGGTCTATCTTGCCAAACAGAAACTTTTTCTGTAAAATTGAATCAATAGATTGAATTTCACAAAGTTTTGGATTGATTCTGCCAGTTCAAGTGAACATGGATATTTTAAAAACTGTATATTTTTCTGTGCATTTGCACCCATTGTCGTGATGGAGTTTTTCACAGTTTTGGACACTGAATCCAAAATATATTTTTTTACATACTACAGTTGTAATGTTTATGTGTGGACTGGAAAACCTGAGTTTTTGGCTTTTGTCACCAGATACTATGCTGCTATTCCCTTGGTTTCACATCAAAATATGTACAGATTTCCCCTTTGTTTAAATGGTAACGGCAGACTTAACCAAGATAGCGCTGAAACTGGCTTTGCAGACGGGACGTTTTACATTTTTGCACAAGGAATGTAGGGATCAGGATATGTTATGGAGTATAATGCAGGATAAAACCAGTCTAAAAACATAACTATCGTGACCCACATTGCCGGTTTTGGACCAGGCTCAAGTTGGACCTCAAGTTGGAGAGACAGCTTTGGGAACAAGGTGGTTTTCACTCAGGAACGGCAAGAGAATTTTCACATGTCCAGGAGATTGCCATTGCATTTGACCAAGTTGCTCTGCCCCTAAACTGAAGGACAGGAAACTGTTATAAGATCCCCTCTCATAACAGACATGCACAGTGTGAGATTTTTTTGTGAATGATGCTGTGTGGAAGGGATTTTCTTTTGAAAATCAAAGACAAAAACATATTTTTATAAAAATAAAAAAAAATACCCATAATTGTATGTACTAAGCCTGACTGTCTTCCTCCCCCGCTGGTGTGATCACGTTGCGTTGGTATCACTGTGGAATCCCAAGCAGGACACACCCAGCACGTGGATGTAGGTTGCACAGTTTAGTAACCTTGGCAACCTAGTCCAATACAAGAAGGTTACTGAAATATTAAAAGTCTGCAGTGAGCATTTTGATTTCACATCAAAGTGTTTTGATTGGTTCAAAGAAACTCTGATTGACAATTAGTATGGTTTATTTGAGCTGATCTTTAAAAAAGGTTGTCATCTGAGAGCAATGTCTATTCTGTCATGATTTTAATGAATTACTTTGGTTATTGTTTTTAAAATGTATGTTTGTCTGGTGGAGAATAACATATTTATCTCTGATGTGACAAACTCAGAATGAGGATTTATTTTAGCTTTACTCTAGATGTTGGAAATAAAACACACTCATTTACATATACTACAAATTCACTGTCATCTATTTAGATTTTTTTACACCTTCTGTTCTCCTTTGTTGTCTGTACTTTTCCACACTCTTATCAAGCCTGTGTCACCTGACTAAAAGGTGGGGGTTGTCACATGTGTTATGGTGAGAAGTGTAAGTGGCGGAGCAGTCTAGAGAAAGAGGTGAGGGTGAGGGTGGAGGTTGAAACTCTACCCTCACCGTTAACGGAGGCTGTAGCACCTCTCGACCTCTGGCCACACATTTCTGAGTGAACTTTGGCCCTATGACCACACAGGTCGAGCTGGGTAGCTCTTCAAGTCAAACATGCACATACATACACACAAAGAGTATATCATGACACACCCTCTGGCTTGTAGTCAGGCAGCTATTACCTGGAGATTGTATCAGTGTCAGTTTGTGGGGGATTCTTACTCCCTGGGGTAAAGCACAGAGGGCAGGCGCCTGATCTTCTGTGAAATGTTAATGTGGAACAAAACAGGCTGAACTCTGGAGTGTGGCAATACATGGAGCCAGGCTCACTGGTTAAGAAACTCTATCCCCTCTTGCATCAGTTGGCATGTGACCAAGCAAAAACATATCAGTCAGCTTTGAGTGTTTTGCTTCTTAAGCTCACATTGATGGTTCCCCCAGCTGGATCAGTAAAGCATGCTTTACTGTATATCTATAGCGCTCTGCCCTCATTAAATGAGACAAAAATCTCCCCTTCAAGCCACAATAAGGGTGTCCATTAGCACTGGTATTCCAGTTTTCAAGACAGTAAATTGGCCAAGGAATGCAGCTTGTTGTCTTATCAAAGTCTAGAAGCAAGGGATCTGGAAATGCCTTGCTTTGTTGAGCGTTTAGTTTATCTGTCCCTTAATTGCACATTGTAAAACTGTCTCTCTGGGCTTCTTGCTCTCCCCAGTGGCCAATGTAACCATCTGGCCCTTGCAAAGATCTGAGCAGGAAGTTATGTGAGACGTCAGAGGATAGGAACTCTGATAGCCTCACATGAAGTTGGCTGATTTTTCAGCATTCCAATCATTGCCTGAAATACCTTTGACTGAGTGTCTGGCTGCATCACTAAGGCTGTCGGTCTTTAGAGAACTTTACTGCTGTAAGAAAACAACAACAAAGTTAAAAAGCTTTTCATGTCTCCTAGTACAAATAAGTCTGCATTGGTATACATGGTGAAACTTTGATGTCACTAAACCTTGGATAAATGGTTCATCGAATAAGAAATTCTGGCTTCTCTTGAACTAACAAACAGGTGGATGAACCACACAGCTAAGTCCTTTGTGCACTATTGCATGCATTTTCTCTGTGGGGAGCACCTGCTGTATTGCTGCACAAACACAACTCTTACAGAGAAATAAAATGTGTCAAAGGTACAGAAAGATATTTCTTCATTCCAAGGATTATGAAGTTATCAAGACACGTGATCTTTGTCTACCTTCATAGATGTGGTCCAGACATTTAACAGTAAACCACTCTGTCAACACATGCGAGCAGGTGGCTGGCAGCTACCCCCAAATAAAGTCACATAGTGCATTTGTACGAGATGACCATGATCGCATCCTGCATCACTACTCACCCATTGAGTTGAACGGTTTCGGAAAGCTGGAGACAGACACAGTGATATTAAGACAAGGAGGCCCAAGGAGAGTCAACCCTAACAGGGCACGCACTCTGCACAGATCTCTCTTTATGCTCCTGTTTATTATGGTCCCAACTAATCCATGCCTTGTGCATTGCACCAGAGCAGCAAGATGTCAACATCTTGCTGGTGGTTTGCAGGGCTCCAAACAACAGATAGGGTGCACTGAACTTACCATGTAAACTTTATAAAACACGTTCAGCAGAACTATAATTATTTAGAAAACCAGAGCATGGGAACGTTCTTAGTATAGAAGGGTGGGATTATATTTATTTATTTATCTATTTATGGAAATAATACAACTTCATATGGCTCATTGGATAGCTCTTTAGATTGGTTGTAGTTGAGGAACCAAACAGTTGACATGAATGATTAATGTACTCAGCTTTCCCCAATATAGGCAACACACATGTTTTGGTATGCCAACATTGGTGTCTTAATGATCTAATGAGTGGTTGTGGAATATGTGAAGCACTTTTTTTTCTTGTAGAGCATGCTTGGAAAAAAAAAGTGGTGAGAGGGGTTGTTGGTGAAGAGTGAGGGGGGTTATTTTTGTGAGCACCCCTACAATGCTCCACCTGTGCCTCAGCCATACCCCAGAGGACCACCCACTTAGGCAGAGAGAGGGCAGTGGAGAATCCCTATAACCTCTTTGGGTGGGCAATAAGGCCCTGCGCTGAAGTAGAGTGTTTCAGGCAACTGAAAGCCTCGGGAGGAATGACTCCCAGCAAACGCTATCACATCACCAGCAAAGAATAACAAGTGTTGGTGTGAATTAGAGATATGCTGCATTAGGGCAGCCTCTGTGTGTGTTCGCATAATAGTGTGTGGCTTGTTACATGTTCACCTACATAGAATTAATAATGTTTATTGAACTATGGAATTATACTATGCATTATGCTAAAATCATATTAATTACACGAACAACACATGTTCATGAGAATGAAGCAGAAATTGTAGACAACATACAATGAATATAAAATATACACTAAGTCTTCAACCCATCCATAACACTCATTTCCTTCTTCAAATCACCATTTTAAAGTGAATTCTCAGCAGAGAACTGTGTCATGATACCTGCATAAAGTAGCCAAACTCTACAAAAAGATACTGAAATACTGATACTGACATACTGAGATCTTAAAAATCAAAGATGCAATTCACCATTAAGCCAGATTAGGAAATAACAGAATGGTAAAATGAAACATCCAGAGATAAGATATAGATCAACATAACTGTTATATAACAGGCAAAGTTTCACACTGGCACGACAATGTGAGTAAACCAAAGCCAAAGTAAAAAAAAAAAACAAGCTCCTGGTGATTTTAAAAGACATGAAGTACAGGTTTCATAATAACAGATATTCATTGACTAGGTTTCTGTCCCAGCTGGAGACACAAGCAACTAACAGACAACATCTAGTCTATTTCAAGCATACTCTAGCCTCAAGTTAAAGCCATGAAAGGTTTGAGGGACTGTGAAAGAACCAGCTGTCCAAATGAGCAAAATGATGTGCAGAAGATTATGAAAAATAGAGCGTGCTGCATCTATTGATGTTTATTAAGACTTATTAAGACTATATACTGAAGTGTAAATTACAATACATTTTACTGAAGTAAACACTGTCTTAAAGTTAGTGTAAATCATAATGGCAAGGTGTGAGGATGAGCGTCTCGTTTGTTTGCTTGTATCATCTTTATGTCTATGTGAGTGATTGATGGCTGAGGAAAAAGGTGAAGGCCTCCTCCCCGGTGGTCTGCCTGGGCTCTTAGCCACTGTGCAATGACCGCTGCCGCTGCTATCCCTGACCCACATCACCACATCATTGACACTAAACCGACCGCCAATCTTCCGTTGGCCCGTTGCCTTTGGCACAGACTGCTCTGGAGCTGTTTGGATTATAACTCAGCTTCATAATGAAGCCTGAACAATAATGAAGGGGAACACTGTGTCCACAAACTACAAGATAAAGTTTGTTTGTCTATTATTATTGTCAAGCTGATTTATATTTTTCTTCTTTAAAAGAAAAGTTGAGAAGACTGCCACACAGGCCAACATTGCGGTGCACGTGTTAAGTGGCAAACACGGGGAGGATAAAACAGCTCAGGAACACTATCCCATGTTCAAATAAACAGATGTGTGTGGGGTCTGAAGAACAAACACACATTCATTAGGTGTCTCTGCGCCTCTAGACCTGTGGTGTTTGAGCAGCCATACAGACACACATTCAAACACACTCACCCAGACACACACACACAGATATAGATATACATACACACAATAACATGTGCGCTCTCCATTACGTTCTTTCTTTTTATCGCTCATTCTCACACACACAGAGTCCAGCCAACCACCAATTAGACAATCAAACAGCTCTTCTGACCCTTAGCTTCTCTGGGATTTGGAGTTTACACCCGGACATGGGCCGCTCACTCCTGTTTACCCAAGAAACCTGACTGATGGATTGTATTGTTTGGCCTTTCGCAGCTATAATTGGCTCCGTTGTATAGGTTAAAGCTTGGGATATATTCTGCAGACCCCAAACATGCCACACATGGCCTCTGGGTCAATAACACTCCTATCAGTCCAGGGACCCCTAAATGGTAAAAGGGTCAGGAGTGAACGTCAGTGGCTCGCTAACAACATTAGTCGATGACTTCACCATCGTAGTCTTCTTTCATCTCTTTGCTCCTGAACCAGAGACACACGCATGGCCAAGTATGCCTTCTAACCCCCTCCCAGCACCCAGTAAATATTTAGTCAGGACTCCAGACTGTGACACACATCCAGTCCAAACAACCTGCTAAGCAATTATCACTGGCATCATCTGTGTACTGCACTGCCTCTTCCATGGATACATGAAGGAGGCAGTGCCAGTTTGGTATTTGGTTTTAAAATGCTGTGTGATATTTTGTTAGCTTGAAATGTCAAACTGTGCTGACTGTATATTGACTATCATTATGACTCCGCCGAACAAGAAAACATCCATTTCGTTGTAAAGTCAAGGCTATAAACAGCATCCAGTTGCTGGGCTTAATGTGTTTCGGCTCTCAGCAGTTCTCACAAGCCCAATAGCACTTTGAATATGAAAATCGACTAATTAAAACAAAATATACACTAAATTCTCAGCCTCAAAAGCAAATAGCCAGGTTGGTCATTTTGATGGTACAGCATTGCAGCTTCACTGGGAAAACTGTCAGGCATAATTTTTATGAAATTACAAACCCATCAAATCTTCAGGAAAAAATCTTCTTGGACACATGATTGACACAAAAGTCAGTCAACAGTTTAGCAGACATGAGTGAATTATCTAAATGTGAAAGAACCATCTAAATGTAAAAAAACTTGATGGAGAGGTAGATCAAAGGTCAATGACTGACCCAACAAACAAAAATCAGGTAATATGATCCAGGTCACTTTCTTTAAAACTGTGACGGCAGCACATGTGTTCATTCCCTCTAATTTGTTTGTGGGCCTGTTGTATCGCACATTATATAACACATTTCACATCGAGGCTGGTCACGCACTTAACTACCAAAAAGGAAAATTGTCTTCCATTGACAGTTTAAAGTGTCAGTGAGATCCGCTGTGATGAAAAATGATTTATGCATGTGGATTTACAAGAATAATAAATGTCTAAACCACTGGTTGCTAAGCATTCAAGAACGACAGATAGAAAAAGACACAACACGTCCCTGTTTGGCCACCAATTAAATTTTCACACTTCAGTATGCAAACATTTGCTAAACTATGGCTTCATATCCTCTGCCACTCACTAATGAGGCTGCGGGAACAGTGATTTAAGGATGTCTAGAATGGTAGAGTTGATCTTGGAGATTCCGCTGTTTTCAATACATGGATTTTTCCCTCCCAGTTTTTTATGTGTTCAAAAGTTGTGTCACTCTCTCAAGTTACATTTTGTTACTAGAGGTGAACAAAAAAATCTAGCAATCTAATGTCTGTGGATCTCACTGTGTTGTTTTGATGGCCACTCAGAGCACAAGATTTGGAATGAGACTAAGTAAAATGTTGGAATTTGTGACTGAATTTGAAATAATCAGTCAAAATTGCAGTAATGAATAACAAAGGGCAAAGTTGCCTGGTATGCATGCAAAGGGGGTGTCAATGATCAATGTTAGGGAGCTGGAAAGACATTTATGTTTATGCATTTGGCAGACGCTTTTATCCAAAGCGACTTACAGGTAGGTAGATAGAGTGAGGGGTCTTGCCTAAGGACCCCTACTGGAGATAGTACCTTTCATGCAGGGGATTTGAAACCAGGTCTCCCACACGAAAGGTGGCAGTCATACCACTACACTATCCAACAAGAGGTGCAAAAAGCAGCAGGGGATAGGAAAACATTATAAAAAGACAAGAAGAAGTTAATTTCATCACTGCAGAAAAAACAAGACCATCTTGCCATGTGATCACACCAGTTGATGACATCACTGAATATCTTGGACTACATCTGTCAAGAAAGTAATATAATATAATGTTATTCGCCAGACACAGGTACCCTATGTGGAAAGTTACAAACACAGTGCAAATTAAATCAATGTACGACAAGGTTGAGAGGAGCCATGTGCCTTTGGCTCCCCTCACACAGAAACTGTAGATTGGACAGGAACCAATTTCTTCTATCCTCATGCTTTAATGTTGGAAAAATCATACTGAAGACAGAAAGGCAGACATACAAACAGGCTTAAGATGACTTTTGCCTGGTGTCATTTTTTCTTGTTTTGATCAAGGTAACATGATTGGTAACATGAATTACAGATGCTCCTTGTTTACTAAGTCGGTGCAAGCCTTATCTGATTACTTTGTATTCTTTCCTCTCATGCAAATATGGTAATTTACTAAAAATCAGGATGACAACGGTCAGAACTTAAAGCTTCAAAACATTCGCCCACAAATCTACAGGCGATGTCACTGGGATTTGTTTCTCTTAACTGACATCTGAAAGAATCAATTTAAAGAGCACATATGTTTTTAACACACATCATTATAGTGTTGTTATGTGACTATGGACGAGGTAAGCTGCGATTGAATTGCCTTTTTGGGGTCAACAGAGCCTGAGTCTGAATCTGAATCATTTCATTGCCTCCTACCCTTACTCTAATCATCAACTGAATGCCTAACCCTAATCTTAACTCTATTCCACCCTTAACCATGAAACCAAGTTTAGACACTGAAAAAAAAACATTAGACTTGTGGGGTCCACCATTTTAGCCCACACAAAGCGTCCAGATCCCTTAGTGGCCTCCCAGTTTTCGGACCCCATCAATACAGAAAAACAAGACCACACACACACATACACACAGGCTCAAAATGTCCCTGATTGAAATGCAGTCAGACTAAATCTGCCAGGACACATACATTTTGGTGCATCTGGTGAAAAATGTAAACAAAATTTACTTTGATTGTCAAAGTTAATTCCAAAACTTCATACAGCCTACAAACAGCAGTACCATGGACAAACATATGTAAAGGTTTTTCTTCCTACCTGCTGGGCAGCTCTGTCTACTTCTTTGGATGTTTCTCCTCTGTGAGTAATGTAGAATAAAATTCACAATTAACTAAAGTAGAAAATGAGAGAAAAGCAGCAAGGTACATATTTAAAAGTGACTCTTAACAGTTTAAATCTCAACACTTTCCACAGTTATCACTCAGTGAGTGGCATTTATCAGTTCTAGTGAGATATAGAGCACGATCCTTATCATATTCGTTAAGCAACTCAACTCAGATTTAATGTTCTATTATGTTCCCAAATTTGTACCAAATGTTTAAGATGCATAGTTAGTGTAGCGGACAACAGAAACCAACAGACGATAGACAGAAGTCTCCTTTGAATAACTGCTTAATCAATCGTATTTGAATAGCTGCTTCATTTTTTTGCACTACAGTATAAAACTTGAAGCAACAGGAGTTCAAGAGTGCTTGAACATTACTGATGTGATCCAACTGCATAGTGCTATCCAGATGACCACACAAATATTTGGAGTACACAGTGATACTTGGCAGTCTTCTCCTCTTTGAAACAGTATGTAAGCCACAGGTTGTGAAAGACTGGTAGGAGAAAAAAAAAATCCACTTTCCCAAGGAAAGACAAGTGTTGAAATTCATCAGAATTTTGCACTGTGGTGCACAAATGATTTATGATCAATCCATCCTCTAATTTGCTTGCTGGTTTATCTCATCAGCTCTGCTGAGCTTGGTCCGTGGATATCAGAATTCACAGAGCGCTTTTGGTGGGCTGAGTGCACCACAAGAACATAAAGGCTCAGTTCATTTAGTATCGTAATATAAAACATGCCACATGGCTTCTATGTCTTGGCCTGTAAAATCATAACAACCTTACTAATCAAAGACATTTTGTCAAAGAAATACAGATTCCAGTTGTGGCCTGATGTTGGCAGGGCCCCCCATTTACTTTTTTATACTCTTCTTCCAAAGGGTGAATAAAAAGACAGCAATTTACGGCATATACCACAAACGCTTAAGGCCTGTGAGCTCCAACGTTAAACACCTGCTCATGCTGGCCACAATTCATGTAACAAAACTGCTGTTCACAATTATGTAGCATTTCATTTTTTTTTCAAATCCTTAAATCAGAGTAATGGCTCACCAAAATGAAAAACAAAAAAAGAAAAGATTTTGCTCCCTCACCCTTGGTGGTGTTTAGCATTAAGATAGTTTTGGTCTTATTTGTGCTGTTTGACAGATGTCATAATATAGGTGAACATACAAAAGGTGAATTGAATTGAATTTGTAAACTGCTGTTGAATTTTTCCTCCAAAGTATCAAAAGTTTTTGCATTTTGTCGGCAGGTGTTGATGAAAAACTGACTAAGCTTAACTCTTCTTTGTACATGTCTGAATGTTTCTGATGTGAAAGAGCCTGCTCTTACAATTGTTCTTACTCCCCAACTCTTCATAATCCCATGCTTTATCAGGAACATGCAGCACCCTGAAAGGCTGAAAGCCAAAGCCAAACTATGATCTTTTCCAAACTCTAACCAAATTTTCTGGTGCCAAAACCACGCCAAACGGTGCATAAATAAGAACCTCCAAACACATATTGGTCTCATTTGTGACTGAAATTCAACCTATCAGCTTCAACAGTCAAAATGTTGTCATTATAATGAAGTTCCTGCAACTTATTCCACCCTCACCAACCTCCAAATATGGACGTTGTAGCTGGTTCTTGCATGTCTAAGCATCTGACACCTTGTTTGTCAAACGTTCAGTTCTTTTTAGTTTAAGATAATTGTTTGCTTGTTCTGTGAAATATTTCAGAAAAGAAGGCCCTCAGACTCAAACTGATCATACTGGTCATATAAGTAATATGAGCCATCTGACAGACGCATCACTGCATGTATGATGAGGAGAGGATGGATATGTAGCAGAGGCAAATGTTTTATCGGAGACTTTGTACATATAAACTCGAGTAAGTATGCTTAAAATCCTTGGTGGTCCAACGCTGCTATCAGCATCTGGAATGTAACACAGTGGGGACTGCACCCAAAAAGTTCTGCTCTGTATCTTTGCAATTAGCTGAAGATAAATCTGGGTTTTACACTGTCCTGATCCACCCTTTGTTTCTTGAATTATTCACAAACCGATCTTTCCCACAAGAAAGTACAAACATCTAGCCTGTGTTTATGGTCACTGACTTGTGTTAATTTCATGTCTGCTTTAAATGACTGTGAGAACATAAGAGCATGATAATGAAGCAATGTTTATGTTTTTGAGTTCTTAGTGGTAATAGGTCTGCAACTGCAACTGCTTGCGTATTTTGTTTTCTTGTGTAGATTGGTCTTTGCACATGTATGGAAGACATCTGTGAGGTTGACACCATATGAGACAGCC